>NC_092424.1:105545688-105865443 GCF_036169615.1 Heliangelus exortis | reverse complement strand
GGAAGAGTCTATAAAGTTTGTAGCATCACCATAATTGTGAAAAAGTGAGGTATTTTGAAATGTTAAATATTTGTACAGTATTCCTATAAATGACCTTTTATGTGTTCACATAAAAATGTGTTATTTTTATTAATATTACTATTATTGTTTATTATTATTGCAGAATAACACAGCACTCACTCTAGGTAAGAGTCCCTCAGCGTTTCCATTACATAATCCATTTTTGGAGGGGTTTATGACTAAGTCATTAAAATTCTCTGCAGGCTGGCAATTGGCAAAGGAGCTCACAGTTTGAAGCAATCTGTTTAATAGAAAAAAATCAATCTGGTTGGTTAGAAAAATGGTTGGGGTAACCCACTACTCCATTAAGTAGTTCCTGAAGTTTGTTTATTATGGTTACAAAGCTTCTGTTGTTCAGAAGCAAACCATGTGCCTGTTTCATTTGTCCTCATTCGGCTTTTGCCCATAGGCTAGGAAGAGATTTATACCCATTCAGACCTGGTGTGAAATAGTTGTTTTGAATTGATGGTGTCTTACATGACTCGTGTATCTGAAGGGATGTTCGTGAACATGAGGGACAAGAAGAAACTGGGCCTCTTGACCTACGGCTAGATAGCAAGATCGATCGTGCAGATCCCAGTCCTTCTGGTTCCACGTTGCTTTTCTGTGGAGAAATTCCCCAGCTTCTGTAGTTGCAAGGGGTTATCACTATCCAGATACTGGACTTTGCATTTCTCCATGTTGAGGAGAAGCTTCCAGCAGCCTGTTGTCAAAACCCAGAAAGGGCATCCAGGGAGACACAGATCAGACCCCCTCTATTTCTAAACTCCTTCTGAGAGAAGAGCCTAGCTGCAACTGGACCCAACCTTATAGTATCAGCCCAGGCCCTCACAGAGAGTGTGACTTAAATGTTGCAGTCCAAGGAAGTGCTCAACCCCCAGAAAACACCTGATTGGACTAAGGTGAAGCAACATGCAAGGTATTTGAACATGAGATCTAATTAGAACTATGGGAGGAATAACTTATAAAAGCCAATACTTTGATTATTATGTACACTCAGTCTGAGTTACCATAAAGGCTGTTTATTTTGATCACAAAAATCACAATATTTGTATGTTCAAGCTGTGCAACCTGGAAAAAAAATTGTGGTAAGCATTGTATTTCTTAATGATTTGGAGAAAGAGAAAGCAAGACAATAGGAGAAGAAAAGTTAGAGGTAGATAGCAGAAAATCACCAGTCCTGGATCCAGCATTGGGCCAGCCAATGAGTGAGGGTTGATGTCAGTGAAGATCCCAAAGGCCACCACCACATGTCCTCCTTGTAGGCCTGTTTCACTTAATAGACTGGTTGAGACATACCAGATTGAATAAACAGAGTAGATCTCCACTCACTTCACTCCTCAATTCTCATCTCTATCACTGTCTCCATATTCAGGCCCTAGGCTATATGCAGGCCATTTCCATAGGTGCCAGGCTGTCCTTTGGCAGTCCTTCTGGAATGCTAAGGAGGATCTGCTAAGGAGGGTTTACAACTGTGGTGTGACACCACTCCCTGCAGGCCAGTCCCTTATACCTCCATTACCCTCTTGATGGTAGCCAAGCTATCAAGCATATTTATGCCTCTTTCTTCAAGACAAGTGACTAAACATCTGAACAATGCTCCAGATGAACACTCAGTTTTGTCTTAAACACTGACACCAATGTTTTGTTCATCTTCTTTTGTAGATACACCTGTCCTAAGATATTGTATGGCACGATTTAGTTACCACATACTTTTTCTATGATTGACCAGAATTCCATGGTGTTTTATATCCTCTGTGTTTTCTAATTGATGGTTACCCACTTAATGGAAGAAATTGTGCCTGTTAAATTATAAGTGCATTATATGGCACTTTGTAAAAATGAACAATAAATATTTCTTATTTGTCTTAGTACAGTCAGGCTCCTCTTACCGACAATGCCAAGATCAGTAATGAAGATATTACAATAAATTTCAGGCATTATTTCTGGGGAAAAAAACCCCTCAAAAATAAAACTTGGATCAACTTTTAAGTTATCTGCAACATGATAAATTCAATAATTTTTCACTACCCTCTTATGTTGTTTCATTGGTTGGCATCTACTTCTTATACTAATATACATCTTCTACCGTTTAACCAGTGATTTCCCATATGGCAACATGTGAAATGATTTATTGGGGTCCAGGTACTGCCTTTCCTTTACCTATAAAATCAATTAAGTCATCAAAAAGAAATATCTGAAATATCTGATGAGGATAATATGTCCCATTTTTGGTGATTCCATATCACATTTTACCTCATTTCCCATTTACTGCCATGTAAGTAATTATTCTATCTCTTAAAATATCTTCTAACTCCTGGATAATGTGGCAGTCAAATTAATGGATGAACAGCTGTCCAGATTACTGTCATTCTTAAGTCTAATAGTAGCACTAGTACTACTTATGAGTAGTCTAGTAGTACTATTTAACAATATAGCAAATTCTTAAAAAATATTGTAACATTTCCAGAATAGCAGATTTAATAAAAGTCAAACTAGTGGTTTCCTAGGATATCTGCTGCCTGATGAAGGCTGGTTAGTCTCACCTCTGTGCCTGGTAAGGAGTTGGAAAAAAAATTTTCTGGACATCATCACAAAACATGTGGAAGCAAAGAATGTCATTAGAAAAAGTCAGCATGGATTCACCCAAGGGAAATCATACTTGACCAACCTGATTGCCTCCTCTCATGTCATTACTGCCTGGCTAGATGAGAGCAGAGCAGTGAATGTTATCTACCTTGACTTCAGCAAGTGTTTTAATGATAGAATGGTTTGGGTTGGAAGGGACCTTAATGATCATGTATTTCCAACCCCCCTGCATGGGCAGGTACATCATCCACTAGACTAGGTTGCTCAAGGCCTAATCCAACCTGACTTTGAACACTTTCAGGAGAGGACAGCCATAGCTTCCTTGGGCAACCTGTTCCAGTGTCTCACCATCCTCCAATTAAAGAATTTCTTCCTAATGTCTAATCTAAATTTCCCCTCTTCAAGTCTGAAAACACTTCCCCTTGTCCTTTCACTCCACACCTGTGTAAAAAGCCCTACCCCAGCTTTCTTGTAGGACCCCTTCAGATATTGGAAGGTTGCTATAAGGTCAAAGATCACAGAATCACAGAATCAGCCAGGTTGGAAAGGACCTCTGAGATCATCAACTCCAACCCTTGATCCTCTACCACCATGGCACTGAGTGCCACATCAGTCTCTTCTTAAAAACCTCCAGGGACAGAGAATTCACTACCTCCCTGAGCAGCCCATTCCAGTTCCTGATGTTAAACAGCACTGGTCCAAGTACCAGCCCTTGAGGAACACCACTGGTCACACATCTCCGTTTGGACACTGAGCCATTGATCACAGCTCTTTGGGTGCAATTATCCAGCCAGTTTCTTATCCAACAAGTGGTCCATCCATTGAATCCATATCGTTCCAGTTTAGAGATCAGAATATCTTACAGGACAGGGTCAAATGCTTTGCACAGGTCCAGGTAGATGACTTCCATTGCTCTGCCTTTGTCCATTGAGACTGTGACTCCATCATAAAAGGCCATCAGATTAATCAGGTAGGACTTACCCTTAGTGAAGCCATGTTGTCATTTGATACCATCTCCCATAGCATCCTCATTAGGAAACACAAAGTGTGGGATAGATGGGTGGACAGTGAGGTGGATTGAGACCTGTCTGTGTGACAGATCTCAGAGGGTGGTAACCAGTGAAACAGGCTCATGTTGGAGGTCTGTAGCTGGCAGTGTCCTCCAGGGGTCAGTACTTAGTCTGGTTTTGTTCAACATGTTTATCAACAGCCAGGATGAGAGGGCAGAGTGTATCCTCAGCAAGTTCACTGATGATATGATGATACAATGTTGGAAGGGGTGGCTGACACTCCAGAGGGCTGTGCTGCCATCCAGCATGACCTGGATAGAATTGGGCAGAGAAGAACCTGATGAGGGTCAATAAGAGCAAGTGTAGGGTCTTGCACCCAGGGAGGAAAAACCCCAACCATCTATATAGGTTAGGGATGGGGCTTCTGGAATGCGGTGCTGAAGAGTAAAGTCTAGATAGACAGTAAAGAAATAGATAGATAGTAAATTACTCATGAGCTAGCACTGTGTCCTTGTTGCCAGGAAGTCCAACAGAATCCTGGGTTTCATAAAGAAGAGTGTGGCCAGTAGGTTGAGGGAGGTCATTCTCTTCTATTCTGCCCTTGTGAGGCTATCACTGGAACACTGCATCCAGTTCTGAGCTCCTCAGTTCAAGAGAGATGGGGAACTGCTGGAGGGAGTTCAACAGAAGGCAAAAGAGATGATTGGGAGATTGGAGCATCTCTCTTATGAGGAAAGGCTGAGAGCTGAGACTCTTTAGCCTGGAGAAGAGAACCTGTGAGGAGACCTCATCAATGTCTACAAGTATCTAGAGGGTGCATGCAAGGAATATGGAGCTAGACTCTTCTCAGTAGTTCCCAGTGACAGGATGAAGGGCAGCTGGCACAAGCTGGAACATAGGGAGTTCCATTTAAACATCTGAAAAAACTTCTTTACTATGAGGATGTCAAGGCACTGGAACAGCCTGCTCAGGGAGGTTGTGGAATCCTCTCAAGATATTCAAAACCCAATTGGATGCATTCCTGTGTAATGTGCTCTCAGTGAACCTGCTTTAGTGTGGGATTTGGACTAGAGGATCTCTAGAAGTCCTTTCCAACTCTGATAATTCTGTGATTCTGTATAACAAAAATCAAAGCATCACAGATTCTGTCAAGAGACCCATAAGGATTACACCCTGCTCCTTACAGAACTGCCTAAACTTAGACCAGATGATTAAGAGTGCTGTCCGGATACTCCTTGAGCTCTGACAGGCTTGGAGTCAGGAACACTTCCCTAGAGATCTTGTAGCAATATCTCCTTAAGATGAAATGGTGATACCAAGTCATATTCTGAAGAAAAGAAAACTTTATTATTATCTTTAAATTAAGAAATTATGCTGTCTATGCTGAGATGTTAGAGCAAGATATCACAACTTTTTGACTAAATCTGGAAGTTTAGAACTGCAGTTGTGGGTAGATAATTATCAACATCAAAAATAGAGGTTAAAACATGAAATATTGTTGCTTGATTTTTGCCATCTAAATTTTGTTTAAATTTAAGCAAAAGGCTTCATCCTACTGTGAAACTCACTCTGCATGCTAGTTTCAAGGGACATTTAGTGTATTGCACAGTTGCATTTGAGCAGTCTCTTCTAGCCCTTGGACATGCAGTGACATTCACTCTCCAGTAAACTTTCTGCTTCCTCATAAAATTAGTAAATAATCATAGGTAATTTTGTATATGATTACATTGGTTGTAATGTCAGAATAACTGGGGGACCAATGTGATGAGAGGAGTCTTTTGTCTGCCAGCTCTTAATGCATGACTTGGCTGCATCCCATCTGTGTGTCCAGACAAAATGTGAATGTAAATTATTCCACTTTCTCCTCATATTCATGCTTTTGTCAAAAGGAGACTCAGATACATTGGTCAGAAAGGATATATATGGAGAAATGATGCATAAACAGCATGTTATGGGTCTTTTAGGAGGAGAAAGGAGGAAAATATGTTCTAATAATACTGGCAACTGGTATACACCTGCTAGGAGTGTTCATGCAAGTTCACTTGGTGTCAGGATGATACAGTGATAAGGAGGTAAGAGGAAAACACCAGAACAAGGTTGCAAAAGGAGGACAACCCTCCATGTAAACATACTTTGCTGAAGATCTGCCCTTAACAATCTGAACTAGTTTTCTGTATCTTAACTACTGAAACATGGAAGTGGTGTAAAAGGTCTTTCTTATCTCACTGAATGTTATGAGGATAATTACAGTGAAGCATGAAAAGGCTCATATCCTGTTTCTGTATGGGCTGTAAAAGCAGTAAAGACATGGGGAACATTGCACAGTGTGATAAATACTGACCTTTTAAGCAGCATTAGCAGTACAATCACTCCAGTGTGTATCCAGAATAATGTAAGTCAACATACTGGAGGATGTTCTTCCAAGTACCAAAGGGCATATTTCACCATCACTGTGTTCTGCATGTTGGTAACTTTTGTTTACCAATGGTCTGCAAATAATTTTTCCTCATAAAAAATAACTTATCCCCAAAATGCATGCAAAATGCTGTATTAATTTTGCCTAATCTAATAAGGCACCAAAATTATTAAACATAAACGTTCTTATGAATATAAGCCTGATGAGTTAATTTGGTTATAGGTCTAGGACTCATGGTTGGACAGAAAAAACAGGCACAGTTGACTTACCTAAAAATGAAAGAAAAAAGGCAAGGATTAAATCCTATACAATGCTTGTGCTTGTTGTTAATCACTGACAACAACTATACTGTGTCATCAGCAGTCCTGTAGCATACACTGTCAACATGCTTCCCAGTCACAGCAGAAATCCTATGTGCTGGCCTACTGCACACTACCCAGAACACATCCCCACTCATCCAGAGTAGGCTGATCATCTGAAAAAAGGAACTGCTGGGGTCATAGGGCAAATGTCTTGTATTTTCAGTGTTGGTCCCTGACATACAGACAGTAGTCTGGCTTTTTTTAGAAGTCAGAAGGATCCTACTTTAACTTCTAGTAATATAACAAAGTTTCTAACTGTAGCATCAACTAGAACTGAAACACTTAAATTTTGGGTAAAAGGAGAAGAAATTTTTGTTCTACCCTCTGCGAATTAGAGAAGTTTTTTTCACCTTTATTTATTACAACAGCTCCTTGGACACTGCTCCTTTGAAATTCTATATTTGAAGGAAAAAGTGTCCGCATTCTTTTCTTTTTGTGTGTGCTTGCTGCACGCGAGGGAAAAAAAAAGAAAAAAGACAAAAGACAAAAGCTAACAGCATCAAAGATAAATGATATCACAATGCCAAAGCTCATTTCTTGTTGGAGGCCAACACATTCCAGTAATGACAGAAGGATATTTATATTTACGTGAACAAAAATACCATCATCACAGAGGCAAAATGTGGCTGTTAATGCCACAAGAAATAGTCAGATGCATTAAAGTTTTGATTAGAGGCTGAGGAACCTCCATCCTATAGTTGAGTGAGGACCACAACAGTCACTGCTTGATTCTGTCAATAATTAATGACCAAATACCTACAGTGCCACCCACAGGCACTTGCTGTTTGTCCTGGCTACTAGACATGTTCCTGCCTTACATTTCTAATCCAAATGGAATGTGTAAGTATTGCCATTTTTTTTTCCACTTGACCAAATTACCCTGTGACAATGTTAAAGTCTGTCTCAATTGTTAAAACATGAAAAAAAAATGAAGAAAATAAAAAAAAAAAAAAAAAAAGGAGGAAAGAAAAGAGTAGGAATATTTTCAAGTTCTTGCTGCTTTCAAGTTCAGTGCTGACATGCCTGCCTAAAGCTTTCTACTAAACTGTGATGAGTAGTCAACATCTGTTCTGAATTATTTATTTATTTTCAATTGCAGAAAATTGGCAGCTCCAATGTCCCTAAGAGAAGGATAATTGTAATTATCTATGATGTTGTGAAAACTATTTCAATGGCTTGGCAGTTACTGAGGGCCTGGGGTTTTTTCTCTCCTTGCAGTATATATATGCATATATATGTGTGTGTATATATTATATTCTAGTGTCTGTATGGATGTGGACCAAAAAAACTTAGGAGTTCTTTTTTGTAAGTTTTTATGTCAATTTTCCCCCTCTTTAGCACTTTAAATAGGCTATAACATTCATGTTATATGCTAATTAATGTTTCCAGAACATGTATTTTAGATGCACCACTTACTGTAAACCCTGATTAAATGTCTATTGTTTCAAGGTCTCCATCCTTCAATATTCTGTTCATTAATGGGCTATTGCAGCTGTACAAATCCTGTTGGATATTCAGGGAAAGCAAAAGCATTGGAATGCCTAATATCAAATATCTGAAAAAGATGAAGAGCTTTGTAAATATTGTACTAAATTCTAACAGTTATATATAACAAATGAGTCAAAATGCTGATCTCTCAAGTCTGTCATTTGGAAAGAAGAAAAAGCATCAAATATCGAATCCAAGAAGTGTGTAATTCTCAGAAACACATTTCTATTGCCATTTGAAAGAAAAAAGAAAAAAAAACCAAACCAAAACAAAAAAACCTAACAGTGAGCTTTTCATTGGTGCATGTGTCTCCAGCTCATCAAAATCACCCAGAAAGACCACTGGAATTCTTATTGCCTGGCTTCAGGTAGAAAGTAGGCAGACTGAGAAGAGTACTGCTTGCCACAAAACTAAAAAAAAAATAAAAAATTGGGGATAGTATTGCCCTATATATCAAGGAAAAAAAATGCATCAATTACAAACAGAGAAGAAAGTGGGATATGGTATTGTTAAACTTACATGGATTAAGAAGGCTTTCATGATTCCTGTAGAGCCCCAATCCCAGAGAATATGTTGACCCTATAAAAGTGACAGCTAAATGCAAATTCTGATGGGACCAAGGGATCTGAACTAACTTAAAATCCCAGTGGATAAGGAAAATATCAGTAGATATGTACTAATAAACTGAACAGTGTCAGGGATCATTCTCTGACATTGAGGCCAGTTGGCACAGTCTAGTCCCATCCATGCTATTAAACTTTCATAGCCTCCAGCACAACATGGTCAGATCTCCACTGCATTTTCAAAATGGTCCCTGACCTGTACTAACTCCTCAACTGGATCCAGAAATTATCTGGCTTCTTGGCTCTGACCAAATTCATGGGCATTTCAGCAATTCACCAGCAGAGATGACTGAATTCCAGTGTCGGCTCTAGCTCTAGTTCATTGATTTGTTATCTGTATGCAGCAAAAATGCAGTTCATGCAGTTCTAGTTGGGAAAAAAATTAAAATACTTCAAGCGGTTGTGAGAGCCTGATCTCACTGATTAGCAATTGCCTCAAAAGAACAATTTTAAAGTGAATAGCCCTGGCTAGGGTGCAGGACCTTGCCTGGCCAGAGCTGAGCAAGGGGTGACACCCAGAAAGAGATAAGAACTAAGAACTAATGGGTGGGTGGAAACTACTCCCCTTTTCTGAGGGTCTCCAATGCTGGGATGTCCCTCCAGGCACAATTATCCTGGCCAGGGTGTACGGAGCCACCTTGATGGTACTGATGCTGATGTACCTGGGTAAGGTGGCTGGAACTGAGCAGGGAGTGGCACCTGGAAAGAGATAAGACCTGTGTGCTGAAAGCCCCCCCTCCAGGAGAGCCTGTATTCAATGGTTCTGATTCTAATGGATCTGGTCTGGGCCACAGCAGAACAGGGGTGACACCTGGAAGGAGATGAGAACTGGTGAGTGGGTGGGGGACTGCACCCTCCTGCAGAAGCTCCCCTCCAGGCAGCCTGTCTGCAATGGCTCTGATGCCAATGACCCTGGCTTCTGTGGCAGCTGACTGACAGCTGCCCCTTGGGAACAAAAGGAGCTCAGGGGTATATCTGGCTGTCCATTCTGGGGCTGTTTGGTCATCTCTTGACCCACTGCTATCTTTCATCAGACCCTGTCCAGGATCAGCACCACCTTGAAGAAACTCACTGGAGAGATGGACCCCTGGTGGTGACTCTCTCTCTCTCATTATTTCTTCATACTTTCTTAGCCTTTTCTCTCCCATTTCTCTTGCTTCTCTCTCTCTCTATCCTATTTTCCTCTCTACACCTTTTGCCTGGCTCTATCATTTTGCTTGTGTCAACTATCAGATAAAGTCTGCTTACACCCAACCCTTCTATGGTTGGACTTTGTTTCACGGATCCAAAACAAAAATAAATTTTAATGTTACCTCAGACCATAACAGCAATTATCACTCGTTTTCTGACATATTAGGAGGCTCTTTTAAATTGGCCTTATATATGGCACTTCTTGGACATATATTATTTTCCCTGTTTTTTAAAAGACATGAGTGGTGGAATAGTAAGTATACTTGCAAGAAGTTAAAGGACTTCCATTTGGGAGTGGTGGTTGTATCACTTGAGACAACAGAAGAGTAAGAGATTACATTTTATTAACAAAAAAGTCTGAAATTAATAAGAAGGCAGGCAATTACAAGTATACTGAGGAAGGAAATATAAAAACATGGTAAAAAAAAAAAAGGTAATGTAGAAAAGGGAATTTTAGTTAACTCTAAATTGTATATAGTTTAAATATATGATGTTCTAAGAAAGACAGTATCATCCTAAAGTGTACTGATTTCAGAATTATACACAGAACATAAAAAAGTAATTATGTATTTCTACTTGAACTACTGTGGTCCTTGATCCATTTCAAGTTTCTAGAATTTGCACTGTTTATTAACAAGCAGGCTGATAAACTGATAAAATTTGTCAAGTCTAAAAGAGATCAGCAAAGATAATAAAAGATCACAAGAAGATAAATTGTCAGGAAAGGATGAAATAACAGGTTTAGTCCAGAAAACAGAAAATTAGGAGATGTAAGCTGTATTCAAATCCATTAAACACATACAGGATCACACAGGCATAAAAAGGGTTTCTAAATCTCAAAAAAAGTAATTTCATCTATTTAATTTTTTTTTTTTTTAATTTGTATGTAAATCCAAGGCTTTTCCAAGTTCGTGATGAACCAAAAGTTTTTCAAACTGTGTAGCTGCTCATTGAATTTGATGTTGCTTGTCAGCTTCACTGCTACTTTCAGCTTTCAGGGTCTTTGGCTTCAGGGCACACTTGCCAAAATTGTCTGCTCTGGGGCTAGAAATCCATGACTTTGAGCTTCCCCAGGACAGATCCACTATGCATGCACTCCCCAGAGCTATTATTAACCTCTTCGGCTCCCATCATCCTTGGCCCTTGTCTCTGTTACCCCTTGGTCTACACACACCCTCCAAATGTGTTTCAACAATGTGAAGTCTTGATAAGAAGGAAATTAATATAAAGATTGCTATTATGTTTTCCGATGCTGAAATTAAGCTTATATAACAGTTAATTGCTACTCCTTGTGTTCATTTACAAATAACATTTCCCCCTCCTGCAGGAAGAACAGGAAAATAAGCAATCCCAAATGTTATAATCAGCATCTCACAGAACCTCCCGGACAGAATGCAACAATGGAGTTGCATTGCCAAAGCAAACCCAGGTGCAGATTTTTTAAGTGGGAGCTGGGGAGGGAAGGTGGGAAGCAGTAATCTCCTTTTCTCCACAAGTCTCCATTGAGCACAGCACAATTGTAGAGGGTGAAGAACATGGTCACTGCTGTGTAACTCCACTGTCCATCAGGCACTGCCCCTTCTAACAGACAGGTCAGATTTTATCCATCATAAATAAGTAATAGAAAGATATGTGGAGAAAATGAAGACGTGATGTCTCACTTCTGTAAAACGAAATTCACTTGTTTTGATAAACCAAAAGGAGAAAGGAAATGAAATACATACTTGAGGAGCACCCTTCCCCTGTTTCAAGGATTTAGGAACAAGCACTCTGCATCAGCAATGAGTGCTACAAATAGAGCCCAACTCATTTAAAAACACTTTTTCCTAGCCTTGAGGTAAAGGGTTTGGAAATCTTTGAGTACATGAGTGTTTGCAAAGAGGCAGGATCCATGCTGAAGGCATAGATTTAAGTATTTCTGTGGGCTGTACTTCTTTGGTCTGTGACTTATACTTCTGCAGCTGTGGTACATCCCTCCATGCCAGACTAGTGAGGAGGGAGTGCAGGCCATGCTGGGTTTTTGTATCTTCAGACCCTTCATCTTCTGTTACACTGGTGGAATTTATGGCTGAATCAAGCCTCTATACTGTGAAATGCTAATGTAACCCAAATACATGAGCTATAATCCATAGCCTGGAGGAAGGTCTCTTATCCTTACGTCTGGGAGTGTGCTACTTTTGTGCTGCTGAGTTGATTTTGCTAGTAAAATAAGGCAGCTCCTGCTTCCAATCATAGGTGTATATTGTACTCATGCTACTCTGCTGAATTTCACATACCCTAGGGTTCCTCATGGTTTAAAAAAAAATAAGGGGATCAGGACAATGCTACAAGGTGATACTTGATATAACTGAAAATCTAGCATACTTTGGTGATGTTAAAAGCACCTAGATGAGAAATTGTTTTGACTGAAATAGGCATGAACAGTCTCTCAGGTCTCAGAGATTAAAGGATTTATTATACTCTCAAGAAAATTATAGAAGTGGGTAGTGTTCTGGCTACCTGCTGTGTGCTTAGGGAAGTGAGATCCAGTTTAGTTTTATATCAATTTCTTAATTATTGCAGAACTTTTTTAGTTTTTCAAAGTCCAATTCTGAGTTTGTGCAAACAGAGGCACAGTTCTGAAAAAAAGGAGCAGATAAGCAAATATACATAAGGCAAAATAATTATTAAATCAGTTTTCTCCTGTATTTTTTATTTATTGAGAAGACAAGACTGGGTTAATTCCAGGTAGTTTTTACCCCCTTAATAAGGTTAAGGGGAATGTAGAGGGGAAAGGAATAAAAAAATGTATATATAGTTAATTCCATGTTGAGCTGAGCTTGTTAAATCAGATGCTCTGAAGCTAAAGAGTTTTACAGAAGAAAAGGAGAAAGAGCTTTTTCAACTTCCTCAGAGAAGGTAGCAATAAACTGGCTTGATGATCGCTCTAGTTAAATTGAGCCCCTTGGGATGCCAGGTAATTTGCTGGTAACGTGAAAGACGAGGTCTCCAGCAAGCCTCTTTGAATGACTGTCTGGAGGTTCCATCTTTACAGTCCCAAATTCTCCAGGCCCTTTCTTCACAGGGGGACCTATTATGCTGCAACAGTCTGTTGATGAACTGCAGAAAGTTAGAGAAGGCAAAGGCCATTTTCACTGCATGGGCTAGATTCAAAAGCACTAAGAGTATCATGCTGAAAGGAGATGTGCTTTATTGTTCATCCCGAGAGCATCAGTGGAGTCACAAAAGAGATCTTCAGAGAGAGAACATGCATTTAGACCATTGAGAAGTTGCTGGAGACATAATCAGTTCCTCATAAAATTGATGATTTCTCAAAACTACGGGAAGTTTCTAGAATTCCTTCATATTCTGAGAAGTAGCTCAACCAGTCTCTTACATCTCCACCTATGAGTAAAAATTATTTTTCCCTCAATAGCTCTGCAGAGTGACTTAGTTTTGGAGTTCCTGGTTCAAAAAGTTTCAGAAGAGTCAATTATGTTCCCCAATAGTATTAATTTCTTATTTTCCATGTCACTTAATTTTCTTCACATTAACTTGGAAATCTCAAGAGTTTCATATTCAAAACCTGTTTCTCAGAGAAGGAAAAGAAGGTAGCTATACTCCCATGCAACCATGACTAAAAGTTTCCATTCCAGCTGTCAAAACAAGAGGAGGACAACTCTCTCTCACTTGCCATGGCTTCTGATCCCTATATTGAGAATAGTTGTGTGACAGTTTTAAGACTTTTCATTAAGACTGATGCAATAATGGGTCTTGTTTGTTTCTGAGTGACAAATGAGGAAAGAGAACTGTAGTTCTATATGAGTAAAAAAAAAGTGATGCTCCTTTAATGATGCTGCTTAGGGATTATTTCAGTTTACTGACATAGCAATAGGTGCCAATATTGAATGAATATTAGGAAATATTTCTATGGATATTCATTGAAGTAAAATAATTTCATTCTCCACAGTAGCTTTTTTATTTCTTTTGTGTTTGACTTTTGAGAGTATTCTATAAAGTGAATTTAGTGGCATGTGATAATAGTCTGTTTTAAGCAAATATTGGAGACTATTCTGAGCCTATAAATACTGAATTTGGAGACGCAAATATTAGCACTGAGTTCTTAATATTTTCAATGAACTTGATGTCAGTACTCCTCCAAATATTTTTTTCACCAAAACCTCATAATTTCTTTTGTACTCTGGGTGAGTAAAAACTGTTTCTCTCAGGCTTTGACAGAGTAGGAATAGTGTGGTTGTGGGAGACAAAAGAAATACTTTTCAACAGAAAAGGATGCTGCTTACATAAAAATAACATCTAAATTCATGTTCGGGCTAAGAGTCTGGGAAAATGACAGCTTAAACCCAGCACCCTGCTGTCTGTGAGTATCCTGGGTAACCCTTTATGCAGCCATCCCACACACTAGAAAAGGCAAAAAAATCTGCAGTGATCAGAAACACTGTTATTGCATCATTCAGGTATACTATTAGAAAACAATAGTAGGTATTCTTAAGACTATTTTTATAATTTTTACAAGAAATTTATGTGTACCTGTAATC
This sequence comes from Heliangelus exortis, assembly GCF_036169615.1. NCBI lineage: Eukaryota > Metazoa > Chordata > Aves > Apodiformes > Trochilidae > Heliangelus > Heliangelus exortis. The sequence goes on along the minus strand of NC_092424.1, from coordinate 105,851,166 downwards.
TGTGAACTCTGAATGATGATACAGGGATGTGGGAACTACTGCACTACAGCAAATACTGTCCAGGTAGGCAGATATTATATTTCTGACAGAAAGCCAATATCAAACACTTCATATAAGGAGAATGAGAAATCCACATATGGACGATTATGCTATAACCTGGACAGTCCAAAACTCTTTCATTTAGTGGCTGTGTCACATTCTTAAATGCTTCCAACAGTTAGAGGTGACTGCTCCAAAAGTCAGAGTTGTAAAATCTTATTTTCTCTTCTGATAATCCAGATTTACTTGTCTCATTGATCAAAGGGCTGGAGCACCTGTCCTGTGCAGACAGGTTGAGAGAGTTGGGACTGTTCAGCCTGGAGAGCAGAAGAGTCTGGGGAGAACTTATAGCTGCCTTCCAGTATCTGAAGGGGCTATAGAAAAGCTGGGGAGGGACTGTTTACAAGGGTGTGTACTGATGGGACAAGGGGAAATGGTCTTAAACTGGAGCAGGGTAGATTTTGACCAGATATTTGGAAGAAGTTCTTTACTATGAGGATGGTGAGACACTGGAACAGGTTGCCCAGAGAGGTGGTAGAGGCCCCACCCTTGGAGGCATTAAAGGTCAGGATTTATGAGGTTCTGAGAAAATCTGATCTAGCTGAAGACTTCTCTGCTCAATGCAGGGAGCTTGGACCATTAAAGATCTCTTCCAACCCAATCTATACTATGATTCTATGATTTAAAAAATATTTGCAAATGCTATTGAAGAGAAAGTAAAAAAAAGATAACTTGTTGTGGAAATTGTAAGCCTCCTGTTGAGGAGACAGTGTAGGAAATAGAGGAGAATAAAACCCAGGTTTTCAGACAAGTAAATTTCACAGTGCAAATATTTAAAAATTAATGGAATTAGACAAAATTTTAATCAAATAATTATTTCTTTTAATGGTATATTTCAAGCTATTAAAAACACCAAGACAAGTATTATTTACACTGGGTTTTTGATTAAATCTTCTCTTTAAAGAAATTTTTTTCAGACTAGAAGCCTTAACTTTTCTTTATCATTATTTCACCTCTTGTTTAGTTCATCAGGTGATGGTTTCTTCAGTCCCTACAAAGAAATTTCTTCCTATTTTTCTCATCTGATCATTCTCACCTCAGAATCATCTCAGGATTTTTTCACATCATGAAGCAATCTAACATACTTCACACAAAGGTGAATTTTCTGGTTTCTTGATTATAAGTTTTGGGTGGGCGGTTTGTCCTTTGAAAGATCTATTATCTGCTCTTTAACAATGTTTATGTTTTCCGGAATCTACTGCTCTATTATCTTTTTCTGGTATTTAATGTATCCAATTACCAATACATGTCTTTCAAGTGTCCTTTACAATGTGTAACAGCAGCAAGTGTTAATTATGTCCCCAGCAGCCTTCTATATACACAGTTCATGGAGGAAAAAAGAGAGAACATAAATGCACTCACAGTATTATATTAATTACTAGGAGAGCAAGAAGCCCATATGCTTTAAAATTTGTACATATGTTCCTTGGCTATTTGCTCTCCCCAGTGCAAGTGTTTCTATTAAAGCTGAATTTGTCATTTTTTTAATTTGTTACTGACAGTTGGCAAGAGTGTTGTTCCTCCTGTCTGAAGGCTGCCAACCCAGCCACTGAGGGAGAAGCAAGGCCCTCTCTCTCTGCTCCTGAAGGGATGGTGCTGAATTCTCTTTATCACATACCCAGGATATATATAGAAATATATCCTTTGTTCCCCCAGATAATTAATTCCTTTCCTTTTTCCTGCTGGTATACCATATCTGTGCAGCAGAAAATTAATGGCATTATTGAATAGGATCAACTTCAAAAACTGTCCTTTCACTATGTATCCATATATCCTTTACAAAACCACAAATACCTTACACATATTTCAGTAGCAGAATGGCACTTGGCTTGCACTAAGAGACATAGCAGAGAGGCAACTGACAATTTCAAGAAAGAAAATGTCCTTATTTGCATCCAACCTAATGGGGTTGTGTTTCCCTAAAACCTTCCTCTCTCCGCCACTTTCCCCCATAAAACCTGTACCACACAAATACCACACAAAGGAAGGATGATCAGCAAACCCACTTCTGCATCTAATAATGATCCACTTGTATTTATCTGCCCCCACTTTGAGTTATTTTTTGGAAGTGATATTTAATTGTCTTACATGAATTTGTCTGCCACAGAGAGAAATCAGAGAATGGTGATCTGGCAGCCAGGATCTAAGGCAAACACAGAATATTAACAAAGCCGTCCTTTGAATGCATATAGATGAAAATGGGAAAACAATATAATTTTTACCAGAGCCTCATATAGCCAAGAATCTTCATTCTGAGTCTTCAGTTCAGTGATCACTGAATTTGTAGTGGTATAAGAGATAGATATTGTTTAGTCATTTTGGGGACCATGAGTATCCACTTTTCATTGATTATACCTATACCAATGAAATACTACTGGGAATTTTTCTGACACCCTTCAGCCAATTGCCATATCCTAATTTTGTCCATACCCTGTTAGATTTCCTAACTGGGGAGGGGGAAACAGATGCATGCAAACTGCCCATTGGCTGCAGTTCTTGAGCCACATTAAGTCCTGTGCAAGACTGAGGAATTGTGCTAGATCTCAGAACAAAACTGTGCCAGTAATTTACCAGAATGGACAACTGAATGCAATGCCTTGGTGTGATTTAATTTCCTATTATTGGTCTAGTCTGTGTAAATTCATAAAAATACATTTATATATATATATGCATATATATATAAATGTATATACATACACATGCACATACAGTGTAGGGACTGTGGAAGAGTGGTCTCTGAAAAACTTGCAAAACTCAGCCTCAGTCTCCACGTCATGGTATCTCCACTGGCTAAATTAAAGGCAGTGTGAATATGCTGATACATGCTGCAATCACACATCTTCTTACAGCATAGACATACCATAATAATGAGTGTCAGTTAAGGTCTCGGTTCAGCTCTAATCATTTTGCACTGCTCTGCAGTACAGTGAATGCTTTTCACCTGCAAGTGGAGAGTGCTCCCAGCAGAGGGAAATTCTCTGCTTGTATAAAGTCAGCACAGCTGATTCCCACAAATTCCTTCTCAACCCTGTGGGATGGACATACACAGGATGAATAACAGAGCAGAAAAAGAGTCTTTCACTGGTCTCATAAAAATACTGTAAGTTCAGAGAGCCCTCAAGCTATTTTAAATGAGGTCATACTACTGCTGGCTTCATATCTTCCTTTCTGGGCACAAGAATCATCATCATCATGGCTTGGCTTCATGAACAAAGATTTCAGAAGGGCTCTCCCCACACTTGCTGCAAGTGTGCTGATGGCTGAGGGACAATGCAGGATAGGAAGTGTGGTCGCAAAAGGCCCAGCAGAAAGTCTTCTGTGAGGGGACAGCCAAGGCATGGCTTTTTCTGTGCTGTCTTTTCTCCTCAAGACTGATTCTCTGTGTGTTCTCAAAGGAGGCAGCAGTGTTATGGATGGTGTCTCCATGTCTCTGGATTGGAGGCCAGAGTGGAGCACTGATGGCAGTCAGTATGGCCAAAGCTGAGGGATTTTTTCAGGGAGTCCTTGTATCTCCTCTCTGGGGCTCCTCTGCTGCAGCAGCTGGTGGCAAGTTCACCACAGAACACAATCTTCGGGAGGTGGTGATCCTCCATCCTGGAGACGTGCCCTGCCCAGCACAGCTGCATCCTCAGTAACATGGCCTCAATACTGGTGACCCCTGCCTGTTCAAGGACAGTGACATTGGTCACACAATCAGTCCAGTGGATGTTTAAGGTTGTATGGAGGCAGCACTGATGTAAGCGTTCCAGGAGTTGCAGGTGTTGGCTGTAGATGACCCATGATTCAGACCCATATAAAAGAGTAGACAGTACAATGGCTCTGTAGACATGTGGCCATGTTTAATTGCACAGTTTTTGAGAATGAAGCAAAACAAAGTAAACTCCTGTGTATTTGTTTTCTGTCTGTAGTGTTCTGCATAGGAATTGAAGGTAGATTCATGACATATTTCCTTTGTGAAGAAGAAAAAAGCAGGACAAGGTATTTGTTTACATACAAAAGTATCAGAGTCACTATGGATCTCCATAGTGCAGAATAATTAATGCAGAAATAAAGGGACTAAGGTAAGGAAAAGATGCTGAGAAGAGTGCTCTGACTCATTAATAACAGCCCTTTGTCACCTTTATAATTCAATTTTTTTTTTCTTTTTTTAATAATCAAATGAGTTGTTCTATGAACATTAACAGAAAAGAACTAACTCAAGTCTTCTGTGCATTGCTGTCCCATATCCACTCATCTCCTTACCAGAGAATTTTACTATTTTTCCTCTGTTGCCCAGATGTCCATCAGCCCTTCAGATGTTCTTTCTTCCTGTATCTGTATCTTTAGTTTTCACCTCTTCACCCTTCACTGTCCTATTGCTCCTGCTTCCTCTAACTCCTGGCAGCAAAGGAGATGACAGGAACAGGCTTCTGAGCAAACCACCCAGGATTACTGTGATGGTTGGTTAACAGCAGGCCAACCAACCAAATCAATACTGAGCTCTTCCTGAAGATTTCCTTGAAGGCAGACAGCAATTTGGGTCTTTCTCCTCGGCCAAGCTTCTAAAATTTGTTGAATGTGTAGGAATTTTATTACTCTCCAGGGCTCAGCTCCTGTGAAAAGTGATGAAACTGGATAATGGATTCCAAAGTTCTTAGGCATGTTGAGCAGATAGCGCGGTCACGTAAGCTTCATTTCTTTAGGAAATCGGGCTAAATGTAGATTTGTATTTTGTATGCTATAGTCACAAGACAGCAAGATCAACATTACAATATAACATCAGACTAATTGTCTGTTTTGTCTAGCATCCAGTGCCAGTGCTATTTGCTTCAGATGATGTTGCAAGAAATACTGTAGTGAGCAATTAGGGATTAACCTCTCCATAACAGAAGTTTCTTAATTCCCATCAGTTAGTGATTAGCTTATGCTCTGAAGCATGAAGGTTTATATCCCTTATGAATTTTTGTTTAATATAATATAATTGTGGATATTCTTGTTATCCCTATAGCTGCTTATCCTATTTTTTGTTTGTTTGTTTATTTTTTCTTTTGATCCTGCTGTGTTCTTGGCCTCAGTTATATCCCATGGTAATAAATATTATGGAAATATAGTCTCTCTTCCCAGTATTGTCCCTTATTCTAAAATGTAATTAAATGGAAAAATATAGAAAAATAGGAAGCTGTGTAGATGGGAACATAAACCTGGTATATAGACATTTTATCCTAAGTAAAGCTATGTGAACCCATTCAGTACCTAGATATCAAAATACTACATTGTTCTGCTTAATACAAAGGATAGGATTCATCCTACCAAACAACAGGCTGTGTTTTGTAGGGAAAAATATACTTCAGAGGGCAAAATATCTGACCTATGGTAGCTCTCAATAGTAAGAAGAGATGAAACGCCTTGAAAGTACCACTTTTCCTCTATTCACTATGATACAGCAGTTTCAGGCAAACAAACATAATATTGACATCTAATTTTAATCTAATTTTTTAAATCTAATTTTAAGAAGAGTAACAGTTCTTCTGATAAGTGGTTTAATTCTCAAAATTCAGGGCAGGAGCTTGGGTACTTCCAGAGAGCCATTTTGCCTAATGAAGTCTGGCTCTGTAGGAACTTTCCTCCACTGACTACATGCAGAGTGTAATACAAATTGATTCCTAAATTCATGTTCATTCATGGCTTTCTCCATTCATGTCAGATTTCTCTATTCTGTATTTCTCAAATTATGTTTTACCTATGGGTATGTGAATTCCTTGCAGCTGATATAAAGTGAGTATTTTCCTCAGCTGCTCACTTAGTTATTTATGTTCCTGAAGTCAAGGTGTCTGAGAGGATGCTCTGCCTTCAATTCATGAAATAGAAGCAGCACAGACCTGCTGTCATTCTCTAAAGGCTGTGATTTGGTAAGAGAATAGAAGAAAAAAAAATAGAAAAATAAAAACCACCAAAACCCAAAAACCAACCAACCAAATAAAACAAACAAAGAAAAAAATCAACCCACAAACAGGCAAAAAAACCTAACCCTCAAATGACAAAAAACCCAAGAAAATCAATAGCAAACCAGAAAAAAATATTCAGGCTTTCAAACTGCTTGGTGACTGGACAGTTCATTAAGGGGACAGACAACAGCTGGACACCAGGAAGAGAAGAGAAGAGAAGAGAAGAGAAGAGAAGAGAAGAGAAGAGAAGAGAAGAGAAGAGAAGAGAAGAGAAGAGAAGAGAAGAGAAGAGAAGAGAAGAGAAGAGAAGAGAAGAGAAGAGAAGAGAAGAGAAGAGAAGAGAAGAGAAGAGAGAGAAGAGAAGAGAAGAGAAGAGAAGAGAAGAGAAGAGAAGAGAAGAGAAGAGAAGAGAAGAGAAGAGAAGAGAAGAGAAGAGAAGAGAAGAGAGAATCTGAAAGCTGCAAGATGAGCTCATCTGCTCCTGAGAGTCTCCAGGAAGCTAGAGAAGTTCACATTTGGGTCCAAAACTACCCACGGTTTTCAATAGCAAACTGAAATCCAAATGGTGATTAGATAAGCACATACATTTCTGGATCTGTGCTGTACATCTAACACGGTCTCTGTGCTTAAAATCCAAAGAAACTTGAGGTCATCAGCTGTGACCTGTTATCAGAAGCTGTCATCCTGCCATCTACCAGGCAGCTCTGCTGACATCTCTCTCATAGGATCTCAGAAGAACAAACTAGAGATGGGTTTGGTGGTAGAGTCTTCCAGAACTGAACTGTAAGATTGAAATGTTGTAACTGATTATTCTTTTCTTATATTGCAGTTCAGAGAATAGAAAAATAATTTATTTCCAGTATCAAAATAGTGAAATAATTAACTTTCTCCAAGGCTTTATTTCATTTCCTGTGATAAAATTCTGCAGTTGAGGTTAATAATTTATGCAAGTTGTCTTTATTGTTCTGTTGCTTTTAGTTTCCTAAGGATTAGAAAGTAGTTTTGTTACAGACACATAGATAGACTTGATATCATTATAAGCCTTTCAGTTTACAGTTTTATCTTTTAGCCATTTATTCATGCTTAATTTTACAATTATGATCTCATAATTTTAATTCATATATAAATATGTAGGAATAGATATCGTAGTCTCATTTGATTGGATTGATCCTGGATTAGTTTACTGTCAATGAGCAAGAGGGAACCAGGACTATTAGAAATTTTTGTTAATTTTTCCCCCCCCCAAAAAACCAAAAACCATGCTTATATGGATGGCTGCAGTAGGAGTGGCTCAGTGTTGGAAGACTTGTTTAAATGGATTTGCTGAAGAATTGCTTGGCTAAAGTATGATTTGTTCTATATTCAGTTAAATAAATTAGCTGTTATTTTGCAGTAACATTTAATAAAATCTTTCTGCAAAATAGTCAGTAGTGCTAGATTATATCTCTGTTATAACATTCATAATGGAAAAAGACAACTAGAAATATAAGGTAAAATCAAAATATTTTTATTTAGAAAACTTATTTTGATTTACCAGGAAATGATAAGCCCATCACTATATGTTACTTTGGATTTACTTCTGAAAAAGCAAAATAACAATATTGCTTGTGTCTGTTTAATTCTATTTGACAATAACAAAATAATTTTGCTATTGTTTATAAGAGATTTTCAGGGGAGTCACTTAACTTAGCTTTGATTTGATTTTGAAATACAGCCTTTTTAAAAAACATAGCGAGAGATATTTTTCTAAAATATTGATAAGAAATTTGCATTTGATAATATCTAATTGTAGTCACTGCTCTCATATTAACAATCACCTGCTGTTTCTCTTTTGGAAATTACAGTTTTTATTACAGTTAAAATCACAATGAGTTGATGCTTTCAGGTGTATTTCAGAGTATGTCATTCTTGAATGTGAAAGAGTAAATGCATACAGGTATTTGAAAGCAAAGTAAAACAAAACAAAACTGTATGTTTTATAAATACCTTTCATTGCTTGCAGAAGAGCTTCTTGATCACAGAGGATCTTGATCACTTGAATTTGAGCAATTACTAACTTTTAAATTATATGTAATTTAAGCAATACATCATGGTTTCATACATCTGGAAGCTTTATTGCAGAAACACACAGAAAATATTCTCTTACAGTTACTCAATTAAATAAAATTTTGGTGGTGGAAGAAGATGTGTGGGAAGAATGATAAATAAAAACTGCTATATTACCATAGAAGGAACATCATATTTTTTTTGTCTTAAATACATGGTAGGAAGTTGCAGAGAAGACAGAGACAGACTTTATTAAGAAGTGCACTGTGGAAAGATGAGAACAGATATAATTTTCTGCAAGGAAAATTCTGACATTAGGAAGGGTTTTTTGGTTTTGTTTCTGTTTTGTTTTGGTTTTTTAATTAAGAATTTCAAAGGAGGAGAAGATTGCCCAGGGAGGCTGTGGTATATCCATCCATGGCTAAGAAATGGTCAGAGGGACCTGATTTAGCTTTGCATTTGGGTCTAACTTTGAATTGATGAGTGTTTTGAGCTGGAAGTTGGATCACATGACCACTGTCTCCCCATCTAAATTATTTTTATTTATGACTTCAATTAAATGTAGCCTAAAAATCAAAATAACAAAGTGAAAAAGAGCTAAACATTTATTTGAGTTCAAATAAGTGGTATGTGTTGTGCAATTTAAATTTAGAACATGTAAAAAAGGGGCAGTGCTCTGCTCAGTCTTAGTTTCTTACTTGATTTATTTCAGTGCTGTGTTTTCAAGTTTATACCTTGCAGTTATCTGGGGAAATTCCTGAAGTTTAGCAGTGCAAACCATGTATATTTAGTAACAAAGTAGGGATAAATTTACTCCAGAACTCCCCTCTCCCTTTGCAGTGCTAAAACCCAAAACCCCTCAAGCTTTCCCACTCCAGACCAGAGATATAACTGTGATAAGTTTTCAGAATAAAAGGTCCAGATTTGAAACACTTCTAAAAAAAAGAGCTTCCAAGAGTAGTGTAAGATCTGCAGGGAGTTACAGGATGAATTTATCAGAGAAGTGAGTGTATGTACACTGAGTATGTAGGAAATGGGGTTGGAGACAAGTAGCATTGGCTCATCAAGCATTTTAGGCTAAATATATATGCAAATATATAATGCGTATCATGTATAATGTGAAACACACTCCTTAAATTTGTCTAATAACTTAGAATTAATTTGTTCATAGTGAATTTCAGTTGGCTAAATCCATTATTTCTCAGTAAGAGTATTTTTCCTTTTCAAAAGCTGCAGAAAGACAATGACTGCAGATATCTTAATGAAATCCACCAGAAAAATATGTAATATATTTGATATCTGGATATCAAAGGGAAAAATTATTACTGGATGTGATTGATTAGAAGTAATTTTATTTATGATGTTTCTAGCTTGCACAATAAATTTAATATGAATGGTCAAAGAAATCCAAATAAATGAAGGAATCAGATCTATTATGTACACTTCAGTGTACATCTGAAATGCCAGTGTATTTTATTCAACATTTTAGATGTTATGATGCATCTCTTCAGAGCCATGATGTGAATTTCTTTTATCCTGAAAGCTAATGATCATTTTGACAAATGTATATACATAATTTCCTTCCTTCCTTGAAGGTTCCGGGATTTCTTAGGAGAAGAAAGTCTGATGTCCTGCTTTCATTGAGTGATAATGGGAAATGGATGGCTAAATGTTTATTGAATATATGTTACTGTGTATAGATATCAGTGATTGTGTTGAAAAGTCTGTTTAATGAGCCATATATCCTACATAACTTTTGAAGCATTTTAAGAAATATGATCACTCCTTCTCATTTTTGGTATTAATAAATCATGTTTTCCTCAAGTATTTTGTAGAATAATATTCTTAACTACTGATAGTAAAATATATTTAGGGAGCCATCAATTATTTCCTTAGACTTCTGAGGTAACATAAATTCTGTGTTTTATTGAATGTTTGTGAGATTACCATATTGTCATCTTCTGGGATTTCCCTAAGTACAAGAGGGTGGTCAAAAGAGACATGCAGTTGTTTACAGAGAGTTAAGGCAGAAAAACTCTTATAGTAATTTCTTGCCTCAGCCAAAAAAGTAGTAGTAAACTGGTAGCTTTCCAGATCTTTGCTAAACTACATTTGCTAAACTACAGCTGCTTGGCTTCTATGTAACCTCTCAGTCTCAGCATCGAATCTGGTTGTTCTCGTAACTTGAATTGCACAATGTGTGTAGGAAGTGTTTCTCAAAGCAGTTTGGTAATGAAGTAATCCCTTATAGCAAAAGAGAAAAAAAAAAAAAAAAGATTTTGGCAACAGAAATTATGAGGAATATGATATGAAAAGTATTGATTTTGCCCATTCAACTGATAAGAAAATTGATGGATGAATTTGTAATCAGCACTGCCACCCTTAAGTGCTCCTTGTAAGGAGGATGTGGTAGTGGTGGCTTTTTCATTTTGAACAGCAGTTTAGATTAGGTTCTCATCCTGGAATGTTTTGAATCTAGGTGATGAATAAACACAAGAACCACCTGGTTGTGTAGTATGTATGGGAGAATGTATTTCCATTCCTCCCATTAACTGGCCCCACTGTGCAGACAGTAATGCAAATTGTGGGGCAAATTTGTGCATTTAATACCAGAAAAAAAACCCTCATAAAACCTGCAAAAAGTAGGACTCCTCGTTCACTTTTGCCAAACGATTTCTCAGACACAGCTGAAAAACAGATAAAAGACTTATTAGAGTCTGTGCCCAGTGGATCAGAATAAACAAATCTGCTTCTGGTTAGCTATGAAACTGCAAGATCAATGGGGGACTATAGTTCAGTAATTATTTCTTCTTTTTGAATCCATAGGCTGTTAGCTGATCAATGCATTAAGCTAAAGCAGCAGATCTGCAAAGAACAACCGATGCATATCAACAGTTTGTAATGTAATCTATGAAATTCATTCACACCAGGATATGATTTATGAGGAGTTTATTGATTGGGGAATAAATGTTATTTTACATTTAATAGAACGTATTTCAATAATGCTGGAGCTTCAAGTCCTGGGTTTTGAAGTATTCTATTTTTATTCAATACAAAATCTGCATCTTTTCCAGTTCCATGATTTAACTGTGTGATGCATACTACCCAATAAACCTATTGAAGTTCTTCAGAGCTCTGACATTGTCCATTTTGCTTGTAGTCTGAAATAAATACTGGCAGGGACTACTTAATTCTTTGAAAACTGCTGTTTTGGAAACGGAACCTTCCCTGCTTTTAACCACTATAGATCTACACGTCAAAGGCAAAGAAGCCAATCTGCCAATTAACACGATGTAAGGACTGGGACTAAAGCATTGTCCTTTTCTCATAGCTCATCACGAAGGAGCACTGGACACACCATGCCTTGCTGAAATTAGAAGAGAGCCCTTTCAGAAAGGTGTTCTGTTAAAAGGCAGGGAGAATTTGCCTTGGAGCTCATTAATTCTTCCTCCAGTCAGCCAACCCATTTAACGTGTTCCTTGGGAGGTTTGTTTTTTTTCAAATAAGCCAATATTCTTTTCCTCAGATAGCCCAACATTAGTAGAATTCCTTCTAGTTTCATAATATTTTGCTGATTGGTTATATACCAATCAATTTTTTTTTCCACAGAAAAGCCTTCAATTAACCCCCCCAGTGATTAGGGGGAAGAATTTCCAGATTAGTGTTGGAGAATTCCACCTCCTATCACCGGGGGTTTAATTGAAAACTTTTCTGGGAAAAATTAACTGGGCAAAACCATCAGTAAAACAACCTAAAATACAGGTGACACCATTAATTTCAGTCTACTAAAAAAAAAAAAAAAACTAGCAAAACAAAACAAACAAAAAACTGAAAACCATTGTACAAGAAATAAACAAAATTATTACAGCCACACCGAGATTAAAAGGAGTCTTGTCAAATGGCCCTGAAAGTCACAAAATGCAGGAAAACTTACCTTTAATTTAAATTACAATATGCTAAAAACAAGCAAGGGAAATTAGCTTCTTTTCAAAATTATATCACAATCAGGTGATTTGCTTCAGATTCAGAAACATAAATCACATTTTAATAATCTCTCTCCCAGTATGATGTCTTCATAAAATCTGATATGTAGATTTTTTTTAAGTAGATGCTTTCCTTGCATAACAAGAAGCAGTAATAAATTAAATGGAACCCAGGAAATCTTATAATATAGATGGGTAATGAAAGAAAAGATGCAGTTTGAATCTCCTATTGTAATATATATATATTTGCTAGTAATAAGAAACATCCAGTGTGAATGGATGCATCTCAGTGCAATAAATCTATCTGAATATGGTATCTTTAATAGTGCTTAGATACTTTTTTTTTTTTTTGCATTAAGCATAATAGATTTTGACCTGCAAATTATGAAAAAGATTAAGATATGCATCATCAGAGAGATTTATGTCTAGTGTTGACAAATTATTCATTAAAGTTTTATGTAACAGGCCCAGAGAGAGTATTAAATATGATTATTATGGCAGTTCTGGTAAGAGTATTCATCTTGACTAAGGAGGTTGTGCTAAAGTTTAGAACTGTTTACTTACTAAGCTTGTTTATTAGGAAAAATAGAAATAAATGTTCTCCATTTGGAGTCTTTCACAGATTTTATCCTTGTTACTCCTCTCTCTTTTCCTACTGAAAAATCAACATCAGTAAAAGTAACTCCTAGATACAACTTGACAAATCATTTGCCTAATAATTTCTAAATACAGAGAAAAATGTAAAATTTCTTTCTGAAATTAACAGCAGGTTTTTTCCCTGAGAAAATCCTATTCTGAGCTTTGTATATGGAGTAATCATTAGTAAATAAACAAGGTAATTATCTCTGAAAGGAGTTTCAGTGAAAAATAACCATGTATTCCTACTATAAAACACAGCACTTTCTGTTATACTGTGCTATACATTATACTTTTCTGCTGTCAGATGAAAAATTCAACCAATGGCTATTTGATTACTTTGGAAACATTTGAATTGATTTTTATTACCTAATCATGTACATCTATAAGGAAGATATATGACCACTCTTCTTGGAAGAACTGAGCAACACCTCTCTCACTGCTAATGGAACGTGTAACACAGGCAGCTAGAAGAGAGAGAAAAACACATTCCAAAAGAAAAAATGCTACTGAGTTTGGGGGAAAGAAACACCACACTATTTCTCTTCTCAGCTAATGTGGCACCTTGCAACGTGTTTCCTTAATAATCACTGAAGAAACATTGGCAAGAATTTAACTATTTATAGTAATTTATTTCTTTAAAATTCCTATGGTGCATATGAACTGCAGAAAATCAAGATTTGATTTTCTTTCTCTGAATGCTGTCATTTTAAGTGAGAATTCCATCTAGTTGAAGTCCAAATATTCCAGTGAGAAGGATGAATCTCCTCTGTGTGCAGAGCTTCTGTTTTCCCTATTGTACCATGGATTTCATCCCACTGCAGAACTAGCCTGTATAAGCACTTCATGCATCCATGTTTCCATAAAAAAACCAGTGCAGTATTTTAGACTGTGCTGTAGTGAGTGGCCTCACAGTTCGCTGAATGATAAAAGAGTGGCTATATCTCTTAGCACTGTTTTTTGGTTTTGGGTAGGTATTTGTTTAGTATTATTTTTTTGTTCCTATTGCTGTTATATGTTTTTAGACTGAATCAGTGACTGCCATATGCTTCAGTGTGTAGTGTTGCACATGGGAAGACTTAAGTGTCACCATGTGCATGAAAAAAATTGTATCTTCTTTTATTTTTCTCTCTGCAGTAATACTGAACAAAGGAAGAAATCATGAAAAAAGAAAAAAAAGGGCTTGTGTCATGCATCTGTAGGGCAAATTCACAAATTTATCTTCCAACTACAAAGGAGTATGCACACTTTCATGATGAATTACGTTGTAGGAAGAAAAAAACCCCTTTGTGCAACTATTTTCTTGAATCCTTTTCTTTCTGATTGCAAGCTTTAACATTGGGCTGGGTATGAAAGGACTGACAGATGCTCTCTGTTAACCCTTCTCCCTTCCCAGAAAGAGAAAGCAAGGAGAATAAGGGAGAGAGACTTAGGGCTTGTAAACTAAAGTAAGAACCTTTAATGCAACAATAATGATGAAAAACAAAATAATTAAATATAAACAAATGTGTTCAAATATATATAAAGCTAATATGACACTAACCCTTCAACTATCCTCATGTCACCACTGAGGCTGAAGGACAGGTCCTGGGAAAGTCCTGGACTGGATTCAGGGGCAGATGGGAACAGGATTCAGCAATGCACAGATCAGGATCAGAGAAAGGATAGATGGAGTCCTTCCAAGGTTCTGGTCATGGAAGAAGAGAACTTAATCCTCATGATCTCTTAGCTTTATTCTGAGTATGATGTATGTGGGATGGACTAATTCATTCGGTCAGTTTATGTTTTTTGGAAAAACCTAAAAAGGGATACAGAGACAAACTATAAGCAAATAATATCTGTATGTTAAATGATTCTGTCAGCAGCCCTGAGAAACTCATGCAGTTTACAGTAGATGCAGGATCCCTCCATCATCTTTCTTCATCATTCCTGAAGCTCTTTTTCTCATGGAAAGCAAAGGTTTTACAATGAGATTCCTTTACTCAAAAGCCTATTCATAGGAAAGAAAGCATTTATTCTCTTTCTCTCTGAATGGCTGATTGTCTGCTTGGATAATTAACATGCTGTTCTGCTCTTGTAGTGCCATGAGACCTATACATAGGAACAATCATGCATCTTCTTATTGAAGCTGAATCAGCTATGCACATTAAAAGTGGTAAAGAAAACTCTCAACCGAACAAAATTTGAAATACTAGGTCTCATCCTGAAGACATCTGAAAGCACATGTATTGGTAAGAGAGCTTAGCTGACCCCAGTTATTTTCCCTGGTTTTACTGTGATGAAGAAGATGACTGATCAGAAGCATCCAGTCAGGAAGGGACAAAACTCACATCCTGGCATGGATCAAAGCTACACTGAAATAAATTTATGCATTCTGTGACAGCAGAAGACATGGCCTGGAAAGTTATACAGAATAACATAGTCAAAACCCTAGCATTCTTCTCACATTACTATTTAAAAATTTTCCCATGTGGCAAAGACTGTTCCAGTATTGAGTATATTCGCTTTTGCAAGGTGTCTGTCATAGAGTCTAATTCTCACTATCAGAAATGTTATCTATTTATTGCACGTACACTCCTATTTCTGTGTTCTAGTCAGCATTTCTTGCATTCTAAACTATTCTTTTGGCCTTTCTTCCTCCATTTGCATATATAATCCTTCTCATATTTTTTTGTTCTAAATCAATTCCTGTAATCCCTTACTGTGTAATAGCATTTGTCATCAATAGAAATGAAATCCCCAACACATTGAAGGAAAGAGAATTTGCAGGTATTTGTTTCTAGCAGCAAGATGTAATAGAAGCAGTGGGGAATCTTATCTGCATAAAAAGATCCATATTTGATGCAAACGGATGCAACTTTCATGATGGGTATAAAATTTTCCTGTACACTTGCATCATGGGCACAAAGCAGATAATACACTACAATAGTGATACAGAATTATTTTTCATAAGCTCATGTCTGAGATGTATAATAAAGGTAGGAGTGTCTTTTGACAATTAGTGAGCAGGTTCCTAGTCTCTTACTCAACACTGTAATACTAGAAGTGAAATCAAAAGCTACAATTCCTGATCACAGAAAATTTCATCATTTGGAGAGGAGAGAGGCTGAAGTTTTTCATGATGAAAGAAAACCAAAGAACTGTTTCAATACAGTTTTAATGAAACACAATAAACAAGACATAAGTAAAAATAAATGGAGTTGAACCTGAAAATACAGGTCTTCAGGTCAGCCATGGATACTTGCATTTTTCTGGTTTCTACATGGTGCCTGAGAGGGAGAATCTGTGAGGCTATGGCATAACTGAGCAACACAGAGATGGAGAACTAGATAGGATGTGTAGAAGGCTCTGAAATCACTGAAGTCATCAATACACACTTGACTCAAAAAGTTGATCTAAAAAATTGTAGTTTCTCAGGTCCATGTCATTAAAGCACTGAGATTTTCTGGCAGTATCCACGGTGTGATTCCCGTATGCCTGCACAGGGTAAAGGAAGTCAGGTTTCCCCACTGAATGCGTCAGCAGAAAAGCAAGCAGTTTCATTAAGCTCTGGCTGAATTTCTCTGGATGTTTTTCAAAAGCAATATATTCTTAATAAGCATATTGGTCTCGCTGAATCAGCTCCTTCTGGGAAGAAAAAGCCCCTAAACAACTTTAATCTGTACCCAATAGATATTTCACCTTGAGGATTTGTCAAGTTAATAGAGCCTACCCACTTAGAGAAAGAGGGAGGAGGCCTTTCTAATTGGTGCCTAACAGCTAACACTTAAGGGTCATTAAGAGGCAATACTAGAGATAACAGTCTTAATGGCTCCAGCCCACTCTCATGGGGAGCACTCAAGGTAGCTTGAACAAGAGAACAAGACTGAAAGACCCAAAGACAGCAGGATCTGGGCTGGCTAAGGGGATGCAGATTGATTTAGTTCTGCCCCAGTAACTTAAGAGGAAAATTTATCTCATTTGACTTGTAGTGCAACATAGGTTTAGCTGTAAATAACTGCAAGATGGATGAAGAAGAAGAATATAAAAGGTATGCATCACTGTTTTACAGTCTGTGTTTTCTAATGTATGCTGCCAAGTGCTTGAGAAGAGGGTTGGATTTTTTTTTTTAGGAAAAAAGCTGGGCAGAGACACCAGCTGAAGTTTCTGAATGGAATAAAACACTCCTGCTTGAAAACCATTCAGTCCTGCCCACAAAGGGAAAAGAGTTCAAAAAGAGCAGGACCCTGTCTAAACATTGCAGCTTCCATGCTGAGACAAGGAAGGTCAAAGATAGTTCCCCATGAACTCCCAGGACCCACCTGCACACGGATGCTGAAGTTCAGCTCTGGAGCTGTCTCGTGGCTGTAATGTGAAATACAACAGCTTCAGTAACTAAGGCACCTCAGCTGCTCTGGCATCGGGCCCCTGTTGGGTAGCACAGTCATGCTCAGCAAAACCTGAGTGGTGCAGAGGTTCAGCTAACCCTGTCCTGAAACCACTTGTTTCTCATAACTCTTTTCTGTTAATCCCAAGACAGCTATAAAGAGAGGTGAGGCTGAAGGGTCAGACAATTAGCTTTGCTATTTGTGAAGAAATAGCTTTTCTAAGCTTATTAATGTAAAAATACAGGATGAGAGCGTCAGTTGCTATAAATCACTGTAGCTTCACTGATTTCAGTGGGGCTGTGCTGTGTTATACCAGCTGAGATTGCATCGTCTCTAATATTAAAAAATAATAAAAAGCCTTACACTGAAACAATCTTGTTACATTTGGTGAAATACATGCTGAAATGTCAGATGCATGTTTTCCTACATAAATTTAATTCAACTTCCACATCGTCCTGTTACCTTAGATGATCTTCTATGAGAAGATTGCCTTTTTCAGTTCATCTGGTAGATGGTCCTCACTGAAAAAGTTTCATTTTTAGGCTCAGAAAAGTTTAGCTAATCTGTTTTCCTGTCTGATACAAGAATTGGGCTTTTATTCAGTATCTCATGATGAGTCTGAAACCACGCTGTTTCCTAAAGACTGCTTCAAAACATTCTTCAAAAGATTTTGAGTTTCAGTTTTTCATGCCTACTATCTATTTCATTAACTGTATAAAGAAAGATTATTTCTTCATGGCTTTAAGTAGACATCATCACCAACTTGAGTCTTGGTTCATTAAAAGGAGATTAATTCCTTCTTTTCTGTCTCTGCTTTCACCAGAAAGTTTCCATAAACCTCCACATTTCTAGTTTAAGTGTCTACAGAATCCCCTCAATGTTCAGAGACAAGAAAATAATTATGTAGTTTAGGGTCATCAGCCTCCCCAACCCTAAGAGACATCTTTACCATGTCTTCATATGTTCAGCCACTACAAACACACTTTTTATACTCCAGCTGGTCAAGCAGAAACAGACACCTTGGAACTGTTCTCAAGGGAAGAGATTACAGCAATCTATGGATCTTGGCTTTTCATATAGGTTACAAGTCAATTTGGGTTACAAATCAATTCGGCAAAGCAAACCTGAGAACCTTCTGCTGTTAATCCCTTCTTCCAGTAGTTTGAATTAGCCAAGATTGCCTTTCTGAGTATATTTTCCCCATGTTTCACATGATGAAAACCTGTCATGGGGATTAAACTCAACATGCAGATGCATGACTTAAAGATGGAGAACACATCTTGGGTTCTGGTATTTTATTTTCCTTGGCTTTTCCTCATAGCTACGAGGAAAATCATCAGCATGGAGTGCATCCTCTTGAAGTTCAACAAGAACAAGTGCAAGGTCCTGCCCCTGAGTCAAGGCAATCACCAGTATCAGTATAAGCTGGGGGATGAATGGATTCAGAGCAGCCCTGATGAAAAGGACCTAGGGGTATTGGTGGAAGAAAATTAGACACAAAGTGGCATCATGCACTCAGATCCCAGAAAGCCAACTGTATGTATCCTAGGCTGCACAAAAAGAATTTTGGCCAGCAGGTTGAAGGAGGTGATTTTTCTCCTCTACTCTGTTCTAGTGAAATCCCACCTGACCTGAAGGTCAGGTTGAATGGGGCTTTGAGTGACCTGACCTAGTGAAATATGATCCCACACACAACAGGAGGGGTTGGACTAGGTGATCTTTGAAGGTTGCTTTCCAATCCAAGCCAGTCTATCATTCCATGATTTATGATCTTTGTTTGTAAAACAACATACTGGAGTTATAGCTAAACTACTGTAAAGACCAAAAAAAAACAAACCCAAAAAACCCAAAAAACCAAAAAAACCCAACAAAACAAAACAAAAAACCCAAAACAAAACAAACAAAAAAACCCCAACCAGCCAACTAAAAAAGGACCAAAAACCCCAATATCATAAACCACACTTCACAATCAGTCCTGACTGTTTGGGAGAAAGCAGCTAACACTAGCACTGCAATGCTGAGTGTCAATTCACAGCTGGATGCATTATAAAACTTTTATCCCTTAGGAATGCACAAATTAAAAGTGGTATGTAACATTTACATCTGGTTAATCTATACTTAACCAGAGATGTTAATACATCAACCATACTCCCAACAGACCCATGTAATACTACAGTCAGCATTCTGCAGCTCTGATAAGATGATCATTTCCTAATGGCCAAGGATAACAGTTAGTTTTAATTATATAGCTCTTTTAAATATGTGGCTTTTTGGAGATTAATCATGTGCAGAGGAGTATTCTGATTATGGATATGTTTCATAATCAAGAGTTGTTTAAAAAAGAATTCCTGAATAATCAAAGTAGTATTGTGTGCTGAGGTTACTCCTACAGGTGCCAGATTTCTATTGTAATTTTGAGATCAAGGAAATCAAAAAGGAAATCTAAGGACATTACAGTAAATCCAAGCATGAACTTAAGGTAAACTTTTTTCTTTTACCTTCATAACAGTAAAGTAATTTCTCAGAGAAACTCAGATGCTGAAGTCCTTTGTGGTGTTCAGCTTTATATTTTTCAAGTCTTGAGCTTCACTTTTCACAGCATGCTTATGATTTCCATCACATAAATCACAGAAATTGAAAGTGGGTAATATACACAAACAGTTCCTTATGACATTTCCAGCACACAATCTTCATTATGTTTCTTCATTTTAAATAAAAATTAACTATGCTTGGAGCTGTGCAATGATGTTGATACATTATGCATATAAAAACAAGACTAATCTTTCAAGCACATACATCTATTTTGGATAGTACTAGCTATCTGTGAAAAGACAGGATGGTGATATTAATACAAAACTGGTTCTTTTTTTTTTACAGTTATGTGCCAGTGAGAGTAGCTGAGTGGATAACGATGTTGGAGGATGGCCTAAAATGTGCATGCCTTTTAGTTTTTATTTTTTAGACAGTGCAGAATGTTTCTGTTTTCTTATATTTCAGTTGGTTTTCTGTTTAAAACTAGAAAAGTAAAAAAATAAATTATTTGTTTAAAATATTCAAAGAGTTTAGCCTAGAAGATGGTAGTTTAAAAGAAAGCATTCAACATTTGAAATAATAAATAAAATAATGTAATAAATAAATAATAAAATAATAATAATATAATAATAATAAACAGTAATACTAAATAATGAATAATAAGCAAATAAAAATAATAATATAATTATCATCATCATCACATCAAGCATTTTATAGTCCTTTAGGATGACGTAAGAGAGAAATTAAAAACCCAACAAAACGTGTTTTTCTCAGAATGCAAATCCAGACATTCTGCTTTTGGTAATGTTGACTTTATTTCTTTACTGATTTTTTATTTTACCTCCCTTTAATCTAGATTTTACTGTCTCCTATACCAATTTTTTCTTAGCTCACGTCTTACTCTTGTTTTGAATGGAAACCTTCTTAGGGACTTTCAAAGAAATTCTCTTCAGAAGTTCTGATATGAAAAATTATAATTTTACAAGAAGAAACTTACAAAAAATTTTTACTAAATTTTCTTTTTTGTCTGTCACTGTTGCCAATGTGTCTTTGATCCTATAAAATCTTCAATCTTTAGCTCTCTAGATTTACCAGCAGGACTGGAAAACATGCATACTGAAGTCCAGAAGAGGACTTTGTCCTACAGATATCTTTTTTTTCGATTACTTGTGTAGACTTTTTTTAAGTAATAGGAGATTTGCCCAGGGGAACAGACAGATTTAACACAGGACTCATCTGAACAATGCAGCTACATAAGGTAGAAGAGGATATTTTTTTCCCTGGAATTGCTGGTATATTTCCACTGATTATAAAGAGAGCGTAAAAAGCTACTGCAGGTGGAGTCAGATATCTTCTGTCCCAGAAGTCAAAGTGTCCTAATGAATGCCCATGCAAATTCATGTGGTTATTCTTATGTTATGCAAAGTTCTAGAATATTAATTAAGATAGAATAACTCAAGGTGACAAGTGTACATGTGTGCATACATGTCTTATAGGTATGTACATATTTACATGTATATTCTTCACAGTCACATAAGATCTGACTTCATATGTGGAATGACTTTGGTATAGTCCTAATTATGCCTCTGCAACAATTAGAAGAGATTTTTAACGCTGGAAATAAGCATTCAAATAACACAAGTATGTTAAATGAAATGTCAAATGACTTCCAAAAAGCTTTTAAAATTAATAAATATGTATGAGTTAAATGAGTCTGGTTGTCAAGTATTCCATGAAGAGATACAAAAGGTTTTTATTTTTCTTTCTGCTGGATTCTCTTGCCACCTGAAGTCAAACACAGTTCAGGGGTTTGATCACAGCTCTGCATCACGGTCCCTAGGAAAAGGGCCATGTCCTCAAAAGGAGGTTGCAGTGTCACAGGGGTGGGTGTCCCCATTGCAGCTTCTGCAGGTTTAGTGTGTTATTATGTGGTTGGTAGAGGTGTTACTTTACATGGGCAGAAAGTCAAACTTCTTACTAGACTTAGACATCCAGGAACTGTATGCAGTCACTGAACAGTGTGAGCCACTACTGGGGCAACATTATGAAATTGCTTATGCTCAGTTTTTCAAAGAGGAACTTGAGCAAACTCAAGTAGGTTTCAATCTAAACCTCAGGGAAAATGGGAATAATGGTATTTTAAAAAGTCTTGATTTGTAGCATGTTGAAATTCTAATTTATGAAGTGTTCTGCCATCTTTGGTTAATTGCATCATCCAAGGTGTTACATGGCTCATTATTTTAATGAAAAATCCCACTCAGGTAGCAGAGGTGTTATTCTCTTAAAGAAGGGAAATTATGTGGTAAACAAACTGCATAATGAGAACATATGTTTTAGTTCTATAAGGCTGTACGGAAACTTCAGCAGGAAAAATGTAGCTGCTATAAGGTGAATCAGAGCACAGGTAGTGTCTTTGAAGCTTGCAACCATATGTTGATTTCAAAGGTAAAAATGCTGGTGACAATTTTGCTGAATTCAGCAAATAAGAGAAGTTATATACTACAGATTTTTGGCTATTTTGTTTGAATGCTCCAGGTCTTTATATTGAATACAACACAAAAACTTTTGTTGAGCTTTGTGCTATTAATTTGTCCTCTGCCCCTAAAGAATTACCTGAGTGATTCTATTAGAGCAACTTGTCACATCCAATGTGGTGTAATGGCAAATAATTAGAATGTAAGTTAGAATGGTTAGACTTTTTACATTTATCTCTAAATTAAGATTTATAGATAAAATAAGAACTTCCCACCTTTGTCCCTGAAATGTGGCAGAACAGGTATCAATTAAAACAGGATTTATAGATCAGCTTTTTATTGTGTAGTCACGGTATAACTCCCTATTTCATGAGTCTGAAATGTTGCCTATTGTTGGTCTTCATGAGAGTTGTTAACCCATTTATCCAACCTGTTGAGATACCCTACCTTTTCCCCATCAATAGCTTCCCCCAACCTATCATCACCCTCAAATCTTCTGAGGGTAGATTTTAATTGTTAATAATTATATTAATTGTATTATATATATAATAATTATATTAAAATTTATGTGTTTCAGTACTGACACATCGAAACACTGTCAGAAAGCACCTATTGGCTGGAATTCAAAATGCTGATCACTCAGGTACATAATAGATTTTTGCTTTTTATTTCTTGTTCTTGCAACCACAGACTCCTGATTTATATGAAAAGCATAAAGTTTATAATTAATACGTCTCAAATGACAAGTTTTCTGTGATAAAGCATTCCTCTACTATTTACTTGTGTCTCTTGAGATTTTGACATGCAAGTTCCCAAATTCTGCATAAAATCATTGTGTTCTACATTATTTCTGAGTTGATGAGAGGAAAAAAAAACAACAGAACAGCGTCAAGAAGCTGCTCTCAGTTTCCCAGAAGAAGGAGATGAATCTATAATTTAAGAAAAAAAAAGAAATTATCATATTATTATACCAAAATTTATAAGAATGTGTCCTCAATCTTTGCCATTTGTTCTATCTGTAGCCACGCAAAAATCAAATTTACCATTGTCACCATGATGTAATCACAAACAAATTAATTGAGTGATTATTTCCAGTTTAGCATGCTATGGCTGTGATCTTACATTTACAATGTGCTCTGTTAATTTTGGACTTTCTGATGAAGTAGAACCGGACTAGAATTGACAAATTAGGACAGCTGAGAGTATGGTTATTTTTTCCCTTCTTCTTGCTGTTACAGGGATCATTTCAGAGTGGGATACTATCTTAGAAAATTTTTAGAGGTGAGATTCTGTAGTATAGGAAAAAAACAAATAATGTGGGTATTGATTTTTGGTGATGGATTGCAACATCTGGTCAGTGCAAAAGAGAGGGAAGAAATTTCTATATATCCTTTTCCCATAATGTGAACCACCAGGAGATGAATGTTACCGCTTGCTTTCAGAATTGTTCATTTTAGCCTTGGTCACAGAATATCTGGATTAAGTTGTCTCATTAGATGGACACCTTTTCTTGCCCCAGTTGACTAGGTTATGCATCTCAAGAAGAAATGCAGAGGTGAAAGAAACTATAGGTCTGTTTCTGTGACCAGATTGACAGATCTGCTTGATTAAAGTGCAAACTGGCTATCTGGGAAATGGTGTCCTCCAAAATGCATCAAGCAGTGTTAGCTTCCCTCTGTGGCCAAAACTCTGGGAAGTGGCATCATAAGCAAGGAAATGCTACCTGTGGTGCAGATTGCAGTTGCCTAGGCAATAATGGTGACGTGAATGAAAGGCTTATTAGCTGGCATAAGGAAGGAGAAAAAAGGAAGAGAAGATGAAACCATGTGTCTTTGAACCAGAGCCATGAGCTAAGAGCTCTTCCTTCCTAAAAAAAAGGACCACATAAGGTGGTCCTAAAAAAAAACGTCCTCCTCATAACTGAGCAGGTTTTCCAAGCTCTCAGAACACAGCAAAAGAATAAAGAACCAAAATGTTTTGCCCAATCAAGTGCAGAAAAGAAATGTAACTTCTTTAAGATGAGAGAAGTTTTAGTATAAATGTAAATACTAATGTAAAAGTTGGAAGTATGTGAATAGATTTTTATTAGAGGGAAAAAAAATGGTGCATCTCAGCAGCCCCTTCAACAGTGAGGCCTTCACACACTCAGTATTCGTTGGCACAATATATAGTTGTGCATTTAGTTTTGCAGCTCTCTTCAGATTGCAATATTTATAAAAAAAAAAAAAAAAAAAAAAAAGCCATTTAAATTAAAACTTCTCCCTTTGCAAGTTCTTCTCAATATGAGTGAAAAATATAGAATTATACTTGTACAGTTTTCTAAGCACTCAAAATATTGGATTCTGTGCAGGGATAACTGGATGAAATCTTGCATTAAACAGGAGGTCAGGCTGGATGATCTAATGGTCCCTTCTGGCCATAAAAACGATGAATCTCTGAGAAAAGCACTCTGAGATCATATGATGAAAAGTGCAATTAAATTGGCAACTGTTATCTTGATGTTCCCATTACAAATCCCCTGAGCAATCTATCCCCCTGTCTTCCTCTCACCACCTCCTCTATCATTAGATTCCAAGAGAACATACGCTCTGTTAAAGTCATTGCTACTAAAACCATTTTGATAGCTGGCTCCACACAGTCTCCTGCTAAATCCAATGTTCAAGGCAGTGGGAGTGCTCACATCTTAAGCAAAGAGACATTACTCCAAGGCATTTTGCACTCTCTCTTCTTCCTTCAGATTGCTCAGCTAAAGGCTGTTTCAGGACTTTATCAGTTATTATTAATTGTGATGATTCATGATTTATTCATAACCATTTTTTACATTTGCCATATGCTGCCTGCACATGCAAAATGTTTTTCTGAAACACGCAAATATGGCACAGTGCTTCTTACAATTCATATCCAGTAAATAGATGATAGAGAAAGATTAATGAAATGAGAAATACAATAAAACATCCTACGATGACTTCAGTTTTGAACTTCTGGATTAAATATCACTGAGTTTTGTCTTTAGCAGTATCAAAACTAAAACAAGCAGGTGGGAGAATAGTGTGAAAGGACAAGTATAACAGCACAAGTAGCACCTTATTCTGCTTTTATTTTGTCCCCTGTTAAGGCATTTACAGGGAGTAAGAGTAAATATACTCAGTCAGGGAAGACACAGCTTAGGCCAGATAAAAGTGGTAGCATCTGCAGCATCACCTTAGTTTTGCTCTTCAACATTTCATATTAAACCAAAGTACTTTTCACAGTGAAGCACTATAATAGCTGCTTGGAAAGAGAAAGAGGAGCAAATTCTTCATAATGCCAACACAAAAAGAGAATATTAGTCCTTGTTGATGATAATTAAAAGCTTTTTATGGTGATGTCACTAAGCAAGAAGTCATATCTCTTAGGCACACTATGACACCTTCTGCAGCGCGCTGCTGCTCAGATGAAATCTCTGCCTATTGTGAGAGGGTAGTTATAGAATCATAGCATCATAGAATTGGCTGGGTTGGAAGGGACCTCAGAGATCACCAAGTCCAACCCTTGATCCACTCCCGCTGCAGTTACTAGACCATGACACTGAGTGCCACATCCAGTCTCTTATTTAACATAGATACTGTTTACTTGGTTTTGAGGAAACATGTTCATTAGAAGTGAGATGGGATCTGGGGAGGGAGTGGGGGAAATGATCAGTGTCTTCCAGCACATACTCTCAAGACAGAGTGAGCAGCTCTGACCTGACTTGCATCTCTGCTCCTCCCACTTTCTGCTGCATTTTAGCTGGAGCTCTTAGAACAAAATGTTTATGTTTTTACTAATTGCCCTGAAAGTGAACATTTGCATTTTTACTAACTTCCTGTAATAGCCCACTACTATTCAATAGGATGGTCTAAAAGCATTTGGGTCATACCTACAGAACCATGGACTCTAAGTTATCTTGTTTCCCCAGGATCAACTTCACCTATGTCATTCCTGTCTTTCAGCTATCCAGCTGGTTCTTGAAGACTTTCACAAGCTTTACAAAATTCTAAGACAACCTGTTCCTTTGTTTAACTCTTTTTACCATTAAAACAATTTTTTCCTGATTTCTACAGTAAATATGCATTTTTGAATGTGTTTTTTCTTATTCTTCCCACCATTAGGTAACAGAAGTTATATCTATAGCAATCTTTGACATTATAATAGCATTCACGCAATGTTCCTTCACAATGTTTGATAATCTAAGCATTCCAATAGGGGCACCAACTGAATACAGAGGTCTAAGTGCAATCTGTATTTACTATTTTATTAAAGAACACACAGAAAAAAAAAAAAAAAAAAAAAAAAAAAGGCCTTGGATTGGCACTATTACTTTTACTGTAACAAAACACAGAATACAGTTTTGAAATCTGGAAACTCAGATGTTCTGCATGAGATAACTCTGGACAAAAGATTTGAAGCTATCTTCATCTCTCCACTGCTTCATCTCAGACCAGGTCCAGTTTTACTCTCAGCCTGGCAACTTCCTAAATTTCATACAGTTTCCTAGTCTATCACAATTTTTCACTCCTTACAGGAGATCAGATCAGCCCAGACAAGTGTGTAGTCATGTTACTTGCTGCTCCCTTCCATCCTTTTAAAACGATGTAACACAGGGCAGCAGTGACCAAAATGGAAGAACTGGTGCTGCTCTCCAAAGAGTCCAAGCACAGAATGTGAGATCATGCTGTCTGTGAGTTTGTTCAGGCTTCAAAATGAAATGTGCAAATTACCCTTCTCCTTGCAAACATTAATTCTAAATTAAATGGGTTTGTAACATGACTGTAGAAACAGAACACTCCCGCTGAACACAAAGCTTGCATACATGCAAAACTTCACCAAAAATAAGATTTCAAGTTATGAAAACATAAAAAAAAAAAGATGAAAAATATCAAAGTCCAGAACTCTAATTTTATAGAAGTGTAATGACATTACGCTTTACATGTATTCATTTAAAGACCCTTAAGATCATGTTTCAGTGGATCCTAGACTCTAATACTTGCTCAGTAATTTCCTTTCAAGGAACAAAAGATATTAAAAGTCCTAACTGTTTTTTTTGTTTCCTATGGTATAAAAATGATACATTAAATGAATCTTGTTAAATGCATCCAAAGACCAAGAATAATCTGTAAGGGGGAAAAATTAAAAAGAATAATTGAAATGACTAATTTTAACTCATCAGAAATAGATCATATGTATGTGGGTGGAAAAATCTTATTTCATTATTCATTTGCAGAGTATATATAACAATCACTTAAAAAATGTAAGCTGATCTTCATTTGTCATACACATAGTGTATTTCTACATCTTGGTTTGCAAATACAGCACAGAGAACAGTTAATTTACAATATTTATTTTGTAATATCATTTTACATGCTGGGAATTATACATTACTTTTAATATACTTTAACAATGCTAACGCCACAGCTAGATAAAAAAAAAAAGCAAACAAAAATTAAAAAATGCCAAGATATCTGGGCACTAATTGGGCTTTTTGTTAAGTTCTGACTTGATTGTTTTTAAAATCATGGCTGCAATGAATTTTCAGGCCTTATTGTCCCTGTCCATGCTAATCAGTGCCCTGTAGCACAGTGGGTCTTACATTTAATGGAGCAGTACAGAGCTCTTGCCAGCATTCAAGCAATTGATTCCATAGAAGGGGCAGAATATAAATCAAGCACAGAGTAAAACTGCTGTTCTACAAGAGCACCCTTTTTCTTATCCAAGGAACTCAAAGACTCTCCTGCTGTGCTTATGTTGATTGTACTTCTTTTATCTTCTGCTCAGTTTTGTTTTTCACTTTTTTTTCACTGCCTCTAGTACTGGTTTAACATGCACCCTCACCAACCAAAGTTCATGTCCATTTTGTTCCTTCAAAACTTTAAGAAGGTGAGACACAGGGACATTTTTCACCCAATTGCTTGTTCTAATTGTTCCTTCCTTGTAACTATATAATAACAATCTTGTTACTAGAAAAGGAACTTAATTTATTTGACTTGATCCAAATTGCCAAGTTATTTTCTATTCTTTTTCTGTTAATATGTACACAAGAATTTGAACACAATGCATCAGTTAAAACTCGCTCATAACCCAGGAATACTATCAAGAAAAAAATTCCTCTCAGATTAGAACTCAATTGTCCTAAAAGGACATCTACCTGAGTACTAATATTAAATATGTTTTATCAGCGATCTACAAATAAAATTTAAAATCACAAGTGATTAAGTATAAAGCTAACACAAAAAATATAAGATGAATAAATAATATGTTAGCATTATAGTATTATATTGCTCACCAATCCCCATTAAACTGAGGGGAATCAAATGCAGCATCTTATAGCTTGGAAACACAGCTTGGAACTTTCCTACAGAACACGTTCTGGAAAGTAAAAGCTTTGAAAGTGACAGATTCTGTCACACACACACACAGTGATTTGAAATATTTCACAAAGCACTAAAATTAAAAGTAAAATTTTATGGAGAGAAATAGTATTTACTTCTGGTTACAACACTAGGGGGAAAACCAGTGTTTATTTCCAGTGCTCATATTTCACTAACAAGTGAAAGTTTTGGAGGTTCAGAAGAAAACTGCACACATAATATGTGGTCTTAAAAATTTCTGTTCAGAAAAGGCTTAAAAAGGCTCCATCAGCAGTATATCCAAGAAAAGGCTAGGACATGACATAATCACAATTCATAATAACCACATGAGGACAAAGTCAACAAAGTCATAACAGAAGCCAACAACCAAGGAAGGATATTTGTTAACAAGTACAGAAAAAGTGGAAACATTTCCTGCAGGAATTACTGACTCTTCTTAAAGGTCTTATTTTGTTGTTGTTTTTTATTTTTTTCTTTAATTTTTTTTCCCCTCCAAATTAAAAAAAGCTTTCTGCCAGCTCTGGGAAAGAACTGAAGCCAGAAAAATTATATCAGAACTCAGATGCACATTTTAACAGTAAAATGAATATTTGAGCAATTTGCTGGGGAAAACCCTCATGAGATTAAACTTATCTGTGTAGAGTATTGCAAGCATCTGGGCTTTCTTATTATATAGTACATATTCATATAACCATAGAATTGTTTAGGTTGGAAGGATCTCAAACATTATCTGGTTCCAACTCCTCTGCCTTGGCCAGGGATTTCTCCCTCTAGATTGAGTTGCTCCAACTGCCCCATCCAGCCTGGCCTTGAACACTTCCAGGAATGGGGCAATTCACAGCTTCCCTGGGCAACCAGTGCTGGTGTCTCACCTCCCTCACACTGAAGAATTTCTTCTTAATGTCTAACCTAAAGATACCCTCTGGTTGGAACTATTCCCCCTTATCCTATCACTTGTAAAAAGTCCCTCCCCAGCTTTTCTGTAGCCCCTTCAGGTACTGCAAGGCTTCTATAAGTTCTCCCTGGAGCCTTCTTTTTTCCAGTCTAAACAACCCCAACTCTCTCAGTCTGTCTTCACAGGAGAGGTGTTCCAGCCCTCTGATCATCTTCATGGCTCTCCCATGGAGTCTCTCCAAGAGCTCCATGCCATTCCCCTGTGGGGCTCATCATTCACCTACCCTGCTTTAGAAATCTGTCTTGTGTATTACACTCTGGAAGAGCCTATACTGAGATGACTAGATCACACACATATATACATATAGATAGATAGATAGATAGATAGATAGATAGATAGGTCTCATAAATGTCAGCCTTAAAAGAAATGTCTCCTCACTTCTCCATCTTTAAAATGTCAAGTTATCAGATATAGAAGATCTAGCCTTGTTCTAACAGTTGTTGGGGAAAATTGTGTGGTTTATGATATTCAGAACACCAAGTCACAATTGTCATATTTGAGCTTAGAATATATGAGTCCAAGAACTCCCCAAGTTATAGAAACATAGAATCATAGAATGTTAGGGGTTGGAAGGGACCTCTAGAGATCATCTAGTCCAACCACCCTGCCAAAGCAGGATAACCTGGGGCAGGCCACACAACAATGTATTCAGGCAGGTTTTTAAAGTCTGCAGAAAAGGAGACTCCACAGCCTCCCTGGAGCCTGTTCCAGTACTCTGTCACCATCACAGTAAAGAAGTTCTTCCTCATGTTGAGGTGGAACTTCCTATGTTCTAGTTTAAACCTGCTATCCCTTGTCTTATACTGGTGCACCAGTATACTGGCCTTATACTGGGCACCACTGAAGAGATTGGCCTCATCCTCTTGATACACTCAAAAGTTTATAGACATTAATAAGATCCCTTCTCAGCCTTCTTTTCTCAAGGCTAAACAGCCCCAGTTCTCTCAGCCTTTCTTCACAGAACAGAAGGTTAAGGCCCTTAATCATTCCCATAGCTCTCCATTGGGCTCTCTCCAGTAGATCCCTGTCTCTCTAGAACTCTCCCTCCATCTAACCCTTTGGTCATGCTTTCGTAGAAGGATATCAGGTTAGTCAAGTAAGATTTCCCCCTAGTAAATCCATGCTGGCTACTTAGCTACTTGTCATTCTCTAGATGAGCAAAGACCCAGCTATTATGCTCATTTCATACTTCTCTTTTCTTTGTCATCAATGTTCAAGCTACAGCTCCCTTTTAAAGCTCCCTTTTACAGTGGTCTGAAGATAATTTGCTTCTATATGTGTTTGCAGATAATTCTTTGTAGGATGTCTCTTTTTTTAAATGTGTGAGAGAAATGGAGAGGGGAAAAAAACCCCAAACAAACAAAAAACCCCAAACAAATGCATTTTGTGCTTATGTTTCTGAGAAAACAAACAAACAAAAAAAAATGAAATGCCAGATTTATGACTTTTTAACCTGGGCCTTTGTCATTGAAAATAGATAAGAAATCATTGTATAAGTTGTTTCTCAGTGCTGTTACTGGAAAAGAAAATTGCTATTTTGTGAGTTACGAGTCTGTAGACAAGGCCAAACTTGGCTTGTAGTCACAACCAAATAACTTAATTGAAATCAGTGAATTTGCACTAATGTAACTGTGAGCAGAAATTGACCTCTTGTGCCTACTGGAACATAGCCCAAAAGCCACTTGACTTACTTGTGCTTGCAGCTTGCTCTGGATGAATGTCTACTATTTTACTGGCAGTAAGTTATGTAATATTCTTGGTTTAATGGTGCATATTCAACAAATTGGCTGGGTAGATGCCAGCAGACTACATCCAAGCATTACTACATATTTGCTTTGTTGACCTTTGCACACATTCAATCACATGAAGCAGTTACAGCTGGGACTCCAGTAAGGAAATCCAACTTCCAAAATGTTCCCACTGCCACTATGCAAATGCTAGCAAAGAGCCTCTTTTGTAATTAGCCTAGATTTCCTTACAATATCTAGTTACAAAGGAGTACCATGAATATTCATGGCCAATTCATTTGAGTTATGAACATTCATGAATAAATCATTTGGCTGAAAACAGGGTACCGTATGTTGTGTTTCATGGCTCCTGTGATTTATTCCATGGTGCTACAATTTGTAATATTAGTAGCTATCATAAAGTTTATTTTTCAAGCCTTCATTTCCAGCTGTGACCATGGCACTCTGGGGATCAGATAAGCCTTTTCTTGTACCCCTGTAAGGTCAGATCCCAGCCTAAATACATAATGCAGATTTCTGCTACACACACTCATTAGCACTTTTGTAAGGTGGTTTTGTTCTCTTAATGTATAATACCAACCTCAGACAAAGGAGAAATGCAGGCAGCACATTTCTGGAGTGACATGGAGAGAAGTGATAGAGTGGTAGAGTAAGCACTGGAGCAGACTGCCCAGAGATGTTGGGCAGCCTCCATCCTTGGAGATTTTCCAAGATGAGACTGGATAAATCCTGGAATAACCTGGTCAGATGAGGAAAAACAGAATAATATCTGGTGAGATGTTAACAGTAGCAGCTGTGAGGTAAGGACTTTTAATGTGGCCAGAGGTAAGGAAGCAAGAGCAATATGAAAATCACTTACCTTAATAAAATTTGTCCTGAGATAAATCACACATTATCAATACAGTTTGCACTTGCAACACTGTCCTTTAAAAAAGGCTAAGAGAAATAATTATTTTCTCTCTTTCTTTTCTGTAGGGACAATATTCTCTATTTTGGCATCCCTTAGAAATAACTGATTTAGCAGGGAATGATTCACTTTCTTTTGCTGCCCATTAGAGAATTTTGAAGAGCAGAGACAAAATCACACAACCAAACACTGTTCAAACATTGGAGAGAAAAACAAGGAGACCAAGGGATTCATAGGCTAGAGTCGCTCTAGAGTGTCTGAATAATAAACATTTACAAGGTAATCAGACCTCATTACCAACACTGTCTGAGCCAAAAAGGAATATATGACTTTCCAAATAAACTATCATCCATGTGGGTCCAAGGTTTGCACTGTTAACTTTGTAACTAAATTTCTAAGCAGTATTTAGTCAGTGTTGTTCCATAGTTACTTCATTTAGGTATGATGTAGTGGTCTGAAGATAATTTGCTTCTAGAAATTACTGCCCTCTAGAATCTACTTGCAAGAGATAGATACTTCTATTAAAAATAACAGATGTGTTCTAATAAAAAAAAAAAAAAAAAAAAAAAAAAAAAGGTGTAAATAAAAAGCACTAATACCAAGAGACATTATAACTGAGATAGTGGATGGAGAGGAAAAAAAGAGTGATTTATGGAGTAAATTAATCTATGCACAGATTTAGGTGAGGCAGGAAACAAGAACTCAAACTCATTGTAAACAGTGAAAATTAATATCTATCCTGAGACCCACATGGGATGATTCCTAAACTAAAACTCTTTCTACTCAGAGGCAGGGTCAGTAGATGCTTCTCTGCTGTGAAAAGAAGATTCTGACATGACCCCCTGTTCATAATTACACTTGTCCCTGACATAAGCTAGCTGGGAAGAAAATGTAATTAATTTGAGTTTGAAAAACTGTAAGAGGAAGAAAAAAACTGAAGGACTGTTTCATGTTATACATTATCCCATTTCACTGCCACAGCCTAGACTTATAGAAAAGAAGAGTGATTCAGTTATTTGAATTAAAAGGAAACAAATAATAGAAAATGAAACCAAATGAATGATAAGAAATCACCAATACACCTGAAAGAATCTTGAGATTCCTGTCTGAGTTCACTGAACATACATTTACATCAGTTAACTCTTCCCATATCTGTTTTGATTAAGAAATTTAGGGTAACATTGATTCAAAGTAATGGCTAAAACATAATACCGTTCAGATGTAAACTATGGATGATATGAAGTGAAGAAAAGTCTGCCTGTGTCTGCTTTCTGTGACAGCTGAACTGCTTGTGAAAGTGAGAATAACGGGACAGCTTGCAAGCAGGCTGAATTCAACATAATAAGAAAGAACTTAACATACTGAAATACAGAAGCAGGCTCTGATTTCAGAAGAGCAAATTCTGAAGAACTGAGAAATCTATGTCTTGAAGATGCACAATCTGCTATTAGTGTTCCTTAGTCTCTTTCATACTTCTGAAACAGAAGGTGCTAGAGACCTGTGTTGACTACTCCAATAGCTGACCTGAAATTTCCTCAGGTCTTTAGGAGTCTGAATAATCAGAATTTACTAGCAAAGCAAGACAAAGCAAAAGAAGAAAGGAGATTAAAAGACTAGAGTAGAAAATACTAAGGGAAACCATGATAACAGAATTTTATATGTAGCAGTACTAGAAAGAGGAAAGTAAGAAAATATTGACAATACCAGTTTGAGATAAATGGGCCTCACTGGCAATAAAGGTGATATGTTAAGAAAATGTATTATAATAAAAGGAACCTTTACACTCACTTAAATGGGAAAAAGACAACCGTATTCTGAAATAATGAAAAATGCAGGTAATCAAACCGGCATATTTTTGCCAAAGTGTATCAAAGAATTCTTGATAAACCACTAAAATGATATAACCACTATGGTATAACCATAAAGTGGTATAACCATTTTATAAATGGTAAAAAAAAATATACTTTTTATGTATACTTTAAAAGAGTATAACAGTATAAAGAGTGTACTCTTTATATTTCGAAGGAAGATGCTAGTAAGTGATATGTACCTATCAAAACCTTTTTTTTTCCTAAGATTTATGTGATGTAATGGAGCAGATCTATCTGCCTTAGCCTGTCTTTCCCTCAAATATATCTGAGACAATTTTTGCACCTAGTAGTTGACTTATGGTTGATGGTGATTGGAATGCATATTTAAATGGAACAAATCCTGCAACAACAATTACAGGGTACTGCCTAGGGGAATTCGTCTTACTGGAATCTTGCATCAGAACAACCGAGGAATCATTATGAGAGATAAAAGGCATACAATTAAAAAGAGATGCTAGACATTTTAATAAGAGACCAAATCGAGACAGCAGGAACTGACATGAGAGACACGCTGTTCTTTGTTATAAACAGATTAATTGCCCCCATGTAAAAACCAGAAAAAGATAAAATAAGAAAACGCTTCCCAGTTTTAACAGTGATCTATCAGACTAAAAGCAAAGATAAAATTGTACATAAGAAAATACTTATAAAAATGCCTTATTTTGTTATCTTTTAAAATACTTTACCTCACGATCAAATGACCTTTCAAAAGAGGAGTGTCAGTTGCTAGAAAATCCCATTTTTAAGAACTTTCTTTTTTTTTTGCTACTTTGTTTACCATTCTAGGATTCCAGGAAAACTCCACCGAGTTCCAGAAGAAATTTTTTAATCATTGGGAAGGATGAAGAATACATATCTGAGGAACCAGAGGCATGGTGTAGGAGGCATGGACTGCAGAATCCCACAGAGGAATTAAAGCCTGGTAGTTAGCTCTAGGAATCCAGTTAGAGTGATTGATAGCAAAAAATCTGTATTTAGACCCTCTTACAATGAACTGGTGTCATGGGACAGTGTTAAGTTTTGATGTATGCCAAACATATCATGGAAAAAGAGCCTCTCTCCCATTGTCATATAGATCTAGGTTCTTTGTTCAATTATCCAGCTAGATTAACAAGGCTGTTAATAACAAAAGATTAAAGAGCAAACCATAGTCTGCCTTCAAGTCATACCGTAAAACATGAGCTTGTAACTCAGGCTGCATTTGTTGTAAATGAGTAACACTGTCAGGGATAGTAACAAACAGTGGCTGGAAGTTAAAAAATTGTCTTCCATCATCCCAATTATTTTCCTCTTCTAATGTAATTCTGTAATTTTATTAAAATATTATTAAAAATAGATGTCTTTTTTCCTGCAAAATTAACATGATCCAGAAAGTCTGAAATTTAAACCTATGAACAAGAAAAAAAAAAAATTGTTGAGGATGTAGTAGATTTCCTTCATAAAAGGGGGGAATGATGCCACACATTAGTGATCAGAATATAAATTGGTATGACAGTCTTGTAACAGAGAGAAAAAAAAAAGAGTGTTACTTGTTTCTAAACTTCCTAATTTCCACTCTGCATAGTATGTTAAATGGATCCTGATTTATATTGGCTCTGATTTACATTTGACACTACTCTGGCAGCAAGCCTTACAAAGAGCTTAAAACAGGGAGTAAATCTATGGCTCACTGTAATTTAAGAACATTTTGAGGTCATTTTATGCTGGCAAAGTGTAAGAAGATATTCAGGCTTCTGGTGTCTAGACTAACAGGGCAAAAAGGCCCTCTGCATTTCTGGCAGAGATAAGATTGATGAAGAAGTGAGACGAGCAGCCACCTCACCCTCACCCCAACACTTCACACTGGGAGAAGCATCTGAGCTGGGCAAATGGATCACCTGACCCCATGAATGGGGACAAAAACTACTGCTACCCAAAGCTGTGTCAGACAGAACCAGCATTAAATCCAATGTGGGCCCAGTTCAGCAGACCCTGGAGGCATTGCCTGCTGAGGACAAGAGCAGGCTTCTGAGCTTTAAAACTATTCCTAAGGCTTGGATTGATTTCCTGTTAAACCAGCACTATTTGTATAACTATTAACATCAGGACTGCCACTAATAATATCAATGCTGGTAATCATATTTATGTGTAATCATATTTAAGAAATATAAGATACACTGATGATAGTAAATATAATTGTAAATAATACATTTTTGGGTCATTCTTGTCCTTGTGGATCTTAATTTATTATTTTTATACAAGATAACTCTGAGGTAACTGCTTGAAAACAATACTTATTTTTAAGTAAATGAAAGTTACACATATTCAAAAGCCGTACACTTTTATTTCATGGCAATTTACATTTTTTCCTTCCATTTTTAACTCTGTGGTTTGGGGAAAAAAATTAACAGAAAACTGAAAACATGAATAGATGAAGTCTTGCTATTCCAGGGCTATTGTTCTGTACTGGATAGCACAGAATTATTCAATCAAATCATATAATAAGTCATCTCAGATAATGAGTGTTTCTTTCTAATGAGACGTGCCTCTCTTTCTTTTGCGGAAAAAGACAGCTCAGCTCTTTCCATCCATCAATACAGAGAAAACTAATAATCAATTAGAGGTATAGTCTTTTACCTTCTTCATCCTAGGATCAACAGTACCCTTTTGAGGCTTCATGTCCTTTATAAATTGATTACAAATGTTCTGGCATACCACGGTTACCTCATCTAGGAAAAACCCCACATTTTAATCACTGCTTTGCAATTATTTCCTCATATTACCATGTGATCAAATGGCTGTTATTAGTATCAATAAATAAGCATAATGCTAGTCAAATACTGTACGTATGCTAATAAATCATCTGAAAGAAAACCTATTCACATGCCACAACAGCAGCAACATTATTGTCTATGCAATGAAATACGACACATGATTCACAGTTTAGAACTCCCAGCTGCATTTCTCTACTATTCAGTCTTGTAATACCTAATTACTTTTACAAATGCAATTGCAAAAAGTTATGCCAAACAACTTTGCATGTTTGTATTCACTGAGGATTTGTTATAAATTTGCCAATCTCAAACACGTCCTTAATCTCATTAAAGAGTTATCTTTTTACCCAGGGAACTGTGGCAAAATTAAAAGTTTAGTTTCCTTTATGGTATGGCTGCTATTATTTTGCTCCTTGCACAGCAACTTTTACGATGATCTCAAAGCAGTTTACAAACTTTAATAAATTAAACCCCTTATCTCATTTGTCACATAGATAAGTGTTATTATTCCTCTTTTGTAGATATGGGAAAGTGAGCTATAGTAGTCCATGAATTTATTCATAAAGGTAAGCATCCTGTATAACAAAGCTTAAAGATTGTGATAAAAATTAAATTTCACACAAAGCTTTGGTATTTAATATCAAACATACTTCCATCATAAATGAACATGAAAGGAAATACCAAATTCAGTTACTAATTTGGCATCTGACTATGAAATTAAAGCGTATTACCTTGAGAAAAACACCGTTTACTTCCAAATATATTACAGGAAAGAAGCCAATCCTTCCTTTGTCTTCTGTGAAAAGAAAAAAAGTAAAAAAAAAAAGTGAAGAACAACTAACTCAAATAACAAAGCACTCTATCCATGCAAGATATCAAGAGATAACAAATTATAGTTTATCTTCCAGGCCCTTAGCCAAAATTATCTAGACACTAGAAAGGTAAATAAGGCAGCATAAATTTTGCAACATTTCTTCATAAAAAAAAATTACCATTTCAGAGCA
The DNA here is from genome assembly GCF_036169615.1 of Heliangelus exortis. Lineage (NCBI taxonomy): Eukaryota > Metazoa > Chordata > Aves > Apodiformes > Trochilidae > Heliangelus > Heliangelus exortis. Next base: position 105,813,481 of record NC_092424.1, on the reverse strand, counting down.
CTGGGAATGGAATTCTATGTCTTAACATGAACATCCCACCTCTTCACCTCTGCATTTTTCCTTTCCAATCAAAGCTCTCTGTAGGTTTCATCAGTGTTTCTGGTCATGCTCTAGAAAAACAACTTTAATTGTGCAATGTTTTGTTCAGTTAGTTTCAGGTTGTTCTAGTGGCCTTGTTGCCACATTATTTGAGCACTCTCGTCAATGCATTTAAACAGATATCTGGAAAAGATGAAGGTCCAGAAGAATTATGTGCTTAGAGTGGCCAAGACTTTGAACCTCAGAAAATAATTTTATAGAATAATAGAATAGCATTTCTTGTAAAAGAGCATCAAGTCTAACCAGTAGCCTAAGGCTGCTAAGTCAAGCACTAAACCATGCCCCTCAGCATCACATTTACACATCTTTTAAATACCTTCAGGGCTGGTGACACCACCACTTCCCTGGCCAGCCTATTCCAGTGACTGATAAAGCTTCCAGTGAAAAAACTTCTCCTAATATCCAATCTAAACTTCCTCTGGCACAACTTGATTTCTTTTTGTTTCATGGATTTTTCTTCCAAAGAAGATATTGAGACACAGCTCACTAGAACCTCCTTTCAGGTAGTTGTAGAGAGTCTGATAAGGTCTTGATAAGGTCTCCCCTCAGACTCTCTTCTTCCAGACAAAGCAACTCTAGGGTCTTGATCAAACTGCCTCCTTAATCTTATGTATAAAAAAGTGGCCACAGAGAGTCAGACCACAAGTCAATCTGCCTGAATTATCTACTCTGACAGTGACCAAAATCAACAGGATGCAAGGAGAGAGAAATTAGGTACAATGTTTTACTTGTGCACTCTTCCATCCTCCATCCATTTTTCAGGGATGTCTTGAGCCAGATGTGGTCTCTGTTTAGATATAAGTTAATTACTTAATTATCCTTCCATTAACGCAGCCTGCCTTCCCTTGAACCAGTGAAAATGTGGTCCCAGCCAGGTGAAAACTTCAGGTGTTGTTTCATGTATAAGGGAAGGATTTGGGGAGAGAAAAAAAAAATCATCAGGGCATTCACCTGGAGTGAGATAGTGATATTCACAGCCTCTATCCAGTAATTATTCAATTGTCACTACAAACTGTAACAATTTTAACAGAAAACAGAGCAAATCCTAGCTAAGACTACAAAAATACAGAAGCTACATTTCCTAAAATGTGAATCAAATAGGAATTTAACTTAACTTTCATCTTGGAAGGTGCCATACGGTGCGTTCACTACCTGTCTTTTGGGTGGACGGCATCTCCTGGCACAGTGCAAATTCAGAAAGGGCTATCTACATCAAAGTTCCTTGTTGTGATTTTCATGGTTCACAGCTTGATCTAGGAGTTTAAATCAATTTCTCACCCATGAGATAACTATCAGCATTTAGGTGTCTTTTTGTATGCCCACCGTTTGACAATGGGATGCCCACACGTTTAAAACCAGCTGTAATTTTTACAGAAACCTATTCTCACTTAGATGACAGATTTTGACACTTTAAGATACAAGCCTGAACTTCTGGACCTTGGGCTCCTGTACTTGGTTACAGCTTCATGCTTTTCAAAAAAGCTGCTTGGTTCATTTCTGTCAAGGGGATATGTATAACTTCTGTTGGCAGAAGTCAATAGTTGTTTTTCACTGCCTTGCATCAGCTTGAAAAAGCATGGATCTATTTTGCAGTTCAGTGAATAATCTTGAGGGGTCCTAGAATCTCACAGCAGGGACCACAAAGAACCAAAGTGCATTAGGTCTGTATCATCCAGAATACAAATTTTCTGCTTGTGGATTTGCTTAATCTTTTCAACAACACAGACTGAGAGATATTCAGAGCATTCTGTGCTCCAGTCTAGTGTCTGCTCATGCAATGCATATTGATCAGCTGGTTCTCTGTGTGAAGTGGCTCTGCTGGCCAAGAAGTCACTGCTATCATGCTGGAAGACAAGAACTTTCAGTGTAGGGTAAAGTAAGAGTGTTTCTGATGACCCATTGATTAAGTCTTTCTATCCAGCTGTTAACACTTTGACCTTTTATTTGGTACTTGAAGAGTTTGTCCTCAACTGCCTATCTTCTCCTGAACTTAAATCTTTTTACAGATAAGTTTTGGCTGGTGGTATTCTTGTTCAGGTGGGAGCTTCATTGCTTTGGTTTAAGGAGAATGAGTCTTTTCTACTGTTCTTTCATTGACTGGAAGATGTCAATGGGTTGGGCATATCTGTTTCCATGTCCTTATATATTAATGGAAATATTTTTTGTTCTATTAATAAATAATTTAGCTGCACATGGAAAATGCAAATATTATGTCTTATGTTTTTATCAACGCCATTAGCGTTAGAAATGCATTCAAAAGCCACATAGAATTTCACCTTGAGTCTGTTGTACTGTTTGCTCCTGACATTAATGGCATTTGTGTCTCTGTTCATTCTCAACCAAAAGTTAAAGCTCCTAAATGTGAAATTATACTGTTTAGTTAGAAAGTTTTTGAGAGTATCTCTAACATAATAGTTTTGTCCTAAGAGACCATGTAATTTTAAGTTCTTGCATAATGCCACATATTTTAATGGTATCATTGAATTTTGTTATTTAATTTCCCTGTGAAAATAAAGAGCACACCAATGTTATGAAATTTTTCCCTCCTTCACAGTCACACACTACTATTTTCACAATATTTTGGCATCAACTAATACTTACAGACTATTTCTCCTCCTCACTCATTTCCAAAGGTTGGACATCAAGGAAATCTTGTTATTAGTGTAAAAGTTCCTGACCATGAACACAGATACAGTAAATTTCCCTTTATTCTGTAAGCCCAGTCCTCAAGATCATTCAGTTGCTCAGGAATATTTTCATCCCAACTACAAATATCATGCTCTCAATATTATTTCAACCACAAATTTCATTAGTTCTTACCTATTTTGCACAAGCTCCTTAATTAAAGTATTTAATAAAATTAATCCCAAGATCTATCTTTGAAGAATCTACAAGTAGCCTTTCCCCATTTTGAGATGTCTAATAATAACCATTTTTGCCTCTCTTGGCCAGTCTTTAACTCGTATTACACTTTTAGTTCTATTTCCTATTTTACTCACTTTGACTAGTAATTTTCTGGCTGACACTGTATCAAATGATTACTGAAACCCACACAGATCAGACTACTTCATGTCCTTTAACTAGAAAATCAGTTATCTTATCATAGAAAGATATCAAATTACTATGACACCATCTATCTTCCTTTGTTATATTTTTATCATATTTTCCAATTGCTCATGTCTTTAATTACTACTATTTAAAGATACATTTAAATCCTTGCACTATGGAAGACAGGCTAGCAATGCAGGTGCAAAATAAGTTTTTATTTTTAATGTATTGGGTATCCCCACACACCCCAAAACCAGTGTTTCAAGAAAAATATAAAATGTACTACTTTATCAGTGAGTGTACCTGCTGGAAAAATCATGTCCTCAGAAAGAGTAGTCTACATGAATATATCTTGTTCATGGAATTTGCCTTGAAGTTCTGGGTTAAAAATATTCCATCTTTCTACATAATGCAGAAGTTTCAAAGATGTCCTCCAAGAATATAGAGTTACCTGCAATGAAAATAAGTTAGGTACACCATTTCACACGGCTGCAAATGTTCTCTACTCCTAAAAATGACATGTAAATTCCTAAATCACTGAAGTATTTTAAAAAGTATTAAATACAACTTCTACTTAGCCAGAGAGAGAAGCAAACTCCGGTTGTGTTAAAGTACCTTTCTGGTAGATGCTGTTGTGTTGTTTATTTAATATGTATTAAAAAGAGATGACAAGAGGAAAGACTCTTTGAATATACAAAATAACAATGGGTATATCAGGCCTTTCGCTGGCCAGTGATTATTCAGCCTTTCAGGCTATAGGACTGTGACTGAAGGTATGATATGAGCCAACTTCTGTAACTGGCTAATCATTGTCTTCAGGGAAATTGGCCATCAACATAAGGAAAATGCAGTGTCAGGAACTCTCTTTTCACACAGCTAGGCCAGAAATTTTATAATGCTTTCTCAATGTAATTCTTGTATTTTCTGATTTAAGTCAGGCCTGGCATCTCTTGACAATAAAAACCAACCAAACAAAAAACAATCAACAACTAGACAGTCTAACTGGGGAAAAAAGCCTAAAAACCATAATTATTTTTGCCTAATGGTTTATTTTAGATTAGTTTAATTACTTCACTACATCATGAAAAGTGCTTCTCTTGACTACCCCGTACTCTTCCATGCCCTGGTTTCACAGGCTGAGGCACTTTTTATTCCACTCTCAGAGGTGCAGTATGAGAACTTTACAGCCACACAGTCCCCAAAAACAGAGGGAATGTGGATGTTAGGGAACAGAAAATACAATTACCATACACTTATGCATTTCCTTCACACAGCAAAACTCGAATCCAATATTTTGCTAATGTTAACCAAAATTTATAGAAAAAATTTTAGGAATGAGAAAAAAGAAGAGAGAAATCAAACTTCCTTATCACTTATTCCTACTTTTGTAATTATTCTTTTCTATAACGTAAGGACTGTTTTCTCCTACAGCTGTCTTTTTAATTTAAGCATATAACCCTTGCCTCCATTTTTTATGACCTTTTTACTAGCCTGATCCTCTTTAATCAGTAGAAGGTGTTTCGAAAACCTAAAAGGATCAATTCTGTTCAAGTCTGTGTAGCTTACTTAAGAAAATCATTTATCTTTCTGGGAACTTCCAAATGCACTGACTTTTCTCCATCCTATAGAGTGGAAAAAAAACCCCATCTATTATAGATTTATTCCTGTATTAGGAAACTTAAACTAAGGGAAAAATTATATGGATTTGATCCTGCAATGTCTTTTATTTTTTATCTTTATGTTATGGCACATGTATACAAAGGTGTATTTCCTCTAAATAAATATATTTATGAATTAAAACATTCAAGGGCCTTGATTCAAGAGAACACTTGATAATGTGCTAAACTTCAAACACATAAGCAATAGCTCTGAAGTCAGTGAGATTATTTCTGCAAGTGCTTCAATGGACTGGAGAGAGCATTTAAGAGCCAAGGCTTACTGTTACTGTATATTGCATTAATCATTTGAGAATATGTCTGAGTTTTACATTTCCTGCTTTATAAAGAGTTTTACTATGAAATGTTAAATCACCTTTTTAACTGAAACTCAGAAGGGCTAAGAAGACAAACCCTTTTGTGCATACTATATTACTTCTATTACAATGATCTGAAGTACATATATTTCCAGTGACCTGTCTGCAAGCATGTTGCTGAAAAATGTCATAATTAGCAGCAGATGCCTGCTGGGGGTTTGATTGCACAGTAAGGATCTAACTTTGCACCTCTGGAAGTTTGACTTTAACTGAAAATGTCTCTGTTGGTCTCAGTTTATTCCCCACTGAGCATTTGTCTGTATCACAACAGGATCACACAATTGAGTGTGATGAGCGCAGCAGATCCTGTGGGAGGGAGTACAAGGGACAGAGAGGGATACAGCCCAGATCAATCCTTAGGCAGCACAGAAAATGACATCATCATGCAGGGATCTGTAAAAGAAATGAAAAAATAACAAAAGGATAGATAGGCAGATTGCTGGAGGCTGGTGAACAGACAAAGCACTTACCATGAATTCAGAGAATAATGTAGTGGGATATGCACCAGCCTGTGCAACTCTTAATTCTGAGAGTTACAGTTGCCCTTGGAAAGTGTGAGCACCTACACTTGTAAAAAGGATTGCACAGCTGTAGCCAGGGTGTGGGAGGATGTTGTTTTAAAGGAGGACTTTATGCCTAGCAATTCTTGTATTTTATCAAATCAGTAAGCATTAATTTAAATGCTGTAAATTCCCAGATGCGTGTTCTCAAATCATCAAGTAATGTACCTTAGCCTAGTCTGTAGTAAAAATGTGTTGAAATAAACCATTTTATTTCACATTTGTGAAGTTTAAATAGCACTGAGTTGTTATGGATCACCTGAATCCTTTTAATTCACTGGGAGCCTTCCAAACCTCAAGCAGTTCAACACTCCAACCCAGCCTGGTGTCATCTGCAAACTTACTGAGAGTTCACTCAAACACCATCCCAACCACTAATGAAAATATTAAACAGAAATATGCCCAACACTGAGCCCTAAGGAGCATCATTTGTGACTGTCTTCCATCTAGATTTAACTCCATTCACCATAACTCTTTGAGTTTGGTCAGAAGACAGATTTTTTACCCTGGGGAGTATATACCCATCCAAGCCATGAGCAAAAAATTAATACAAATTGAAATTAAGAGTACTACTCAGTTCAGTGACTGTTCATTGGGATTGTGGTTTTGCTGATGAGGTGAGCCCAGGTTATAGCAGATGGGCTCCACACAAAGCAGACATCAGTATGGTCCTCATGTGGCTGTGGCAACCAATAGACTGAAAATATTGAGGTGAGCAAAGCCTGCACTGAAAGGTTTCTGCTTACTTTCTAGCTCAAAAACTGAGCTCAGCTGTTGGTGCTTCCACATCCATCATTAGCCATGTTTCCACATGTAAATTAAAGGGCAGGAAGATACATTCCTGCAGTCATACCAGTTTGCTTGGTTACTGGTACAAGCTGTTGTGTAATCCTGGCCAATATCTTCAAGGGCTCTTCCAGACATTCCAGGCTTGGGTGTCACCTCCATGAGACTCTTGTCAAAGGCAGCCTGCATGAGCTTGCATCACTTCACAGGTAGAAAGACAAGTTGCATGGACATCAGTCTCTCATCTGTAGAGCGAGAGAGTCGGTTTTGGGTCATTTTATTTCCTGGTAAATCCAGACCATCCTCCATGCAAGCTATGAAACCTAGGTTTTAGTCCAAGAATACAGCAGAGAAACCTGAATCTGGACCTGGCACTTCCCAAATGGATGTGACAGCTATTATATTACTGGTAAGACTTCTCCCAGAATAGTGACTTGAAATCATTGACTTTTCCTCCTCATTCTGTCAGATGGCTTTCTGAATGATGTCTGTGGTGACTCTAACCTTTTGGTCCTGAACTTTACTAGTGATTTGTTTTGGGGAATGAGGGGCTAACTCAGGAATTTCCTCAGGTAACAAAAAGCCTTGAAGCTTCCTGCTGGCACTGGGGTTGTACCTTCTTCTGCCCTTGTCAGCATCTTGAAGGATAAAAGCTGGATGTTCCCTATCAGTGACATGTGCAAGAATTATAACCAGATATAGCCTGCCTGGCTGATGGCTTCATGAATAATTATGGGAGATAAAGCAGAGCTTTGCACTTTGGTCTAGCCTGTTCTACCAGCTTTTTCTTGCTAGATTAAATTTACCTACTAAAAAAAAGCATAGTTCAGTTAATTTAAAATATTTTCAGAACAATCGGATTTTTCCTACATTAATTAGCACATGTTTTGTTTTATGAGTCTTACACAGAAAGAAGCTGGGGAATTATTTAGCTTAAGAGAAAATATTAGAACTTGTCAAGATCTTTGCTGCTGTTGTTGTTGTTGTCATTATACTATGCTCTATTAATGCAGATGAGCAACAAATATGCTTCTATAAATTGAATCTGACTATGGCGGCCTCGAGAATAACCCAAGGCACAAAACTAAGGAAAAAAAATAGAGAGACAGAAAATCTCTCTCATTATTTTACTATAAAAATCTTAATTAGTCCCAAAGGTTTTAGTTATAAAATTCAGGTAGGTAAGGCATAGAAGTTTTTTGTCAAGCAAACTATGCAAAAAGTAGGACAGTGACACAAAAAGAGTTGCAAATGAAGCTAGACTTGTATTCTAACAAGTGAAATATTTATAAACCTACATTTATCTGCTCATGGAACAGGTAGGATAGAATAAATAAATTAAACTGCAGAAATTAATACACGCTTTTAATTTAATTTATCCTTGAAAATTAATAGAATCCTACCAATCTTTGAGGCAAAAAGCTGTCCATATGTTTGCTTCTATATTACAGGGGAAAGATTACTAGTGTCTTGTAGTATGGTGGTTGCAAATTAAATCTAGAATTTTGCAGCAATTTGAATATCACAAGGATATTATCTTTCCCTTCCTATATCTTTCAGCCTCCACAGCTAGGACTTTAAAAGTAGGTTTATAATATTTTTATTTCCCTGAACTATTACCCACAGCTATATTGCAGTTAATCTACATAATCCAGTTCTAGAAATGCCCTGAACAAATCAGTAAACGCACAATAGCTTCTGGCACCTCCTGACAAGAAATCAGTGCTTGAATATGACACATGGAGGAATGCATCTTGAATTCCTGCATTATCTCTCTACTTGACCTCTGTTTACAGTCTGTGATTAAGTATGCACAGAACTGTGCTCCACTCCAAGCTTGCATGTGGTCTATGCATTGGAAAACAAAAAGGCACTTTGCTTACTCAGGAGGTGAAGACATCTTCTTATTTTAATACCAGTCTGAATAGCTGGATTAATGTTTTCTTCTACATTTGTTGTGACTCAACACATACCATTCTGACATATTAATCATATCTTCTTTTGAGATTTAAAACTTGTACTCCAATACGTGAATCTTTTGATTATAATAGCAACAGGTAATTTTTAAGTATTGCCTATAGGTTTCTTCAGCCTCTCTCTGTACAAAGCTAGTTTCTTGTGAGCAGGGAAAAGACATCTGCTTTTGTGAATGACAAAGTAGAAGCCCTTATCCTTTACACAAATCTAACATGGGCTGAACTGTGAAACAGGTGTGATATCAGGAAGCTGTATATATGTGTAGGATAAAGAACCCAAAAACGTATGTACAAGCCTTTATTATTTGGTCCAGGTGGGGCGACAATTATTATTGCAAGTCTAGCCCTTAAAAAAAGTCTTATTGATTTCTGTATACAGATGTGGGAGGAAACGATATAAAAAGCTGATATATGAATCTGTACTTTTCAAATCCTGTTATGCTGCACAGGGAAACAGGAGGCACCTTATTTTCTGGTCAACTAAACATTAGATCATATTCCCGTCACAGTTATGTCCTTTAACCATTTCAAAAGGGACAGAGGAGGAAAACAAATAGCAGTGCAAAACCCCCAATCTTTATTTATGGCAATACAGACATCAAAATTGCTTTGCCCAGCCAGAATTTCAGAGGTGCATGAGCATAGATCAGTAAAGCAGCAGTTTCTGGTAGGTTTTTAATACTCTAGAATGGACTTTTCTTCAGGTATTTTCTTCCCCTTCAGCTCACACAGCATTTTCTGTTTATTTACTCAGTAGTATTCATTGATCAACTACTCAGCTGAACTTGGCATAAGTTTTAGTTCATTGGTGAATCCAAAATCAGGCAACATGTTTTTATTCAGTCCTTGTGCTACTGAATACCTGTGCTTTGTCCTTTTGTGTTTTATTTTCTGTACTCTGTTAGATATTTTATGCGATAACCCAATAATTTGTTTGAAATACGAAGCATCCATTATTTCAATTCCAGAGACTTAAAAAAAAAAGCAAACCCCAAAACAAAACAAATAAAAAACCCTCCATGGTATACCTCAATAGTGTAGGGAATAGTTATTTATTTATGGGGGTAGCAGTAAGCAAGTAGCTTTGGATGATCAACTTCAAACCACAGCCCTCCGGAACTGGGTTAGTTTGTTGTTAGCTTATAGATGTAGAATGTTATCTTCCATATGTATCAGTTACTAGTTGGTATGATACTTTCTGAATGGTACATAATTGTTAAATAAATTAAAGAGCCAAAGACATGAGTATGATCTAGGAATGCTGCACTCCTGCTCCAAAGGGGGAAAATTGAAAAACTAAATTGCATCAGCTGTAGTGGGAGAAATACTAATACAGCAGGAGTGAAATCCCTTTAGTTCACATTTGTAAGTCTGTGCCTTTGTTTCCTTATAGAGAGAGAGACAGCTATACCCTGTAGGCATTCTTAATAATATCTTAAGAAGAATGTAATAGAGTAATAAAATAATACAACAAGCATAGTATAACTTAAACATTTACAGAAGGGGATACTTTTAATACATATATTATAGAAGTTCAAAAAATCTTGAGGTAGGGAAAAATCAATTGTATAAAGCTTTCTCAACATTGTATTAAAATTTAAAACTTACCAAACTTTATTTTTGTTAGAAAAACAGACTAGAATTTCAAGACCTTCATGAATATCAAAACAAATGCAGCCAGCTGATACCTCTAAGAATGTAACTCCATTTTAAAAAAATCTATGTTTGGGGAAACACAGCCGTATCAGCCAAAACCCAACATCCATTTCAAACCTCAAAAGAAGAAAAAGCAGGAAAGTTACAACTAGTTAAAAATCCATAAGAGCCTGACTTGATGTAGGAGTCTAACAAAATGCAGCAACAGAGATTTTAACATGATTTTCTGCAATAAACAGGAACTTTCCTTTCTGGAGAGTCTGGACAGCGTTGTCTAAAGTATGTGCTATTAAGAAAAAAAAAAACAAAACACAAAACCCAAACAATAATTTTCTTTATTCAACATGAATTTTAATTCTGAAAGAAAAAAAAATCAGCTTGCAAAGACTTGTAAATATGTTTATTTCAAAGTTCCGGTAAACATAAAATCCTCAGAGCTATTTTATTATACAGAAGGATTTTAAATTTAACTGAAGTATGAGGCAAAAAAATACTCTTTCACCACTACTCTCACAATCTTTCATTTGTATTTATATGGTCAAGCATTACATATTTGTAGACAATCTTAAATAGCATGATTAGATACCTCAGTCTGTTTCTTGAACACAGTTTTCAGCTCTCACAGGATATATATATAACACCAGCAAAAGAAAGGTGAAATTTTATTTTTAGTTCAACTCAGCTTATACTGTCTGCTCTCCCCAAGAATTAAATCCTTGACACCTGTGCTTATAAATTCCTTTATTACAAAGAAATAGAATTTCGGATTAAATTTGCAGTCTTCTATAAATTGTGTGGGTTTTTTCTGTTGTTTCTTCTCTATGATACGGGTGCATTTACATGTACCTCATGATCATTTTATTTTCTTCTGAAGAACATAGTTAATAATATAAATATTGTACAATCATTTATCCATTATCAGACCCCTGCAAAGTATTACCTGGAACAGTAAGTAAATTTTTCGTACTTTGAATTTTTCTAAAGAACGTCAGTTCTGTGGTACTTAAAAATCCAAGTACTCCTGTTTCAGTCTGATAGATGTGAATCTTCTCCTTAGGCCCACTCCTAGGTGCAGGCAAAAGGGAATCTGTGCTACAGAGGTGTAAATACACACATATACAATGGAAATACACACATAACAGATACCTTTATAAATCCTGAGCAACCCAAATGGTCCAGTCCTATTACTCCTTTCTGGGTAACTAAACTTGAAGTTCACTGATAACCTTGACATGCGAGGCTCTGACCCAAATATGACTCCATCCAAACTCCATGCACTGGGACCCTTCATTCAGTTTTGGCTCTCACCTTGGGCCTTTCCAGAATCTGATTTTCCTACTAGCTGCCTAGCACAGCTCAATGTTTGTACACAGACACACACACACACACAAATAAGAGGCTATATTCACACAGAAAATAGATAGGAATAGAGTTAATTAAGAAGGTAGAACAGAGTGCAATGATCAGGTACAGAGCTTGAAGAGGCAAACATATTGACCAATCCCATGTTTACAAGCTCCTTCTTCTCCTTTCTCTGTGTTTCTTTTTCCCTGATACACCTTGATCCCTCACATCCTCCATCCTTGTCACTGTCCACACAAATAATCTGTCCCTAATGAACTTTCATGGAAAAGACCCACTTTGGCTACACCGATACCCAAATTTGATATTTCTAACATTATTGCGTAGGTCACCTGGGTCTTACATGGTGCTGCTGGTTGGTTATGTTCTCCTTGCTGGCCTTGCAAGACTGGTCCCAAAAAAATGCCCAAAATTGCTCTTAAATTATTTGAAGTTTGAACATTTTTCACATAATTCCATTATAACCATCTGTGGAGTTCATTCGTCCCTCATGTCATTACCTGTAATATTTGTCAGATGTTTCATACAGCAGTTTTCCAAGTCAAGTTCAGCAATTTCTCTCTTTACTTTCCTAAACCTCAGGACAGGGTCTACTGATCCACCTGCATATTTTAGGAAAGTTTAAATTTTAGTTGCTATCACCAGTAAATTGCTACCACAAATCTTGCCCCCTGGTCCTTTGATTTCTTTTCTATATAGGATTCTTCTTTAATTAATTCAAATAGTTGCAATCCTGTTATTTTTCTAGATTGTTAATATATGCTATGCATGATTTATATAAAACCTTGTCCTCTAACTCACACTAAGTCATTGAGCAACTGTTTTAAAATAGGACAGGAATGACAGAGAGTAAATAACTTCTTTTCTGATACAAATTTTCAGACAATTGATTACTTCAAAAATACTTTCATTGATTCCCAATTTGCTTAGCACTCACCTACAATAAAATAGCCTATATTTGCAGACAGGCAATTTTATTGAGAAGTTTCTTTTCATACAACTAATCAACATTATTCACTGCCAAGTTTTGTCTTCTGCCTTTGAGATAAGAAAACCTGTGCTTAATATATACGTTTGCTTTTTTCTTGGCCAACATTTATTTTCATCCTGGCTAACATGAGAGACCAGGAATACTCTCATATGGGCTCCTGCAGTGTTCCTGGGCTCAGTCCCTCCTAGTCAGTCAATATGAGAGAATCTGTGCTAAAGTAGATGAGGCTTTAATAATTTGCAACAGGAGACAGATGATGGATCTTTAAAACCTCTTCTTCTGTGATTTAGTGCACACTGGTATTTTATAACTCTGAGTCAGACAGGATGCAGCACAGCGTATGCTCTCTTTTCCATGCAAAACAAACCGTGCATTAAATAGGGAAGAACAACCAAATTTCACAGTGGGAAGAATACATTAGATTAAAATGGTTCATAATCATAGATGTGAGATACTGTGCTCAGGCGCATAAAATGTTTCAAGAGAATGAAGTGCTAGACACAGGTACTTTAAGAGCTGTTTATTTGCTTTATCATTTACAAACAGGTGAACAGAGAAAAAGAGACTGACAATCTCCTTCAAATTAATTTTCAGATGAGGGGTCTCTTGTATTATGGTGATAAGCAACTTGTATTGAATTACTATACAAAAAAGTTAACTATCTAAAGAATTCATGAATCTAAGGTTATGAGGAAAGCGAGTAAAAAAAAATGTGTTTGTGAATTGAATAGTGATAAGAAATGTATAAATGCTGTAGGCCAAATACATTAACCATAGAATTTAAGGAACTGCAGAAGCTCTTTAATTGAACTCTAGAGCAATGGTTGAAGTTTGCAGTTTTCCTTTCTCATTGCAAGATACCAAAATATTCTATTTAACCTGCTTTCTAAAATAAATTTTAATATGAAAATATTTAAACTTAGGAAGAGGGACAAGTACATCTTGATCTCTTGTTTAACTGTCCAGAAAAGTTTAATGACTGATTTTCAAAAGTCAAGATGGGCTCAAGAACACTAATGTAAAATTCCTTTGCTTGATTGCTGTTCTTATGGCTCTACATACACCCTTTCATGTTCTCTTCATAGAACATACCTTGTTCCTGTTACCCATTGGTAATCTTGTTGCTCATTTTTACCTAGGCATAGCTGGTCTATGATGAGACTGATGAAAATATCAAGAGACCTGAGATGATGGACTTTGTAGATTAGAAAGAAACCAGAGCAGTGAACTGAGTCCATTTTCCTGAAAATGAGTGATGTCTTTAAATGCTGAAATTCACTTTGTCTGAACTGATGAAGAGCTGAACTGCTCTTGAATGGAAAAAGCATTTTTATTGCAATACATAGGGTTACTGTTTTGCTTTAAAAACTGATTGCTGTTCTCTTCCTCAGCTTTTACTTTTTGAAGAGTTTTTATGCATTTTTTCCCCTGAGCAAGCCCTATGTCACTTTCTGCAAAAGTTTACTGTTTCTTACACAAGATTAGACACCTTTCTCTGTATTTCCTTTCCTGGGAAGGAGAAAGCAGCTAAGTTTATCTACATACTGTGTAAAGCTAGTGAGAGCGAAATTAAAGAATACTCTGAAAGGAAACAGTAGGAAAAAAAATGCCTTTTACTCTGTCTGGGTATTTTATTCACTCTGATTCTTCAAAGTCTGAGTCTTTAATTTCCAATTCTGCTGTAAGCCAGATGTCATGGCCTTGCTAAATTGGTGGAAATCAGAGGGAAACAAATAAGAAAAGAAACTGAAGACAGAAGGAGAAGGAAAGTACAATTAAAATAGCAAGGACAATGACTGGTTCAAAAGCAGAGTCTCTCTTATTTATGTCAGCAGGTTTCTTATTTTCTGATTTTGCTGATCTGAAACAAAGAGCAATGTGAATTGTAGGGCTGAACCTAGTAAGTCTCTATCACACACAACACAAGGAAACACAAATGTTTCTCAGCCAAATTAATTCTCATAACTATGTCCAAGTTGATATTTTACAGTCACTGTATTTCTGAAATGAAGGCAGAAAATAGCATTTAAAATCATACTCTGGTTAAAAAAATACAGGAGTCAATGTACATGTAAGATTACATCCACTAGAAGAGCTCCTGCAATGATTATTATGCTATCTAAACGAGAGGAAGAACTTCAGAATCAATGTTTTTAACATCGAGGTTACAGAAGATATCACTGCATTAATTTGCACTTTGAGCTACTTGTTCATCTGCAGCCATTGTTGAAAATGTTGCAGATTTTTCCTTTCTGTGCCCTATTTATGCTGTATTTGGTTTACAGGTATTTCACAGCCCTGAATGCAGTCCAGGTCAAGTTTTAACAGGTAGCTTCTTCAAAAGTGTGAACTCTGCATTGAGGGAAATGTGGACAGAGATGTATTAATCAGGATGTCACACTCTGGGGCATGTTACGAAAAAGCAAAGTCAATGCAGCTCCAAACTGTGTTGTTCTAGCACTGAATTCCTCCAGACATCCTGAACCCCACACACAACTTGTAGATGACAATCCACCCTGATTTATGTGATGGGAATCCCAAGGCACCAATTGAGGTTTATTGGTAACATTCCTTCTGAAACTTACTGAGTCATCAAGCCAAGAGGCTTCAAGCTACAAGTTTGACTCAGGTAATGCTGAATGCTCCAGCATTAGGTATAATACCTGATCTTTTTTCTTTCCTGTTATTACTGTCTATACTTGGATATGCCATACTAAGATTTTTCTTTTCTGTCTATTTTCCACATTTGCACCTTTAGTTTATTGAAAGCCAAGTCAAAGAAGAAAGTTAACATGAAAGGGGTGGATTTTGGGTTTCCAAAAACTTGAACTACATTTAGGAAAAAAATTAGTTGGAATTATGAAGGTAAAAAGCCCTTCAAACTTTTAGGCACTCAATATATTTGGTCCTTTGAACAAAAAAGGAAACTATTAGAGCTTTTTCTGTAATATGTCCATGTAAACCACAGAAGGTTTGTTTACATCTCATTTTACTTTGTCACTATATTTTATTTATTATGGTCTATCAGCCAAAGAGAAATTTAATGCAAAATATTCCATGTTCCTAAAAAGGTTTTTGAGTTTCTGTAAACAATGAAAATAATCTTAAAATATATATAAAATATATTTTATTTTTTTATAATACATTTACTTATGTATGCATGATTATGAGCATATATATATGCATATATACATATCTCTGAAAACAGAAATGTTCCCTCACTTTTTGCTAAGGCATTTGTGCTGAAAATATTTTTATTCAACCAACTAGTTTTTATTACAAAATTAATCTTCAGACAGAATTAGGTGGTGGTTGTGTGGAATTAGATTAATGTATAGAGAAAAAAAACCTCTGATTTCCTGAATGATGGCAAATCAGAGGTACTAGAAAGGAATAAAGAAAAAAAAAAAAAAAAAAAAAAAAAAAAAAAAAAAAAAGATGGAAGTCTAATGATCCAGTTTTCATTTAAGGATCTCAAAGTACTTGGAAAATTGAGCTAGTGTCACTGTTCCCAAAATTAAAAATGTGAAAAAGAGATCTAACGAGAAGATGTGACTTGTTTGAAACTAGCTACTAAGATAGCAGGAGACCCAAATGAGAATGCTCTCAAAAATTTTTACAAAAAAAAAACCCCGTATTTTCTGTTTCAGTTTGTAACAGTGCTGTTAAAAGTTGTTTCTAGTTTGCTGCCTTGACTGTTTGCAGTGTTTCATTTCTTCAGACACAAGGATTATCCTTTTCTTGAAAGTTCTTTCTGACTCTGTGAAAACATATATAAATGAAAGGACCACAATAACATTACATTTAATTTTTTTTTGCCCTCGACTACATACAAGAAGTCCCATAACTAACTTACAGAGTGCTAACCTCATCAGCACAGCCTCAAGCATGTCTCATTTGGAGCCTCACTCATCAAAGAGAACTCTACAGTAGTCCCTGGGCTGAGGTCATGGTCCAGGGAAGAAGAGATTTTCTTCACACAGACAGATGATAAAATTGTCCTCTGCCTTCTGATTCTGTGTGAGAAAAACACATTAAGTTACATAGTTATTTTCATACTCTGAAAATCTGTGATAAAAAATCTGATCTTGACAGGTGATAGCTTTTTCCCATGGATGAATGAGATATTTGTGAAGATAGTAAATGCTGATTTGTACATGTTTTCTAAGCATGTGTTAGAATAGAATGGAATAGAACACAATGACAGGTTCTTACAAGACGTAAATCAGTGTAACTACACCATTATACATCAACTTTCCATAAAGTTAGTCAAAGCAGAGATGGTAGAAAATATCTTTCTCCTCGTAAATTTCTGTATGCGTACATATATTTGTATTTATATACAAACTAGTTATTTTTCCATTTAGCAGAAACTGACATTTTTTACTTTTTGAAAGCTTTATGATGGAAGTTATATCCAACTGCTACTTGAAATATTTTAGGTGAAATCACCCCTGTGCATTGATGAAGAGAGAAAAGTGCATGGTTCATACTTCTTATTTCACTGATTATCCTTATCCCACTGTTTCCCATTGTTTTATTTGTGGTTTATCAAGTGCTGATAGACACAAAGATGTGGATGCCATGCTTTTGGACCCATTGGTTTTCTTTCCACTTTTCAGGACATAATTTGAACCTGAAAATATTTAACTATTTTTTTTTCCTTTGTGTTTCTTTTGGGGTGCTGGTGTTTTGTTTTTTGCAGGTTTTGTTTTGTTATGTTTTGGTTGGTTTGGTTTGGTTTTGGGTTTTTTTTCATTTGGTTTGTTGGGCTTTTTTTCTTGATTTTTTGTTGATGGTTTTCTTTTTTCCTTTTGGCATTTTGGGTTTTGTGTGTGTGTTTTGTCATTGGTTTGGTTTGGTTTGGTTTGGTTTGGTTTGGTTTGGTTTGGTTTCCCAGCAAGATTTAAATTGCTACACGAACCGCAGGACAGAGCTTAGTCCGTTCCTAAAGGAACATGAAAATGTGATGTTCTGACATTCAGGCTATCATAGGAAGCTGGTTTTAATTGTTTTTTACATACTTAAAAAAAAAAAAAAAAAAAGATTTACAAGCTGAGAAGCTGTTTTCTCAATTTTGCTAAAGACTTTTAAGACCAAATTATTAAATAATTCTACTTCATCAGGTGGAATAATAGAATAATAGGACCATAAAAGAATTTGGGTTAGCAGGGACCTTTAAACGTCATCTAGTGCAAGCCCCTTGCAATGTACAGAGACATCTTTAAGTAGATCCATCAGTTTTATTGTGAAACAGAAAAAAAATCCATTGTTATTCACATATACTTCTGCTATCTACTTAATTCTACAACTACAGCTCACATTAAGAAGCAGTGTCAGTACTGTACCTCATCTCAAAATCTGTTCCTCTTGCTGATAGACATAAGTATAGTGCCTGATTATCATTCTAAAGAAATCTTAACAGTGTCAATGGTCTTCTCTGAGAGAAAGTAAAGAAATGTCCTGGTTCATCCTGAAGAAATAAATGAGTGCAGATGTTATCTGAAATTATAGCCTACATTCTGGATGCAGGTCTATTAATTTTAAGCACTGGGGTAGATGAACCAATCTGAATGGTCACAGTTAGTATCTCCTGAAGTCCCCAAGAGGCTCTCTAGAGAGTGATCCAGCTCCTAGATGGACTGACTTGATCTCTGCAAGAGCTAATCTTTTTCCTAGTACCAGAGGGAGAATCTGTGCTAATGTATATATTTTGTCTGTTTGTTTGTTTTAAACAAGTATTTAGCCTCTGGAAGAAAGAGTGTGCCTGCTAAGCTAGTAAAACTTGCAAATGCATATATGGAACTTCACAGAAATATCTTATCTCTAATGACAAGGTAGCCTCCTTGCTGCTTTACTCAAAATGATGACTTGTACAACTGTTCTCAGTTGGTACATTGAGCATCTCCCCACAGCAAGCCATCCCCTTTGTATTGTGTAAGTTTTTTTCTTTTGTTGTTGAATGTAGATTTGGCAACTAGATCTCAAAAGTTTAAGGGTAAGTGCAACATTATGCAGCACACTGTAGTCTGCTTCACTGATTTCTGACTTTCTTAGGGCATTCATCAATTTAGTTGCTGAATTCCACTTTGGCTGCTCAGTTAAAACTTGTTCTTCATGTTGTGGTGTTACCAGTTTGTTCTTCTTACTCCCTTGGGCTGTTGATTTGCATATAGTTGACAGTTTATTTATGTGTTTCTTGTCGTTTTTTATACAGTGTTAGAGCTCAAAATCTGTTTGGAGGAATTTGTACATGGGCAGAATTAGTAGGCATCCAACTCTGAATCTAATAATTAGAGATGAATGAGTAAGGAGTACCCATGCTCTCCTCAGGCTTTCTGAACCAGCAAAATAATTAACAAAGGACCTCAGGCATGCTTGCCTTAAGAAGAGACCTCCAGAAATATAATGCTACAGTTCTTTAAGGGATCAAGGCTATTTTCCTTGGCTGAAAAATATATGAATATATTCCCTCTTCACTTTGACACTCAGTTTCAATCTAATTGCTTCTTTTTCTCTTAGATATTAATAATTTTCATCACAATTTACAGAGAAAAATATAAAAATTCAGAGAGTGAGAGGGTATGAAGTAGGTTTCTCAGCTGACCCCACGTCATGTATAAAGACAAACACAAAAACTGATGACTGTGGGACTGTGAGGACTGTTTGTCTCCTCCTTAGCAGTGGAAATGGTAGGACAGTGATGAGACAAGAGGTTTTAACCTCTGATTTTAGATTGAGTGCATATGTATAGATATGTCATATGTATATGTATGTATGTCCAGATGCACAAATATAATTTTTTCTACTACCACAACTGTTTTCATGTCTTCAATCCATTACTATTGGGCATCACAATTTTATAGAATTATAGAGTGGTTTGAGTTGGAAGAGGTCTCAAAGATCATCTATTTCCAATCCTTCTGCATGGGCAGGGACATCTCCCACTAGACCAGGCTCAAAGCTTCGTCCATCTTGGTCTTGAACATTTAGTTTCAAGTGCAATCCACTTTCTAGGTTTCCTTCTTCATTTCATGACTTACTACTGCACTTTTCACCTTCTCACTGCCAGTGGTAGACTGCAGCATGTTTATGTGTGTACAAGATGGGAAAGATCAGCCAAATTATGAAAATTCACAACTTAAAGATCAGTATGCTGTCATGATTGCACACCCTGTAGTCACACCTGTGGGAAAGGTAGACCGGACACATCATGAAGTTTCAAGAGCCACAGATGCACAATATCTTTTCCTTCACAATGTCAAAGAAGTTGAACTTTCACATTGTGACTATCCTATCCAGCATCATCGTCTCCTCAGTAGCTTTTATCTCAGTCAAGACAATGAAAGATTTGTTGAATCAATTTTCTGAAGTTCCTTATGCATATTTACAGTAGCCACCTTCATACTGAAGAGCTTTTACTTAGTAGATTTGTTAATGCAGTTGTATCTAAAATGTTCATGTGTCATAATTAAGGGGAGAAAAATGACATATATAAATGTCAGGTAAGTCCTTGCTTCTCGGACTTGTGAGAATATGCATGGTAATTGCCACATTGGAAAAAAACCCACAGGCTGGACAAATTCTTTTTGTGAAATTTCTCTCAGAATTAGTTCAGATGATTTTCCTTTAAACTCTTCAATCTAGCCATTTAAATCAACTAGTAAATATTAATTCATACACATGAGGAAAAGAAATGGAGTAGATTCAGGTATACCTTTGAAATTTCTTCAAGGTCATATTTATGGAATTCTTTTTTTCACTCTTCATAGAACACAAATTCTGCCTTATTTTTCCAAATTAAAACAAATGTTAACAAAAGTACGACAGAAAGTTCTGAAGTTGATAGACTATGGAAAACTGGGAAGTTTGCAGAGGCTGTCAAGATATCCACAGAAACATTCCTTTGTGTACCTGTGGAAAACCTGGTATTTCCACACTGATGGCTGCTACCCAAGAAGTGTAAAATGGAACATTTGGCTTCAGCTTCCATTGACAGCTGATTCTGTGGCTTTCAGAGGACTGAGACATATGTATGAGTCAGCATAAGATATTTAGGGTCAGATTTGCAGCTGAGTTGGCATAGTTCCAGTAAACCCTACTGCCTATACCTGGAATTGTACAGGCTGGTGATAAGAAAGGAAGTAATGGATACTAAAATGCCATTATTGCTATTGCAGTTAAATGCTATTTACTGCAACAAATCAGCTTGTAAATAATCTTCACTGCTAATTGCTCTCAGTTTTGAGTCCATTAGTAATGTAATATTTTATTTAATTGTTCAACAAATGAAAATTTTAGGAAATTAATATTTTAGGAATAAACAGCTTTTAAAAGCAACAGAGAGTTTATGAACTATTTAAAACCATTCATTTTGGTTTAATTTCAATAACAGAAAATGAAGATTCATCACTGCATAATAATACTAACAGCTAACACATGGCAATCAGTACAAAACAAGTGGAATAAAGGAAGCTGCACAGTACTGCCTGTGTTGTCTGGGAGCTCCATGTGCTATATACATCAATCACCTCTCACCACTATCATAGATTGTGTTCAGCTCATCCATTCAGAGGAGGTAAATATTGCCTTATTGTACAATGCTTCCAGAGTGTTTTCATCAACATACAGTTCTTGCTGGTCAGAAAATATAATGTTAATGTTACAGTGGTGCTGTACCACTCCTCTAGATAGAGTTTGAATGGGTTTGCTCCAATCTGTAGCTGGTTACTGGTAATTTTGAACATTCTGGGGTAAAACTATGCTTTGCACAAAACCAGGATGCTTTTGGAGTCATCCCTCTGCCTCTGATACTGAACACATCCAGAGAAAAGCAAAATACAGCACAATATCAGATATTTGGTATGGTATGAAGCTTTTCTACCCCACAATGCATCCACAAGGGGATTTGCCAAATACCCATTCCAGCAACCACAGTGCCAGTCAAGGATCTTGCAGAGCAGAACTATTCAGAAAACCACTGAGAAATACAATTTTTAAAAGGCTATTAAATATCATTATTTGGGGATATTTTCCTTGAAGTAAGTGAAGGAAAATGTAGGTCATCCTGGATTAAGAAATCACTCTTTTGAAGTTCTAATCCCCTCTCTAGCACTACTCTCAACACAAATTTAATCTGGACTTTATGAACAGTATGGAATGTTTTTAAATGATAAATGAGTGATGAGAAATGATCCTGATCACTGGGAAAATAGTTTCAGCAAAACATACCAATTACTTTAAGAGATAATTTTAGCTTTTTACAATACAACACTCCATGGGTTTCAGCATGCTTTTGTAAGTCACCTTCTGTACAATGACTGAGCCTAATAAATAATAAGAGCATCAGATATTCACTCCATATGTTATACACATATACACATATAAACATATACACATATAATGAAAGGGTATTCATTAATTTCAACATATCCCTTAGAAACATGGTAGAGTTTCTGGTGAGAGAATAAGAGAAAAGCTATTTTTTCTCTTTTAGACGACCAATAGCTTTTGGTCAGGGCACTGGTATAAGCAGTAGAAGGCTCAGCAGATCTAGTTCTGTTAAACACTTGTTCTAGGGAAGAGGTAAATGATAAGGGAAGATGCAAGAGGAGAGGTATGCAGTTTAGATTAGGCTGTCCAAGCATTGCTCTGCAACCTGGGTCAATGTCAAAGCATAGACTGCCTGGCATAGTGATGAAAATAATCTTGAGTGTGGCTTTCATATCTTGGTTTTCCTTGCTAGGATGTTTAGAAGGTCATGTTTCATCGAAGTGAAGAATGAGACTGTTCTGAAACCACAGGGATTTCTTTGCAGGACAGGATAATTTGTTCCTATCTAGTTGGGAGACATAAAGTCCATCTAAGTGGCATTTTTGCAGATTACTATGGAGATTTTTGTGTGTGTGTGTGTGTGTAAGAAGGGGGGTGTGTGCATGCATTTAGAAGAGCTGAAGAAGTTAAGTGTTTCTTCTTCATCGCTAATTTAAGTAAGAATTGAGGCTTCTTTTGGATGCAGCTTCCAGTTAATTTTAGAACTCAGTTGATTCAAGCACCTTCTAACTTCAAGAAAAACAATCACTACAACATAGAGATCCTATCAATCATTGCAAGGTTTGCATGCTTATTTAGCTATCTTGTAATTAAAGGCAGCTAAAAATATCATGCATGAATGGCAAGTTTCTACTTTTTTATTTAGCTCATCTCCTTCAGAGAGAAGACACAAGTCCCATCAATCACACAGTTGGTAACTGAAGTCATTATCACTAAAATTAAGGCAATTTTATACAAATTAATATTAATGAATCTTCCAGTCAAAATCCAGGTCAGTTTCCAAGAATTTTAATAAAAATATAGACAACTTCTCTGTTCCGTTTAATCTTTCGTCAGATAATTAGTATGAGAAAGGACACACCTTTTGTATTCAGCCAACATCATGGATCAAGGTTTTAATAAAATTAATAACAGTATTTTTTCAGCATGGTGCAAAGTGATGTGTTAATTAACATTGTTCTCACAAAAAAGTGACACAATGTTACTCCAACTTAACTTTGAAGTTGTCATTTCCAGTTGCAATTAGCTCTATTATAAGGAGAAAAGTATTATCAGTGCATTGTGAGTAACCAGGTGAGTGAAACAAGACTGCATTGCTTTGAGGTATAAAATATTTATATGACCAGAACTCTCACAGATCAATGTCTGTGTCACCCACAGGAAAGACCACCAGACAGTTTGTCCCGTCTTTCCAACTCAAGTCACGTTTACTTACAGCCAAGCTACAGGTAAGGGAAAAAGGAATAAGTCAGAGTATATCCCTCTTTGGACTCTGCTTTACCCCATGTCCTTAGAAATGATCTCAATTGTTTTAATATAGGTTGTAGCAACTGTTAACTGTGCACAGGTACACAGGACAATAGTTGATGCAACTACATCTCTGAATTATTTAGGAAGGAAGAAAGAAGGTAAGGAATTTCAGGCAGTAATGATCAGACTCACAAGCCAAAGGCTTTAAAAGAATGTCCCTCTTATAGATATCAGCCTTTCATTCTGAAAGTACACTAAAAAGAGATTTTAATTTTCATGTATTCTTCCCTTTGCTGTAGCTGAAAGCTACACTGGTGATAACAATGAAGCTGTGTGTGTATTTATACTCCTTCCCACATTAGCACAATTAAAATAGAAGCCAATCACCTGTCATTGAAATGCAACCACCTTTCAGGTGAATGTTCAAAAAAGAGGGAGGTAAAAAAGTTGCTTTTTTTTTATATCTTCTAGACCACATTTATTCTTTTGCCTAACTACATGGGCAGATGGAATCACTGCTACATTGATGTACACTTGAATAAGCAAGATCAACTTCAAACTCTATTATTATAAGTATAGGTGGAAATTAGGTAGGCAGAATGCAATCACTCAAGCTGGTGTTTTGTTAAATACAGGAGTGAATAAAGTAATTGTTTAGCTTGTATAACAACAGTCGTTTGTTATTCTGAAATTACTTTATACTCAGCCTTAGCAATAAACAGGAATATATTGCAAGGATATAAGAATTGTGCACCTACAGAGAACTCATGTTTCACATTTAATCTTCAAATTAGCAAAAGTATCAAGAAAATCAGTTTGCCTTCAGTTTGAAATGTGAAAAATGGAGATAGATTTGAGAGTTAATGCTTATTTGTTTTGGTTTTTTCCTCCATGCTGGTTAAAGAAGAAGAGCTATCTGTCTTGAGTCTAACACTACCATGTCTAAACAGATTTTCATTGACTAAATAAAATCCATGCATTGGGAAAAAATGTATTGACTGTAAGTTTCTGAGGTCTCAAGAACAATTGGAAGTGACCCATGTGTGTTTATACCGTGTAAAAACACTATATGGGCAAATACTTTCTCTCATTAAACCTGATAACAAAATAAATTGTAAGTAGATGTTTTTCTTTATAATAATTGATTGTCTTAGTCAGTGAAAAAGGTGCTTGTCAGGAATAACAGCTGCTCATAGTCACAAGTATTCCCAGTCCACATTTTCCCCTCTTATTTGGAACAAAACTTTGTCTGTAAAGACAAGATGTACTTATAAATATTGCATATGACTCAGTCCTGCTGAGGAACACTTTCAAGAAAATAAGACAGAAATGGATAAAAAAGCTAGAGGGATAGGTTAGAAGCAGTGGGAGGAAACAATAATTTCAGGGTAAGTCTGAGGTTCTAGTTTCATGGGTATTTATTATGGCATCAAAGTTTTTCTTGTGCATTCCCTAGGCTTCACTGATTAGAACTGTCTCATCTCACTCAGACAAACCATTGAGATCACTGTTTGGTGTCACACTGTGAACAACATCAGATAAGCTAATTCATGTTAAAAAACCCACAGATTTATGTTACTGGTTTTAGGGAACTTTTGATTCTGAGAGAAATGACTATGAATGGAGAGCGTGTTTAAACTTGCCCTGGGATATCTATGTAGCTATACATCATAGCAAGCACGATGTTAATTATTAGAGTTTCAATTAACTAGTTTAATAGTCACTTCAGATTAAGGTAAATTGAAGATGGCCATGAAAGCTTTGCATTTATTTTGTCCCACAACAGTTTTCTTACACACAATGTCTTTTTCCAATCCTGATTCAGGCTTAAAAAGTCCTGAAAAATTCAACAAATCTCAATTAACTCAATAGAATTGATTTGTATTGGTAGTATTGTTATTATTAGAGACTCCATTTGGACAATACAGATTTTTATTTAATTTTAGCTTTTAAAATTCTCAACCTGTTGAGCTACTAAGTAAAACTGAAAGCTGAAATAAAAAGCCTTCCACTTCAAACTCTCAGCAGGAAAAGGTAGGCAATTCCAATGTGAGTGTTTTGAACTTTTTTTTTTTTTAATAGGAGAGTTGTTAAAACTGACATTTACCTTCTAAATTCTTTTAGTTTTGATATGCTATACTTCCACCCACCTGTAATTCCTATGTTCTTGTGTTTTATAAAACTTCTGTGGATCTGTGGCTGCAGCTTCATTTAAGAGGCATGGTCACATCTAATGAAGGAGTTGGCTTCTGGCTACTGACAAGAAAACAAGGCTTCACTTGGCAAGGAGCCTTGCATTTCCTGTGGACAGAGGTCAGGGTCTCTGTGAATTACTGATTACCAGTTGACATGTGGCTACTTGTGACTCGTTTATAATTTCCTTGTGTCTGGTCTCTGTGTCCCCTGGTGATCAGTTTGTATTTCCATAACAACAACATTGGTAAGGACTATTGGGAGTGACATCCTGAACTACTGAATTCAGACTGCTAAGGTCAATGGCTGCATGGTATTATCCTTTCAGAAGTGCTTTCACTGGGTCTTGGAGTTTTTCATCCACTATTATCTTTTTAGAAACATGTTTTTGTGATTCTGAGCCTGCATTCATTCATATCTGACTTACATCCATTTTACTTTTATATTTCTTTTTCCTAGAAGTTTCCTCCTTTATCCATTTTTTTGAAACAAAGCACAATTTTTCCCAGACTTTACCTCAATAAGTAAGGCAAAAAAAGTTCTTTTTCTTCAGAGATGAACCCTTGTGCTCCTTTTAAAGTCCTACTGGACCATTAGTGCATTTCTTCACCTTCCCTGTGCACACAACTGGGAAGTCTTTACAGGTAAAGTCTCAGCAATGCCTTATGCAATCCCATTACTGTTGGAAATACTTCCTCAGATGGAGCATAAGAGATTCTTTGTTCTTTCCACGGATACATGACTTTTATGTTCCACAGTCACCATATCCACCCAAGAGCCTTTCTTCTCCTCTCAGACTTCTAATAGGTAGTTTTCAGAGAGTACCAGGGATTATTTTTCCTTTAGAAACCCAAAGACATTGGGCTTTGTAATTTAACTCTCCTTCTCTTTCTACTGCATTTGTTACAGGTTCCTGCTCTTTTTAAATGGCATTTTGAGTATCCAGTACTTCTCCTTTCCATTGTCTCTTGACTGTCTCACAGTCATAACTATTACTAATGTGCTTTTTCTTTTGTGTTAAATCCACAAATACAAACAATGATATTAAAAAAAAATAAGCTTGTCTGGACATATTTGTGTCAGATTTTACAGTCATTTAATCTTTACAGATTTTACAGCAATTTAATCTTTGTCTTGAATTTTAGATCCCAGACCTAGATGTGGTATTATAGGGCAATTTGCCAATGCTGTGTGGAAGCAAGATCCCTGCTGTTCTGCTGGAGTTGTCCCTTGATACAAGTCTTTTTGCTTTCTCCCCTTCCTTTCAGCCATATCCTGCTCTTAAGTGGCTTTTGTTCCCTCAGGAATGGTAAAGAGATTCTATAATGGGACAAAATTACTTCATGGACCTCCTCTTGGGAGGCCATGATAGCATTGATCTGCAATATTATTTCCCAGCTATCACAGCAGCAGAAAGCATGAGGTGCCTCTGTGAATTCTTCTTGTACTTTCATTTAGTTGCAGTGTTCTCCTCTTTGGTTGCATTTCAGTCATAGGCACAGTGCTCCCTCTACACATTTTGTCAATCAGATGAAACACTTTTGGATCCTGCTAGATACTGCTAGATGAAAGGTACTAGACAAACATTAGTCATTATCGTTAACTGCTACAGCTCTCAACTACAGCTAAGAATGAAGAAACTAAGCCAAGCTGTTAGGGACCATCTTAGTATTGATAAAAGAAAATAGTTGACATTTGCTGCTGGCAGTTTTACTGAGAGATATGTGCCTGCTAGTCTGAGAAAGATATCATCAGCTGTGTGAAGTCTGAGAGATCTCAGAGGAAGCAGAAAGAAGAAAGACCTGTAAAGGACTGAGGTATTTTTTCTTCATGCTCAGAAAGGGAGAGAGCTTCTGAAACACTAAAACAACTAATGGGACTTACTGGCAGACACTAGTAAAGGAACTGGAGGAGAAATTGATCTTCTCTGTTATGAGTCATGACCTTGAATGTTACAACTTCTGCATGAGTAACAGCATAGTTGTAAATAGAAGTGCTTCAGATGCAACATTGAATTCAGCACAGAAAGGGGAAGATGTGGAAATGCTTCAGAATAGATCTAATTTGTCCATGCTGTATCTCTTTTGAAAACACTGGACCTGAACCACGGGTGACCTGTCTTTCATTCTTTTAAAGTAGGCATCAGCTACAGCATGATATACGTAAATGAAAACTGTTACAGTGTTCTACTTGCAGAGTGGAAAATATATCATTAGATAAATATTCGGGGAGAGAAGAAAGTACTAAATATTAGCTCCATTCTTATGAAACAAAGATGCCTATGAATGATCTCTGTTTTTGTGATGTTACATTAAATTACCCAAAATTTTAATTATTCCCATAATTTCACTTCAAACTCTTAGGAAAGGCTTTCTGCTGAAAATCCATCCTAAAGTGTTTAGCTTTTTTTTTTTTTTTTTTTTTTTTTTTTTTTTTTTTTTTTTTTACAGTTCCAAAGCCATCCAAGAAGTACAGTTTTTGAGACAGCATGGATATACTTTTGAATTCTGCCTACATAGAAATCACCTTGCACCACACCTTTTCCTGTGTCTTAGTGGTCTATCCTATGAAGGCTGTAATTCTGCATTCCTCACCACAGTCCCTTAAGTATTCCAATATGAATGCCAAAGATGATTAAACCATATAAGAAAGGTGGAAAATTTGTTTTCTCCTACTTTTCAAAAAATATTGCAGCAGCCATCCCCTGGTACAATAACTCTTGTTTTGTTTTGCTTTGTTTTGTTTGGGTTCTTTATGTCTGTTCAGGACAAGGCTTTGTATCCCTAGACAGGTAAATTACTAGACAGTAAATGACCATCTGGAGAGGAATGTTTCCATTTTACATATAAAAGTCTTCAAATACAGGATTAGATGAGGCTTTACCTGGACTGGTTCTGATCAGTTTGGACTCCCAATTCTAAGGTATATAAAATGGACTTGAGCTAGATGCAGCCCAAGAGATTAATGATAAAATCAGTTACTCCTCCCAGTTTTGTGTCCTGATGAATTTCTTGATTCTTAATGTACCTGGAAATAGTTTCCAGGATTAGCTTCTCCATTACCTTCCCAGGCACTGAGGGAAGGATAACCAGCATTTATTTTTCTGGGTACTCCTTTACGCTCTTTATGAGGACAGGAGCGACATTTAGATTTCTCTAACCTTTGGACACTTCCCCAGATTCTGTGATCAACCAAAGATCATTGACAGTGGCCTACCTATATCCAGTCTGCTTAAGTATTCCCTGACCTAATCCTTTCCCACCAAGGATCCATCTGCTTTGTTCTAGCAGTTTCCCTTGCTCTCTGTGACACGGGATGCCTGAATACCAGTCTTGCTGATAAAGACTGAGGCAAAGATGGTGTTCAACACCGTTGTGTTTTCTATATCCACTGCAATGAGTTACCCGACCTTGTTGAGTAATATCCCCACATTTTGCCATATTCATGTTGGTATTTACAGTAGCCCTTCTTGTCTTTGACATCCCTGTCCAAATTCAATTCTGTTTGGGTTTAGCTTTCCTAACTTCATCCTTGGATGTTTTGACAATGATTCTGTATTTCTCCCAGGCTACCCATGCTTGCTCCCACCTCTGTATGGCTTTTTATTGTATTTGACAGCTCCAATGAGTAACAACAAACATTGTGGCTCTCAGGATTTAAAACAAAACCAAAAAACCCCCAAAACAAACAAACACAAAAACCAAAGTAAAGGCCAAAGCAACAACAAATCTGCACATTTATGGCATGTTTGAAATATTAAAAAAATATTGAGCTCAAAGCTCCTTTTCAGTAAAAATGCAAAATTAAAGATGAAAGAGAAAATATAGATACTTCATTGTTGACTCAACCTCTGTTAAAAATCCATCTTTTCTGTAAAAAATGCAGATATAACACTCATGAAATGAGCTCTGCATGGGGACAGGAGGAACTACCTGCTGTCTGTTGCTCTGAAGAAATATTACACTAAAACTGTATCTTGTTACAACACCTTTGCAGGGATCTGGGAGTTTGCTTAAGAACAAAATGGATATTTACATTCGTTGTGCTTTGAAAATTATTTTTAAAAGACTTAATGAAAGGCAGTCTGTGACCTTTTAGTTGCTTCAGTTCTATTGTGGAAATACTTTTTCATTTCATTGTAATAATTATGTTAGCAACTTCTACTTTTTCTTTTTTTTCTTTTTTTCTTTTTTTTTTTTTTTTTTTTTAATTGACAGTATGTATTATTAGGAATACAATAGCACCACCTGAGGCACAGTAGCTGCCTAGATGGCTTGTCAGTTCATAAACATAGGATCAAATTTAGCCTTGCTGTGAGTGAGCACACTTTAGTTATCTCTTATTTATTATAAGTTAAGTTTTGGCAATATGCTCTGTATTAATAAAAGAAAAAAAAATAATATCAGTCCCAGAAAGGACTCACAAGCCAAGAAACTATTTTTGCAATTCTAATTTATGTTCCGTTTAAAGTATGTACCCAATTAATTTAATGCTTTCAAAATGCAGGTGAACATTCATATATATGACAGTTCTTACCTTCATATATAGGTATCTCAGTAGAAAAAAAACTCTTAATTTCAAGTGCATCGAGGAGCCACAGTGATTTTCTGAAAACAGGAAAGATGCTAAGTGCCAATATATTGCCAAAAATGTCTATTAAGCAAGAGACTCAATCCAGGAGTACCTTTGGTGGTGAGAGTTGTCTGAGAGTGAGTGAGGCTTCAAAGTGTTAAATCACAGTAGAAATGCAATTTAGCTAAGTGGGTCAGACTCATTACATTTTTATTATGAGAGTGGACTGCCTAGAACACCACTCTTCCAGGTTCAGCTGGGTAAACTTAGCTAAAGAGCTGACTGCATACACAATGTAAAAATGCACAGAACTGCTGAGGTCAAATGGGAGATCAGCCTGGTTTGGCTTCCTTGCTTTCTGTCTTAAATGAGCAGCCTGTTGGTTTTTTGCAGGCTACTTCTTGAGTACAGATTTTGGCACTTAATAGGGACATACAGAACAAGGATGGAATGCCAAGACCTGAGGGATTCTGTAATCCAGTAAAGATTTTTGACCATTCATTTTACCATGGGAAATAGGAAATTGAATATTCCCTCCTAATTATATGAAATAATTCCCAATTTAAAGGTAGGAAAATGAAGCTTGTGTCTCTAAAGCTCCTTGTGAAAATCAACAATGGAATAGTTTGTAGACCATAAAAATATACACTAGGATTTGTGGTAGGATTTAAATTGGTGTGCAATTTGTTGCGACACTGGTAAACAGGCATTAATCAGTGATTAATAAGTACCTTTTTTTCAGATTTCAGACATTAAGAAACCAGTATTAGTTTGGTTTGATTGTACTTATTTAAAAATCTTTTGTCCACCAAATGTTATTTCCTGTTAAACAGAACCATGTTTTTAAAAAAGCAGATCCTACAAATTAACTAAATAAGAGAGAAATTACTACATTTAGAAAAAATCAGATCCACTGTAATTTTGCTTTCTATGAGCAGCATAGAAGCATGATATTCAAAACATTATTCAAGGTGTCACAGTCAATTCTCCAGTTTCAACATTATTCTAATTAAATATTTTTAATAGAATGTTCTCCTCCAGATTCACTAATTTAATTTTTATTTTCTAAATATATGAAAAAATCATGCAGATTATGACAAAGGCAGTCATTATTTTGTCATTTCTTCATTTTATCCTGCTAGATCACTTATAGTTGGGCAATGGCTAGGATGTCAACACAGTCAAAATCCTTCTCTTCAACCATCCATTGTGCTACAGGAGACAAACAGTGCCTGATATTCTTTCCACATTGACTTAAATTATTATAAGTATTAATCATAGAAAAAGACACCTCCTACCACTATGCAGGGAATCTGGAAGTCATAGAGAACTTTTGATCAAGTTCACACTTTTATTTGTTTTCCTTTCCTTCTTTCCTTCATTCTTTCTTTCTTTTTATTTTTTTCCTTCCTTCCTTCCTTCCTTCCTTCCTTCCTTCCTTCCTTCCTTCCTTCCTTCCTTCCTTCCTTCCTTCCTTCCTTCCTTCCTTCCTTCCTTCCTTCCTTCCTTCCTTCCTTCCTTCCTTCCTTCCTTCCTTCCTTCCTTCCTTCCTTCCTTCCTTCCTTCCTTCCTTCCTTCCTTCCTTCCTTCCTTCCTTCCTTCCTTCCTTCCTTCCTTCCTTCCTTCCTTCCTTCCTTCCTTCCTTCCTTCCTTCCTTCCTTCCTTCCTTCCTTCCTTCCTTCCTTCCTTCCTTCCTTTTTTTTTCCCCCATCTAATCTGCTTAAACAAAGTTTCTTGAAGTAGAGAGAAAATACACAAAGATGTATATGAGACAGGTTATATATGAATATATATATGAGATAGACAAGGTTAAATGTGAACACTGCACTGAGTGCTTGCAAGTATCATGCCAGTGACAGCAATATTTATTTTAAATTTTCTTCTGTATCAGCATTCTCATTTCTGTTAAACAACAGTAGCAGAAGACTTTGCAATGCTACTGATATTGGGGATAGTAATATCTTAATCACTCAGCAAATCATCACTGAAGTCTGTATCAATCTTATGGTGCACCTATATCTTGCATAATACACACTGTTCTGGCACACCTCTCTGAAGGAAGATATACTAGAGAAAGTGAAGATAACTGAAAGAAAGATGATCAGAAATACTTACCAGCTTTCATAAAATGAGACAGTTAATAGACTAGAACTCAGTTTGCCAATAATATGAGGGAGACATTTATCACAGTGACGTGCTGCATAGCAATAAGAACAATTATTCACTATTTGACACAATACAAAAACTAAGGACAACCCAGTGTATTATTAGGCAGAGAGTTCAAAGCAAACAGAAGTAAGTGCTTTTCACACAGCGCATTATTCAGTTGTGGAATCCATTGCCATAGGAACAAAAGCATAAACCAGTTTCAAAAGGTCATACAGTTTCATTGGGAACAGCCCTGGTGGTGGTAAAACTTGGTTCAGATGTAATCTCTGGTCCAAATGACTGAATACCAGAAGCTGGTAATCAGTATGTGAAAAAGAAGCATTTATCTTAAATATACGTGGTTCTTTTTATTGTTCAATCATCCTCTGTTACTGAGCCATTCTCAAAAAATGGAAAACTGGGCTAGAAGGATGTTTGTTCTAATTCAGAAAGGTTTGATGTATATTCTCTATTATTTTGCTGATAAAATGATATTATCATTCCAAACTATCTTGTTTTATTAGGGAAATACATATGTAGTTTAAAGCCAGCTACCTAAACTGAAGTTTGGTAAATTGAAGATGACACTGCTGATAACATGAAATGTTTGGAAGAGGTAGTCCAATATAGGGGCACCTTCCATCATTCAAAACCTCCCCCTCTGCCAAACCCCTAGGCTAGCACAGAATATAAAGTAAGAAGCAGAAAGGGAAAAGACACTGTAGATAAACAAGTTAGATTAGCTTAGATAAGAATTGGATGGGAATTAGTGTTAGCCCTTAGTTAGATATTAGAGATGAGACAGGCAGGGGCTAAATTAAAGGCAGAAGGGGAAGATAGAGGGACTGTGTGGGAATCTAAGTTCAGTTAGGCTGAGGAGTTCATGTGCAACGTACAAGATTAAAGTAGCATATGGAAAAGCCAGAGATCAGTTCATATATAAAAGCCACAATGCTT
This sequence comes from Heliangelus exortis, assembly GCF_036169615.1. Lineage (NCBI taxonomy): Eukaryota > Metazoa > Chordata > Aves > Apodiformes > Trochilidae > Heliangelus > Heliangelus exortis. The sequence goes on along the minus strand of NC_092424.1, from coordinate 105,780,298 downwards.
GTACACAGTCTGTAGAAATTTGGTCACTGAAGGAATGATGCTAAAGGGGGATGTTTGAGGAGTCCTGTTTGAGGCTTGTATTAATAATCCGGCTCAGTGTCAGGGTTATACAATAATTATGTGAACATTTGCCAACAAGAAAGCTAGTGAGGGACTTCTTAGGGTGTCAGGGAGTGATAGGACTAGGGGGAATGGCTTCAAGCTAGAGGAGGGTAGAATTAGATTAGGTGTTAGGAAGCAGTTCTTCACCCTGAGGTGGTGAGTCACTGGAACATGTTGCCCAGAGGGGTGGTGGATGCCCCATCCCTTGAAGTTTTTAAGGCCAGGTTAGATGGGGGTCTGAACAACCTGATCTAGTGGGAGGTGTCCCTGCCCATGGCAATGGGGTTGGAACTAAATGATCTTATAGGTTCCTTCCAACCCTGAAGACTCTATGATTTTGTGATTTTTTTGACCAAGGTCGCTCCATTTTGGTGTATTTTGATCCACCTTCTGAAATAGGGAGATAGTTCAGTACACCTAGACATGACAAGGTGTCCCTTAGCTGTTTTTCATATGTACTTTGTTGTGTTGGTGAGTTGTACACTCTATAGTAGGTATTTTAACAAAACACCTTCACATCTGCTTTGCTGTTTAATTTTATTCTTATTTTAATGTATTTTTCTGGTGGATGAATAAATCGTTCTTTTTTTTTTTTTTTTAAAGGGTTCATTATGTTTAGTGTCTACAGTTTAGTTTTATTTTCTAAAAGTGAATTTAGAACTTGACTCAAATACCACTGAAATCAATGTATTCTCATAATATTTTATAGAAAGCAGCAGATAAAGTCCTAGAAAATTAACTTTGGATGCTTTTCACTGAAATTGGCTTATTGCAGGCTATGCTATACAAAAATTTCCCAAGATGCATCTCTACTCTAAGGCTGAGAGTTAGAAGCATATTTTAATTTTATATCTACTCAAACTTCCTGGAAAATGGGATTACGTTCTTATTAAAGTTCCTTTAAAGTCTGAGCTGAGCTATGTTTTACATCCAGAGTGACCATTTGCTTCCAGAAAGTATCTTTAGAAAATTGGGAATGAAAAATGGCATTTGCTTACTCAATATATCATGGTATTATAGACTCATTACATTATTTATTTACTGAACTAATGAGACCATCTGGTCCAGATCTCCACCAAAGCAAGATTATTTCCATCCAAATATATTTTCCAGTCTAGGCTTAACATGTCCCAAGAGACAAATCTTCCTTTAGAAAATGTTCTACAGCATCACATATTGATAAATATTTTCAGAAGTTCAGTCACAATTTTGCTTTCATTTTCATACTAGCTAAATTTCTATCTTCCCTAAAAGAAACTTTCAATAGGTACTTACAATTGAGCTGTTTTTAATATTTTGTATAATTTATTTCTCAGTTGTGGTGTCTTGTCAGCCAGTCATTTTTAGTTTTTCCGATTCCTTGTGTCTGTCAATCTACTAATTTGTTTAGAGTTGAATGTATATTTTGCAATGTAGTGTCTTTCCCAATAAAATGCAAAAGTTCACTTATTTTTGCCTTGATGTCTTACACTGCATGTTTATACATATACACCCAAAATGGAAAAAAAAAATGCAGAGGTTCTCTATCGAATAGGACTTTTATAGTAGCAGGATGTGTTCCTGGAAGTATTTTAAGGTCACAGTAGACAAATTTTCATTTTCCAGAGCTAAAATAGCAAGGCAAGATGATTCATCTGGTCTAGTTATCAGAAGAATAGTGAATAATGAAATTATTATGTTTTTGTCCCATGTGTGGCATTGCTGAAACAGAAACTTTAATATTCCATAGAAGTCTGGTGACAGTATTCTTTTAAAATAATGGAACTTGGCAAAGGGAAGAGTTAAAAAAAATCAAAGATGTGATTCAAATCCATTAAATTCAGAGGTTTAAAGCCCTCAACCATTAATTCATCAAAAGATGATCACTGTGATCTGATACTCCCACAAAGAGGAAACACTGGCTTCAGTCAGAGGAAGGCATGACGGGCATCAGCAGATTTACACAAAATTGAGACTTTCAGTGCAGAGTTTCAGTTCATATTTTTAACTCGGAATGAATAAAACTGAAATACAGAGGGACAGCTGGGTTTATATCTTTCAAAGTCTCTATATGAGGAATGCCACTCTTCTGTCACTGACAGACTCTGTATAGCTGGATAACCTAGGTGTTGTGAACACCTATTTCCTTTGGTTGCTCACCCATAGGGTCATTAGGGGGTTCAGAAAGCAGTATTGACTCCACAGTGATATAGGTGGTGTCAGCAGTAGGTCTGAATTTGAGAATGGGAGGATAATGTTTAGATCTTTGCATCCAAGTACATATGATAAAGCTGACACAGCAAGGTCATGAGAATGCTTTTTTGGCTGATGCAACTGCACAAAGGTCCTTTCATGCCTCTTGTCTGTTATTAAAACCCAAATTAACTAAAGACAGCTCAGGCAGGGCTTTTTATCACCTCTGTCTGCAGTCTAGCTACATCTTCTGCTATCAGTGGTGACAGTCATGGTAGAGGGCTGGATCCAGAATTCCCACATGCTGCTAATTATGTATGTGAAAATGTTTGCAGCTTTTAAAATTGTAAGCATGGCTGAAAATGAAGGGACTGGCAATTGCTTGTTTATCTTGAGAGTAAGAAAGCAAGATTACATGAATACTAACTACAGGGAGCAGGGAAAAGAAGGCTTTTGGGCTCACATAAGTTCAAAGGCAATTGAATCTGAATTTCTCCGTGCACAGTGCTCAGACTATGGAACTGTGGGCTGCTGGGTTTCTGTAAAAAGGCTAATTAATAACTTACCCTTTATTTGAAATATCTCACTTTGAATGACAGCTCTTAATCAACATGTTGTGTTTTACAATGGAGTCTGGTTAACTTTTAGCTTTGGGTTTGTTTATTATAAAAAGTCGATTTTATCAGACAAGAAAGAACTGAATTTACTTCAGATGAGATAAGAAGAAACCAAGGGATTTTTGTTCTAGTCCTCTGTGTATCTTTTTGATCCAGAGTTGTCCTTGTATGAATCATGGTCACATATTCAGGCTTTGTCTAACAGGTCAATTTCTTTTCTCTAAATTAGGCTGTATTATATTGAAGCACCATATATCTCTGCCACTCCTGCTGTAAAGTTGTCTAATCTTTCTCCTCCAGGTGCACTTCATACCTGCTCTTTTGCTACAATAATACTCCATGCTAAATAGATCTTTCAAAATGAGAAAACTCTTTGAAATTTGTCCCAGTACTGTCATGGGTTGCCACATAGAACATATGGCATGATTGCTGCTGCCATAGGATGCCTCAAGGAGCCCAATGCAGAATTTCAAAGAGTCAAGTCTGGACTACAGGGGATTATAGTAGACCCTTTTCATTACTGGGTGAACTAAAATCCCTAGATTGTATGATAAAAGTACAAGTGGGTGGATAGGAAAAGAGGTATTCAGTCTGTTCAAGAAAAGATTTAAGTTTTCACTCCTTCGAAATTAAATGAAGATTCCTCAAAAGCTTATATGCCTCCAATCTATTGATTAGGAAATTAAAGTCAAAATTTCAGGGTCTGCTAGATTGCAGACAAGTATTTTGAGTGTCAGATTAGTCACTACATCATATTTTGACAAGATTCATATTCTGGTTTTTAGAAATCTTTGCCACTAGAGAGTTTCACCAAAAATTGCTAATTTTCCCTGAAGAATGTTTCTGATGAAAATTTGTAACCTGAATTAGTTTGAGGTGAGATAGGAGATGTAACTTCAATTGCTTCTTTTTAGTATCTTACTTATAGTTCAATATATATCATGTTACCATTTTTCCACTTGCCCTCAGTCATAAATACATTCTACTCATTTTTGTGTCACTAATACTTTATTCAGCTATACAAACCACCCCAAATTTGAGGTTTTTGGCTTTTTTGTTTCGTTGGTTGGTTGTTTTTTGAGTTTTGTGGTTTTTTTGTTTGTTTGTTTTGTTTTCTTGATTTTCTTGTTTGGTTTTTTGGGGGTTTTTTTGTTTGTTTTTGTCTTTTTTTCCCCAAGGTTGTTGGTTGGGTTTGGTTTTGAATAGTTTGATGTATTCAGGAGAATATCTTCACAATTTTTGGAGAGCAAACAAAAAAAATCCATTAACCTTCAAAATAATTGATGTGTTTTCCAGGTTACTGATTTATTAAGGCACTTTGTGCACCTGTTCCAATCATTAGTGATATATTGTTCCACAGTAAGCACTCATTCCATCTTAGTTAAATAATTTTATTTGGTTGGATTGATTACTATTTGCAAAAGCTTGTTAAATTAGGATCTGTTACTTTTTTATTATGTAATATTTTTTTTTAGATCACATTTGAAGCAATAAATTGTGAATATAAATTTGCCTATATGTATTTTTAAGAAAGTTTTTATGTGAAAGCATCTGCACTGAAGGTCTCCAGTGTAATACTGAAGATCTTGAGTCACTGTGGAAAATGTCAGCCCAGAAACTCCTTCTGATCATAAGTAGTTCTCCCAAAAATTCATGTATCACACTTTTATGGGCTGGCATACTGACACTCTTAAAGGACCAGAATTTTAGAACTCTGGAAGGTACCAGACAACAAATTTTCACATAGAGTTTCTTGGAAACTGGCAACCATTATATTTGTACAATTCTTTAACATAACCACTCAAATCGGTGACTCTCCTAATTATCTTGAAGGATGGGACCATATAAAATTCCCTTTTAAAGTGGGGGTAGTCAAAATGAACTAGTTCTACACTATCTTATCCATGAAATAACCACTGCCAATTGACAAATCTCACTTTGAATTTAGCTGTCCTTCATAAGAAATGGATCCTGTTTGCTCTGCCTGGGAAACAAGAGCATCCCGGGACAGACTCACTACCTACATCAATCTTCTCATTATTTCTTCATTTATGAAACTATTGCAAGACTTTAAACCCTTGGGTTTGGCATTTCTGGTACCTTCTATCTCTTCCCACTACTGTCTCACCCTACATTGAGCACCCTCCAAATCATAACAAACATTCAGATATTGTGATACTTCCCTCCTGGTGTTGTAAAACTGTTCCTCTTTTTCTTTAAAACATTTATGTCAAAGAAAACCAGGGCTCTCTATATTCAAATGATGATCATGTAAACATTGTATTTGAACAAAAAATACTTAATTTATGATGATGCATTTTATTTATATATTTGAATGGATAGGTAGCTGTTGGTGACATGGCTTAAAAACATACAGAACCTTGCCCACAGTGTCATTTGAGTATGAGTATTTGTCTTGCTCTCAGACCAGCAACTCTTCAGTGGCTCTAAAACTGCACAAATTCTGTGCCACCATCTTTGATTTTGAGGGCTTCTTCATGGGTCTGCTCTTGCCAGTTATCCCTCAGCTCCTGCTTTCCTTGCATGTCTCTGCTTGTTTATTCTCTGCCTGCCTAGAGCATCTTTAGTTCTTTGAACTTTTCTCAGTCCACTCCTTTCTGAAAAGTCCCACCCAAGCCACAGTTGTGTTGGTGCTTCTACCTCAGTACTTTTTTTTCCACAAATCTGAAACATCTACACAAAAACCTAAGAACAAGCAGCAGACAGACACATACCCTTTGCTACTTGCCCCATGTTAAATGTGTGCATTTCTTCCTAGATTTATCAAGCTTATTTATCAAGCTTATTTACTGTGTTTGCTGAGTTCACTTGTCTTTTAGTGTCAAGTCTTTCTTATTACAGAGGATATTATCATCCCCCATAATCCATGCTTTATCTCACTCAGTTTTGGCAACTCTGCCTCACAGTCTCTGTGGGAAATAAAAATATCTAGTCTGTGAATCCCAAACAGCCTGGGGCATATTCTGATGATAGCATCTCTAGGCATATTCAATGGCTGAGCTTCATGCAGCTGGCCAGTTTTTGTGATGAAAAGATCAATGCCTTTTGCATGTGAGGGTGTAAGCTTGATACACAGTACATCTCTCCAGGATTCAGAAATCACTGAATTCTACAGAATCCTAGCAGACACATGAAAAGATTTGGGATCTGTTTTGTGTGGGGTTTTTTTGTTTTGTTTTGTTTCAGTTTGTTTGGGGTTTTTTTTATGTATGTGCCTTATTTCTGTTTAAGTTGCATTTTAAGCTTCTATGTGCTCTTTTTTATCTCTTTTTAAGTCCTGTACTACCTCTGACAGAGAAAATCAGTAACTAATTAGGGAAGCACATACAAACCTTCTGAATGTCAGTCCAGGGTCCTTTGCAAAAGATTTCTGCTCCCCCACCCCCAACCTCTCTTCAAAATCAAAAGTATTCAAAGAAAGGTTTGCAGAAACTTCTTTAAGCAGCCATACAACTCCAATGTGTTTGTATATTTATTGTGCCTTTTTGCACAAGTTCCTGATACTCTACTAGCACGTGCCTGCTTCCAATATCAAGGAGGAAAGCTTCAGTCTCTTATGCCTGAAGGCAAAAATGAAATTCACTGAACAGCTTATCCAAGAGCTACTTTTTGCTGAAGCAGCTCCTCTTGTTTGTTCCAAGCAGGAACTCAGGAATTGGTATTGTAATCCATTTAACAGTACAATGAACTTTGGTTTTCTTGTCAGCAGGGGAAAAAAAAAAAGGGCTTTTTTTTTTTACTAATCGCCATCTGGATTAATTTCATTTGCCAAAAATTTTCAACTGTGATCAAAAGCCTAAAGTGGTGCTATACCTTTACAGTGTATTATAAGTATGCCCTGAATTAGTAATCTACTCATGATACATGTTAAATTTAGGAATGCACATGTGAAAACTAAAATATAGGGTCATCTGAGGCAATTCTGACCAGAATGGGAAATTCCGTTTTGGAGCATTCTCTAAGATTCTCCGTAGGGACTATCTTATAACCAGTTTCAGTCTAAGAAATTTTTGATTGGGAAAGAATCTTTAAGATTTTCTGTGACTCCTGGAGTGCCTGTATATATTGGTTAAAGCTCCCAATTTATCTTACAGTATTCTATCTTCTAAAGGAAAGTTTTGTTGAGGCAAACCCCACCTGGTTTGTTAGTGTTACCTATATGCTTGACATTGTAGAATTTATCTCATAAGAAGAAGACAAGCAGTACAGAAGAAAAAAAAGAATTCAGTCTGGAGTTTACTCTGTCCACAGAGAAATATACTGAGAGCAGGGAAAAGGAATTCAGCTACAAGAGACCAGAGATGTCCAGAATTCAGCTGTGACAGTTCATGTTTCTGAACCTCCAAAGAAAATTTTCACCTTTGGTGCTTTGCCTGGCAGACTGAACAGACACCTCCCCCAAAAACTGACTCAATCAGACCATAGATAAGTGAGGAAAATTATAATTATAGGCATTAAGGATGGACTGGAGGACTCAGTGGTTTTCTTGAAGTGAGACTAAAATATTTGTTTCCTGTCCCAGTGTTGGTGCCACTTGGGCACAAACTCACATGTTGCTGCTTTCACCTAACTCTAGGGATCAGTTACCTATTAACTCAAAACCTGCTCTGCTGCTTATTTTGAAGGCTCCTTGCTGTTTGCTCTCTGGCAGGGCTGTGCAGTGTATATAAAAAACTGAGAAGCTGCTGTTCACCTCCAGCTTTGCCAGCTCCAAGAGATGCACAATGCGTAACATGGTTATCCTTTGGAAACTAAGAAAACATCTCAGAAAGAATAGCAGAGATGAGAAATCTACATAACTGAAGGAAAATAAAGCAAGCAAAATGTCCAAATGTTGTATTTGAGCAGGTTTAGCAGCAAGACACGGGGTGGAAGACTGCATGCATTTTTTGTTTGCTTGCAAGTTAATACTAATGCTCAATGCACAAACCTATGTTTATGAATTTTCCTGAGGTAGCAGTGGAAAACTGATAGAGAAATGAATCATACCTAAGTTTCAGACATTATTACTGATTTATATACAGGCATGAACCCTCCTTTGTCTGTGTGAGTACATGGCCACACACATGTACATCTGTTTCAGGCTATACTGCATGTGATGCTGTCCAAAAAGTCCTCAGCAGAGATAGCTCCAATCAGTACCTCAGGGAAAACAGGAGTAACAAGACAGTTACCAGAGCTTCAGGATATCTGCATGTGCCTCTGTGCTAGCAGTCCCTGCAGTAGGGTCCAAAAATTGCTGTTCACCTCTACAGATGATGTAATAGAAATAATATTGCCACAAAAATGTCATCTGGAGATGCCACTCAATCACATCTGCTTCTTCTCAAATGCAGTACTGTGTTTTATCTTGAAGAAGTGATTATCACAATTCATACGTTTTTTAACGTGAGAAGTTTCTCTTACAAAGAAATATGACTTGAAATGGAGTGGAGAAGGATGATGCTTCTTTCTGGGAAAACAAATTGAGTCTCTCAGACTGAGAAATATTTCTTCACTTCCCTATCAAGACAATCAGGTCATCTTGGCTAACAGAATAAAAACCTAAATGGAGAGATGTAGAAAAACATGTTTGAATTGTTTTGTTTCTTCAACTAGGACACTAGCAGCAATCTCATCATAGGTTTTTGGAGACAGCAATGTGCTAGCAGTAGATATAGTGTTCTTTCTCCTTCCTATACCACAGGTTTTTTTGGCTTATTTTCTGCTGTGACACTAGTCAGAGAGTCTTTATCAGGACCTGCAGGAAAAATAGCCAAGAGGACAGCTATGTAGATGAAGAAAAGAAGGGAGCAGGAAAAAAAGGATTGCTGCAATACTGGGCAGAGCAGGGTTTACACACAGGGGATTCTAGGAACTGAAATCCCCCGAAATTAAAAAACTGAATACTGAATTAAATGTTTGGCTTCAACTGAACAGGGCTGAGAGGATTATTATTATTATTTTAATTGAAGACACCTGATATCTTTCTCCAGGCTGGTGAGGTATCATATATCATAGTGCCAGAGTCCATTTGTATCCACATTTATTTCTTCATAAATGGTAGCAACTCCCATGTGAATCACCATCTGCATAAGTCACATTTATGTAATGTACTTTGTGCAGTGCCTATTGGGAATAAAATGAGTCCCTGAGAAGCACCTGGGTGTTCAGTTCATTCCCTCAACATATAAAAAGGTGAACACCATGCCATAACTGCATGTGGATTGAGGTTTCACAGGCATCTCTGACTGAGTTGAGGAATAAGGGGGTCGTTCATATGGTAGTTTCATATCACTGAATAAAACTTCTAATAACTACAGCTGGAATAGTGCCAGGCTGTAAGACTGCCAACCTGCCAATCTTCAGTTTGCACCAAGAAAGGATTTAGTTTCAAATGTGACATTTTTAGGTGCCACCAGATGTCACTATCAGCAGTTTTAGGTTTTCACTTGGAATGAATAGGGTTATTTTATTTGGAGAAATGCTCCTTGCTTGCAGTGACACGATTCACATTAGAAACCCACTGCAATCACCAGGAAAGACTGTTTGGCCATTGGCTTTGAAATACACCTAACAATCTTCCACACACAACATTACTTTTGATTGCGTTTATGCCAGCAAACAAGGCCTTGAATAATGCTGAAATATAGCAACAGCTGCTTTAGGCACCTGCCTTTTAGACAAGTATTGTGCTAATTACCAACTATCAGCTGATCAATTTGCCTGAAGGCTTGAGCTGTGAATTCCCATGGTAAAGAACAGAGCATATTTCTTCTTCCATCCTCAGATTTCCCACACCAGCAGTTTGGCTCAGCCAGAGCCAAACTGATCACTTTACACTGTTTTCTTGGCCAGTTTAGGCCAGAAGGCTGTTTTTCAAAACCTCTGAGTGCCTCCAAATGAAGGCAGTGGGAACTGCAGATATTTAGCAAATCTTGAATTCTGACCTTGCAGTTTCAGAAGAATCTGTTTCAATGCTATGTAGCACTTCCAGGGAAGTAGTACATAGAGAAACGAATAATAAAATTAAAAAATTAATCAAGAACAAAATGATTTCCTGTAAATTAAGAATATCAGCTAAGTGAAGTTCAGAAATAAACCTTTTGCTCTCTGCCTTCTGGGATGAATAGAAACATTGGAAGTGGTGACAAACATGGCTGCAAATTTAATTGAAATCAGATATAACTTTTCCTATTGATTTTTTTTTAAATTATTCTATGATTCTATGAACCATGGTACTTTTGTAAGTGCCAAGAACAGTAAAGAACAAGAATTAATAATCCTGCTGCAACATACCTAGCAGCAGGCATGGTTCTCCAGGTGTCATGGCATTTTAGAATAGCCCTAAACAGTCCCATTTCACAAGGCTTAAGCATAGCTACCACTGTTTCAGATGTGCAGAACACAGTCAGGATCTAGTCCATTCTGGCTTTTACTAGTGGCAAAGGAATGGGAAAATTTTCACTCCAGTTTTTATGACATTTTATTTTGTATAAACCCAGGTGATTCTTCAGGTTTTTTTTTTTAATTAAAGTGAATTTCTTCTGTAGCCAGAACAAAGAAGGGGCTTTTCTTGATCAGAGCTGGAAGGGATTGTTTAGACTACACTGAACACCTTCATGACAGTTGGGCTTTTGGATTGTACTACTTAGGCACATCACTTAATCTCTTTATTGAGGTTTCTCTCAGCCAGTTTGATAGCATTCACCCAAATCTTGCAAAAGACCCACTAGATTTTTGTCTTGTTGAAATGTGCTGATCAGTCAAAACTAAATACCTTGAAAGGGGATGATATCAATTTTATCAAAATCATACATGAACATTACATACCCGTTTAGTTTATGCTGAAACATTTAATTTCACTGCTATTCTATTGTCATACATTAAGCGATAAATGTTAAATGTTATTTCTTTATGGGTTACAGAAGACTATTCTGATCAGGCCATTTATTTCACAAATTACTATTTATTTCCCTGTAACTTAATCACAGGAAACATTTTAACATCTCTCTTTCAAGTTAGAATGAAAGGAAGTTCAAAATGTAACAATTTTTTGCAGACTTGATCTTCTGGGACTTTGAGAAGGTATTCTTTGAAAAGTTGGTGCAATAAATCATGGTATAGGATATTAAATGTAATTTTTATTTATGTTTCATTAAAGAGCTGGTAAGGCTTTCTTCCCAGTCCTTGAGCTCCACTTATCGACAGGATGCATCTATAATTAGAAAACATTCTATGCCTGGTGAAAGTCCTGTGTTTTATTTACTGGAGACGTAGGTCACTGTAAATAAAATTACCACAAAATGCATATGGTACAAGCATCACATAAAGTTTGCTTATTTGGTTTTGACTCAGTAACACTAAATTAGTATTCATGATGGACTCTCTAACAAATAGGGTTATTATCAAGACATGCTGTAAACATAAATCAGGTAGATATCAATAAAATTGTATTTTTGTTCTAGTCTTGTTTACAGATCTTCCTTTGGAATGCCACACAAATACTCAAATGCTCTCAGGAAGCTTGCCACTCACGTTATTAGTTTTCTCTGGCTTAGGGCACTGACACTGATCATTTTCTGACAATATTTACCCACAACAAAGGTGTCCTATTGATCAAACTTTCTCTCTTTTAGACTCCTTTATGCCCATGAATACCTTACCTCACTTTGCCTTGAGCCAAATGGAACTACAAAAACACAGCACACAGCAAATGATGTAAATAACCATTAAGGTTATAGTTTGATGTTGTGAATGACAGCAGCAAATCACTGCAGGAATTTGAAAGAATCAGTGCTTTTGTGTTTCAGCAGAAAGTATTCAAAGAAAAACAAAACAAAACAAAACAACCAAACAAAAAACCAAAATCAAAACATTTGTACTTTAACGTTGTATGTTATGAAATCTCCAAAGTCAGGTTTGCTCAGTTTTAGGAGGATGAATTCTGCCAGCCTTGTCATGCTGTAATCTTTGGGCATATTTACCTCAGTGATTTTTTTTTTTTTTTGTCTGAAGAGAAATGCAGTTTTTATCTGCAATAATGATAGGACAAGGAATGAATAGCAGAATCTGGCCCACAGTGATCTGCAAAGCTTCAGATTAATTTCTTTGAAAGAGTATCAGTCAGCTTGTGAAAAGCATGTGTCTAAAACTACACTCTCAGCCAGCTTGGGGTTTGTCCTTCTATTATACTGACAACATTAGAGACTCTTATGCTCCATAATTGTCTTTCTTGGCAAACCATACATTTATCACTCTGCCTTTGGATAGACTTCACCTAAGGCTATATTTGAAGAAATCTTAGTTTTAGCAAGAAATAAAAAAAGAGTATCTCTAGAAAGGATTCCTCATTCATGGGGTTTGTATTTCTTTGAGCAGTCCCGCCCATCCCTTTTTTTTTTTTTTTTTTTTTTTCTTTTTTTTGTTCTTCCTTTTAAATAATACACTAAAGTTTAGAGGAGGAAATTTCAGTTTGTCACACCAACAACTGAAGACACTTAACCCTGCCACTGTCTTCACACTTTTTTATTTTTGCTTTGGTTCTGTGACTCATCTGATGTATACTAACAAGTAAGTGACCTTGCATAGATACCATAAATGCTGTCATTTTAACTTAAGACTTTCACTTTTCCCTGGGATTTTTTCTGACACAAACATCTTTTTTTGGAGGCTATTATTTATGACTGTGACCTCATTTGCAAACATCTCAGTGGAGGACAGTGTGCAATAACTTTCAAGAAAATTCATTTGGGAAAGTTCCTTCCAGAACAGGGGCAGTTTTCTGAATGTGGACTTCAACCTGAAGTAGTCCAACAATCAATCAGTCTGCTTTATTGCTAACTTAAAATTACCACTTGATCAATTTGGAAAGAAAAAAAACCCAACCAAAAAACTGAAGTATGATGAAAATATGATCAACGTAATTTGCTGTAAAATGTCTGACAATATTCAATGAGTACACACACACACAAAAAAAAAAAAAAAAAAAAAAAAAAAAAGAGCAAGAAAGCAAAATGTTTCTTATACCAATGTTAAGGGGAAAATATTTCCCATATTTTTAGCTTCAAGTCTCCATATTTTGTGAGGCGTGTGTTAGTTTATTGTTATATGGGAAAGCAGGAACACTGTCTTTTATAATTACTGAGTTTGTTGATTACTATCGGGTTTTGTCCCTCAAACTACATTAAAAATGTTGGGAGTATGGTATTCTGGGAGATGACTCAAAGATTTTTCTGCAATTTCAGTGGCATAGGCCAGTGTCTGGATTTATCCCAGCAACATCTCTCAGTTATCCTGTTTATAAATGGATACCTAATTAGCCTTATTTATCCAAGCCTGAGAATATAGTACTGTCTCCATCATCTCCTTATGCACTTCTGTCTATAGAAAATTAAATGACCTGGTGAAAAGTCACATATATCACTTTGGCATTCTGGATTGAGTGACAGAGCTGTTTCTAGAAAGCTTTGATTGAAAATTTGAAAATTAATTTGAAGATTTGAAAATTAAAAAGAAACATACAAGCAAAAACAAAGGAGTAAAACTTTTATACGTGACATGAGGAAAAACGTTTGATTCAGACTTGTTTCCTAGACACAGAGTAATACAAAGCTTGATCTTGCACCAGCAGAGCATCAGCGCTGGCCTTTCTCCAGCTTCAAATTGTGTGAACCACCTGGCTCAGTGTGCCCAGGCAGAGGTGCACAGGGTGGATCAGTGCCAGCCACCAGTTCCCAGCACACCCACATTCATGTCCTGGTCCTGCCCTTTTCATGGCAGTCACTCATTTGTGTCAGGATTGTGACTGCCAGTTACACTTCTGGTGAAGGAACCAACTGCTTTTTGTCCCATATCAGACAGGAAATCTCATCACAAAGAGCATGCAGTCTGATGGCATCCTTTGCTGGAAAAGAGAGGGCATTAATTCCTGCTTTTTTAAAGATTTTAAATTATGACATCAAGAGAAAATTTTTTTTATATTAAAAAAAAAAAAAAAAAAAAGTGCCAATAGTCAGATAAACATCTAGTCAAATTTTCAAGAATACCAATACCCATCAAGCTGCTCACCAAAATCCCCCTCTTCACTTTGTGGACACAGCCAGACAAGAGCACAAGCATGATTCCAGACACATTTAATGCATTAGTTTAGGCATAGGCCATAATATCAATATGAAAAAAAAAATTCCTTTTAAAGTGTAAGCTTCAGCACTTTATTGGTGAGTTGAACAGAGAAGTCTGTAGTTGGTACATCTGTCCACCAGATAAAGCCATTAAATAAAACAGTCTTGCATAGTATCAGTTCTGCAGGGGGTGAGGTATAATCACATCATTATGGACTTTTCTCCCACTCACTGTATATACCTGGAGATAATAGTTGTCAATAGGCAGGCCATGGATCTAGCATCAGTCTGCCACTCTTTTGTTTCATAGTCCATTCATTTCTATCCTGGCAAAATATCCCTACTTTTTTTATTATTATAATTTTTTTTTTATGGATACATAGATAGACAGACAGACTCCTATTTTTCTCTCTTCATCTTAGTAAATATTATTATCTTAAAAATTCTAATTCTATATATCCATTAAAAATCACACTGACACTCACTAGAACAGAAAAGAAAAGTGGAGAATTAAATAAAGGCAACTTAGGAACACAGCTCATTGGGTATTTATCTTAATATACAAAATGGGTCAATATTGTACTGTGTAAAATAAGATTATATTTCAGCAAAAAGAAGCAACCTCAGCAGAACAAGTCATTTCAAGTTTCAGAACTTTGTGCTGCCTCAGAGCTCAGAGAGGTCCAGAACTAGAGTTTCTCTTTGAAATATTGAGAAATACAAGTAAATAAATACGTGGAGGTCAGCATTCATTTTGCAAAACTGTTAATGCACTGTTTACTGTAATGTCTGAGACAGCAATATGTTATGAAGCTTGAAATGTCTCAGATGTATTTCTGACTGGACTGCACTTCCTGATAGGAAATCTGCTTTGCCTTACCTTTACTTTGCTTATTCTGTGGCAATTTTTATCAAGTACTTTGAATCCAGATGGAAACACAGTTTCTAAGTGATTAACTGCTGCACTTTTTAGGAAAACAGGGTCAAATTGTCCCTTTGGGGCACAGTCATATTCCTTCACTGTTATTCAGTATGTGATAAGCTATTATCTAGATCTCACATTTCTGAGCAAAAGATTTGGAGTTCTTGTTATATTGAAATTTTTCTCCCCAGTTCTGTATCTTTTGCAAGGTGTCTGTCTTCTTATGGCTTTCCTTCAAAGCTGTAGTGTATATTTAATGTTTCAGAAAATCATATTCCATCTCCACAGTGCTAGCAGTGGGTTGGAGCACCTGGGGAATATTGGGGAACAAAGAAAGTGGTGCAGACCATGCTGGAAAGAGAAGTTCTGGCACACTTAGAACCAGAGAATCACTGTCACAGAGTCTTCCTGCTAGGATGCTGGGAAGATTTGCAGTCACAGCCTCCACCATTTCCAACCCAAGAGCATTGTCACTTTGTCATTTTACTTCTGGTTAGTCCAATCTCATAGGAAGCTGGACTGAACATTCTCTTGATCCAAAACCACCCAGAGCACTATGGTTACGGTTAAAGCACTATGTTGCACAGCACTCCCGTTCCCAGGAAGACAGCTCAGGAACACCACAGGGACTTTGCTCAGAGCCAGAGAAGGTCTGGCAAAAAGCATCTTCTGTTTTGAATGAAATTAGTCCTCAAACCACCACAGATGCACGTGCAGTACAGCCCCTGCTCTGAGGCATAAGAACCCAGTGCAAGGAAAGCTTAGAGTGGCACTGTGCAAAAAAAAAAAAAAAGGCACAGAGCAGGGTGGGAGGGAGGTGGGGATGAATTCTGGGAGGTCCCCAACTCCTGGCTCAGGGTGTTTTCACACCTGAGTCCCTGTTCATTACCCTGCAGCTGCACATTGGCTACAGTCCTTTAGCAGTCCAGTCTAGATTTAACTGCAGAATATACCAAAAGGACCTAATTTATAAAATTGTGTTGGGTTTGTGTGGCAAGGTTTTGGTAATGGGTGGCTACAGGGATGGCTTTTGTAGGAGGTTGCTAGAAGCTTCCTCTATGTCCAATAGACCTAATTCATGCTGGCTCTAAGATGGATCAACTGCTAGCTGAGGCTGAGCCCATCAGCAATGATGGCAGCATCTCTGTGATAACATCTGAAAGAAAGGGAAAACCTCCTGTGCAGTAGCAGCTGCAGCTGGAGAGAGGAGTGAGAAATGTGAAGCAACTCTGCAGGCACCAAGATCAGTGAAGAAGGAGGGACAGAAGATGCTTCAGGTGCCCAAAGAGATCACCCTGTAGCCCATGAAGGCAGGAGGATGCATCCAAAGGAGGCTGTGACCCTGTAAGAAACCCATGCTGGAGCAGATTCCTGGCAGGACCTGTGGAGAAAAGAGCCCATGCTGGACCAGGTTTGTTGACAGGCTCCTTAAACTGACCCAAGAGCCTCTTCTTGTATTTTCTCTCTTCTGTCCAGCTGAAGAGGGGGAATGATGGAGCAGCTTTGGTGGGCACCTGGCCTTCAGCCAAGGTCAACCCACCACAAAACCCCAATAATAAATCATAGAAACAGGTTTTTTATCAGAAGGCAGTGCAATATTTTAACACCAACTTCCTGATTTTTCTGTAGTCACTACACTACCTACAAAGTATCTTCCATCTTGAAGGAGCGGTCCAAGAGTCCATGAGTTCCTGAGAAGACTGGGTGTCTCTGGGTGAGAGCAGCCTTGGGTCTGCTTTGTTGAGGGCCCTGGTGGGCTGAATGTGAGGCAGTCTGCACCCATCTGCAGGGTCATCCTTATTGTCTCTGACTGGGGGGATTGACCTAAACCCTACCTGACTGTATCCAAGTTCTTACATTCAGTGTTTTTACAGATCCCTTAATTTATACAAGCTGGTGCCCAAAAGAACAAGAAGCTAATGGAAGTCTTTAGTTATATTTTATCTCCTACATCAGCCTATGCAGTTTCACTGGACAAGTTCTTGCAATTTCATACTTAGACGTGATGGGCTGCACTTTGAGTTACATGATTTTTTAAGTTTATTCTAACAATTGGGTTTTTTTCTAAAATGTTAATTATTTGTGCTGGTTCACATTTTTCTTGTCAGTGTACTGTACAGATATTTTGGTTAAATAATGAAATCAAGTGTTATTTTTCCTTAAAACTGATATTCAGCTATTTAATCTTTACTGAGAAATTAAAAGAGTCCACCATTTTTCATGTTAATTATAATGTAGGAGGATTAGCTTAATGTATATTAGCTTTTTTTTTTAATTCTATGATATTTTATGAAACTATTTTACTAACTATTTGAACCTCCTTGTAGAGCTTAGTGAATGTTGTTGTAACAAATTAAATGTTACAAAATAAATGTAAATTTAAAACATTTATTCACCAAAAATGCTGCTTTGATGTGACCGAAATTATTCACTGCAAATTCAGAAAAAGGTATGGATGTAAAACTGGGGAATATGTTCATATTTACATTTACAGTTACACTTGTATTATTAAAGAAATACAGAAACATTGCTCTGGAAAAGGTTACATGTTCCCATATCCATTCTGACTTTGCAATGGCTATTAACTGCTCATGTTATTTAGAGATCATCTGTCTTATACATCTGATAAAATCAGATTTTTAAATACATCTTAGCAGCATCTAAGAGGCTTGTCCTGATTGAAAAAAATCAAAAACTACAATCAGAAATTTAAGGATATAGGGTGAGTACAGCCAATGTTTCATCTCCTTTCAAAAGCAGTGATCTGGCTTCATATTTCTGGACAGTCCGGGGAAAACCAAATACTCACTCACTTGGAAAAAATAAAGCCTTAGTAGTTGGCCAACAGAGCCTAATGGAAAAATTCTAACTATCACATTATTTTTATCTGTCTGAGCAAAGCATGTCAATTAGACATCCAACACATGAACTACATCAGGAGCATCACTGTAGTACAGCTAACATGAACTTTTCAGAGGCCTATCTGAGATGGTACAGAACAACTGGTACAAAAATCACACCACTTCACACATTTGATATCTAAGGTAGATATCTAAGTGTGGAAAATTTCTTCCTAGCTGCAGGAATTATCCAACAGATGCCCCATCATTTATGATATATTTTGGTCTAAATAGAATGCAAGTAAAAATTAGCAGTCACAGATTCAAAATTTCTTTGGTTATTAAATTTGGCTAAAGAGTACCTCAACAATTATTCAAAAGAAAGTTCAGAATCTAAAACATAAAATAAAAAAGCTAAGTGTGTTAAGTCTGTATTATATGGAGGATAGTTAAAATGGTGGGCCAGGAGTAATTTTCATTTAGTCTAAGGTTTATCCAACAACAAAAAAATTCTCTCAGTTGTTCCCACTAATCTAAAAATCACACTAAATCCAGAAGTTTTTTTCATTTAGTCTAAGGTTTATCCAACCACAAAAAAAAATCTCTCAGTTGTTCTCACTAATCTAAAAAAGGGTTAATATTTGCACAGGAATGAGCAGAATTTCTACTGTGAACTTTGAGGAGAAGATTTTTGAAAGGCTGCAGAGTTTTCCAGCTTTATTTGAAACCTTGAGGTTGACACTCCTATTCCTGCCTTTGAAAATCATCCATTCAATCCTAAACTCAGAGAAATTTTGTACCAGTGTTAGAAAAATGCAGAACCATGATCTCTCTGTGGGTTACATAAAGGCTTATATCTGATTGTCCTTCATGGTGGCTTTCTGTTTAACTTGGACAATCATCATGACAAAATTCAGAAATCTGATAGGAGGGATATTTCTTTAGCCAGATGAAGTTTTTCATATTTTCAAGTAATAGGATCATTAGGGATGGTATTCAAGGATACAGAGAGGTAAGTTTTAGAGACAGGAAGGATCATTTATTAAGTCAACTTTGTAGTTTTGAAACCAGACATGCTTCAGGCATACAAACCTTTTTCTTGTACCTTGGAAACTGGTCTCTTTTTATAACTGTATCAGCTAGTTTAATAAAAGATACTGCTTCTCTCTACAAACCTTATCTTTTAGATTTTAAGGCACATTAAAGCAAGGGAGTTCTGCCCTGCTATGAGCATTTCACAAAATCTTTATTTCAAAGCAATAGTCAGTAAAATGCTTTAACTTCAGCGAGTGATAGAGACACACAAAAATATTGACTTTACATTTCTTTATATCTTTAGCCTCTCCATTCCTTCTTTATCCTTCTCATGCCTACTTTCATCCTTCACTTCTACTGCCTTTACAAAGTGGAAGTAGTAATTACATCATCCCTCCACTTTACTGATACAGATTAAAACCAGAAGTGGTGTGCCCTGAGAACTCAGTGGGTTCTTAAGAATTTCTGCAAATTAAATAATACTTGTTCCTGCATATCATACCAGTAGTTGCACTTCACACATACTCACTTATTTCCATTACTTTTAGTTAGACATACTTAAAAATATATATATTTTTAAGCTGCCAGCAGAAATAGTTTAAAGTGTCACATTTTAAAAAAAACCAAAACCGAAAAAAAAATCAAAGTGAAAATTACCAGTCTAATAAATGTCATGAGGAAACTTAATTTCTTTCTGAAGTAGAAACTATCCCATAATACTTTTCCTCTCCTCTTAACCTATGTTCTGCTATTCCTCTCCAACTCATTGTACTATTCCTGTCCCATGATTCTCACTTGCCCTAATTATATTTATTTCTTATAGCTGGAGAATAATTACAAGTCAAGTATGTGGGAAAATTTTAATTAATGTTAATTTTACATTTAGATTATGCCTGTGTACACATATATAAATAATTCTATACAGTTCTGGAGTTACAGAAGTAAAAATATCCATAGTCCCTGTCTGGGAATAAAACATTAGATCGGACAGCAAGAAAATTTTGCACTGTTTAGAAATCAGACAATCTTAAATATCACCAGGAAAAGCAGAGGACAGAGTAAATTAAGTGGTCTGATCTCTGTCACAGGAGTTGTGCATTTTGATAGAATGAGGGTTAACAATCCTAAAGTGGAAAGGGAGATTCAGATGAGGCATTAGGAAGAAATTCTTTAATGTGGGGGTGGTGAGCCACTGGCACAGGTTGCCCAGGAAAATCGTGGATGTCCCCTCCCTGGAAGTGTTCAAGGCCAGGTTGGATGGGGTTTGGAGTAACCTGGTGTAGTGGGAGATCTGACTGCCCATGGAAGGGGGATGGGGCTAGAACTAGATAATCTTTAAAGTTCCTTCCAGCCCAAACTATTCTACAATTCTAAGAGTTCAAATAGCAGCTGCCAAGCAACGAAAATGTTCTGGTTTTGTTTCGTTCTGAGCTCTGCTCAGCAGGAGGTGATAAACTGAGGCATTCTTCTTTCCTGCAACCCATTCCCCAAGACTCTCCTTGGGCTGTGTCCTTGTCCCACCATGTACATTTCAGTCAAGGACTCTGGTGCTTCACTGGGAATACAAACTATGCTCCTCTACCTCATGCACATCTGCACTGACAATCCACAGTTATCCTTTGTGCTTCTGTGCCTCACTCTGGTATTTTCTTCCATGGTATGCAATGACCAAATTGTCTGATCAGATGTAGACATCTCCTATGGCACAGCTATTTAGAATCTTTGTGACCAGCAGAGGGAACAGAACACTTCCCGGCTGAAATCTACCATACTGCAAAGACAGGATCTGAAAGTCATCTGGAAGAATTATATCTTAAAAGTGTTCATTTCTCTCCACTGCCTGTAGTGGGCACCTGGGTTGCCTAGCTTGGTATCTTCCACCTAATCACTTATCTAGAAATATAGATCTATGGTACATCTCTAATATACCAGGTCAGGGAATATTTTAATGAAATGTTCTGAAAGTCACACTTCAATTCTGCCTAAGCAAGCTTTTCAAGCTCTTAAGTGCTCTATTTGCTCTGGTTTTAGCTAACTAACCTCCTTACACACCTCTGAGAATCTTTGCAAGTATCTGTCCTCAACTTGGAAAATTTGGTTCATAAGGCCTTAAGTCCAATTCTGAATTGCTTCTTAACTCCAAAGTTGCTAATAAAAATGTTATTCCTGCAACTTAAATTTTTATAACATTTTTTTTACAGGTAAATTACTAAGTGTTCCAAGACCTGTCTCATAGAAATTACTTCATCCACCCCTAATAAAATGTGGAAATCTAAAAACTGGGAGCTGGTTAATTCTCACTTCTGCCTTTCTTAAAAAAACCTTGTTTGCACAATGATCTTTCTTTTAAAAGGCTTCAAAACTGTTTAACCAATGAAGTTACCTTCATCCATATATATTTAAAACATGCACAAAGGGAATAAATATATATTTCTGTAAAATTTTCTGATGTATTATAAAAATATAAAATTTTGTTGAGATTCTAAGATTTGTTAATATATGGTAAATAAAAATATCACAAGAATATTCAGAGTTTTTATTTTTCTAGTTTTAGAAAAATAACATTCAGGTTTTGGAAAAACTTAATTAGACCAATTTTCAAACTGTTTTTCTAGAATTATGATTAAAAAAGCTAATTACCTGGAGCTGAATAAAAATATTCACTATTCAAATAATTATTCTTATTGTATTATAATACTAATATACAATAGGCAAATAAAAGCTTTTACAACACTTTTTAAATTTAAAAAAAAGATCTTGTGGAAGTGCTTAATTGAGAACAATTTTATTACATTTACCTGAAGCTCACTATTGTCATAAGAACAATTTCTCTAATCTGGTTTGCCCTCCCAAAGGTACTGCAAAGGAGGAATTACATCTCATGGAGACTGGAAATTTCCTCCTGCTTTTTTTCCCCCTCCTGCTCCCAGGGCACCCCACCAACCTCGTTTCTATTGTGACAGAGAAGCAGATGAGGTGGTGTCAAGGGAGGATGTGCAGCTCAGAGGTACCAGGATCTGTGATTTTTGGAGGGTTAGTAAAAGCATTAGAGAGATGCTGGGGGGAGACAGAGCATCAACACCAGATTAGAAATGCATGAAGCATCATGCAAAAGACTGGCTGTGTCTCAGTGTTACTATTAGGACTGGAACAAAAGGCTACAGCAGCAACTGGGGGTGCTGGAAGACCTGTGGTGCTTACCAGAGAACCTGAATCACAAACTTAAAGATTTTCTTAGCTGTCCCTTACTGTATCTCTCATCAATCTGTGGCAGAAGTATCATATGAGCCTGTGTGCATTTTCTACTTGAATTTGAAAATAATGTATTTATCCTATTTCATTAGCGTATTTTAATAAGCATTGCTTTGGGACAGTATGCCTGCCAATTTGTGTTTATGAGACTGTCAACAGAATTTACATGCCTAAGAAAATATGATACAACATTGCCAAAGCAGGAACTGCCTGTCAAATGAGGTTGTCATGGAGAAATGAGACATAGGAAAGCTCATACATAAAGTAGCACAAAAAGAATGCCAGAGATTTTTAGTCCCCCTGTTGAGCTCAATAAATATTTATGTCAGCAAAGGAAGGGGTAAGAAAATAATGAAATTATGAGCCATATTGTGCAGTCATTTTTATGTAGGAGAAGTTTCCTTTGAAACCCAGCCCAACATGAAATCACAACAATAAAGTTCTTGCATTCTGCGCTGAGCATTTAGAACCAGATTTTAGCAGTTTAAATTTTACCTGGCAGCATCCTTGTCTGGGGTGAAAAAAAGAGTAAGTCAGGAACTACAGGGCATTTCTGGAGTGTGCCTTTGGGCTGGCTCATTGCTGACCACTGGAGTGGTTCTCAGGAGTCTTTGGAAGCCAATGTGAATGAGACAACTCAAAACAGCACTCAGGACTCAGATCTGTGCTAAAGTGGCGCAAGAATTTGGAGGTATTTAACGACCTCTTTGAACCCCTACTCATATCAGTACTGAACAATTTGGGGTTTCAGAGAAAAATACAAGGATGAATTCTTATCGAGCCTGACAAAGCAGGCAATGCAGTCGCTACGAGATACTGGGAGTGACACCAACCTGACAGGTGTCAGGGAGATAGGAGGTAGCCAAGTGCTCTGGAGTTGTTTCGCTTATCATAATCTTAATTACTCCAGGGAGAAGATTAGATGCTGCTTGTTATTTACAGTTGATTCATAAAATGGTGATTATATAATGAGGGAAAACATTGAAGGAAACATTTCTTCAATTTCCAAACTCTCTAGGTGGAATTAATTCTCGCTAACCTTAACTTGATAAAAATTTATTATCAAATTCCTAGCTAGTCATCTAGGCTTCCTTAACAGAGAGATTTAGGCTCCTTGAGACCATGATTTACCAGGTTACAAATTAGGTGGAATGGTTCATCCCAGAAAAGCTCTTCTGTCCTCCAGTGACAATGAAGGTACCCTAGAGAGGGGCCTGGCATTTAAAAGACTGAATTGCTGAGGATTAAGGGCCACCTTTAGCAAGGGCTGATACCTACCATATGGACATAGATTTTCAGTTTCAGGTGATGTTTGCCGATGATGTTTGTGTCCTTAATTTGCTTGGGCTCTAAAGACATCACAAACCAACCTGCACTTCTTCCTTCTGTATCCAGGGCAACTTCAAACTGCTGTTGGCCTCCATGGGGAACTTTTAACAAGCAGCAAAAATGGCTGAATTAATAAAAATAAGACTTTGACATGGACAACACATCAAAAATTAGCATTCATTCTGTGTGGACTTCCAAGGCTACACCTATTTGCCAGATACTCTCAACACATCTACAGGTATTTTTGGATCCAGTCCCCCAAAAAACCCCTATCAACCAATGAGTTTGGTAACTGAACAGAAGTGCATTTTCCTTCACCTTCCTTCCTTCACCTGGCATAGTTGTGCTACACGAAATTCATGTGTGCAAAGTATAAAAAAAAAACCCAACACCTGTAGGCCAGATAAGGCAATACTTGCCTTATTTTGAGGTTGAACACACCCCTGAAGGAATCTATGCTTTTTTTCATAATCGTTAGTATCACTAAATATCTGACCAACAAGTTATTGTAAACTGAAGGAAAGATAGAGTAGTTTGTCCTGTACTGTATAACTTTTGCAAGATGCAATGGCATACTAAAATATTATAAAACACTAGAATAATTTATTTATTATATTCTATTAGTGTATTTTAGCAAGCATTGCTGTGGGACAGTATGACTGCCAATTTATGTTTAAAAGGCTGTCAAGATAATTTACATGCCTATGAAAATAAACAATATTGCCAATGCAGGGTCTGCTTGTCAAATAATCTTGTCAGGAAGAAATGAAACACTACCAAGCTGAAGAGTAAAGCATATTCATTATTGCTGGCTACACAGATTCTAGGTGACACAATGAAATACATTTATGCCATTTTTCATGTATCATATGAATAAAAAAATGAGGGACTGGGGTACTTCAGGCTGCCATAGATTGTACTGTACAAAACAGATTTAGCATTCAATCACTCTTGCTTCTTCAAAATAATAACAACAGCAATATTAATAACAATAATGAAGAATACCCTGGCCCCAGTAATGTTAGTGGGTAAAATAAAATGTATTATTCATCTGGAAAACTGAGAATGCTATACAAAATCATGACTATTTCACAATGGTTTAGCTGAAATAAAGTAGCTGCAGAGCTGTCTAGGAGTGAAAAAAATTACTGCAAAGAGTTCATTCAGGAGTTCTGACTAGATAATTATTGAGCTTCAGTGACAAACTCTACACTTCCCTGCCAGTTACACCTTGCAGGCCAGGACTTTTAGAATAATTTAAAGCTGTGAGATTTAGAATCTTGTTCTTATAATTCCCAATAGACAGCTAACCCTACGTTCCCTTCTTCAGCAGAAAAATCCCAAACTGAAACTATACTCTCCCCCAAATTGCTCCTAAGCATGGGAAAGAGTCTGCTCTGGGAAAGAGTCTCAGAGATATAATGTATCCAGGAGGAAAAAAATTACCCCAAATCACCCCAAAGCAGAAAAATATGTCTCCCACTAAAGTGTTTGGAATGATCTCTCTTATTGGCAAGGAGTAAGAATGATTTCAGAGTAAAATGGATACGTAGAATACAAAGAGAGTCAGTGTTTATCAAAAGACTGTGAATGTATTCTTATTTATGTGGAGAGGTTGTCTGTACACTGAGCAAGCAGTTCAGATGTGAACAATCTCTACAATCCAAAGCAGAGAGCGTGGTGGTGGCCAATGGTATCAGCAGAAGCAAGGAACCAGACAATAAACACATGGATGATGAATGAAAAATGGAGATAGAGCTGGGAATCTCAGGAGACGTGGTAATTCAGAACCAGTGAGATAAATTAGAGGGGTACAAGATGAAACAGCTGGCCCAGATTTCTATATGCACAGAATGAAAGGAGCTGGCTGGCTCCTGTAAGGAGAGTGCTGCTCAGATGGGGCCACCCTGTCTGCAGTGCTGGAAAGGGACAGTGAGATGTCCATGGACCTCACTGCACTTGCCTCTCCCTTGGATGGGCACTGTAAATTAAAGCACCAGATACCCTAAAAAGTCTGGGGACAAAGAAAGCTGAAACTGCTTCTTTAGTCTGGCCTGGCCCCTCTACTACAGGGTATCTATCTGGGTATCTCTTATGTAGGGACAGTGCTCTACCAGCAGCAATAGAGGCCAAAAACCAAAGTCTGGAACATAATCCATACTACTATATCTCCTGTATTTGTAGCAGATTACAGGAAAATGAGGGGAAAAAAATGGTTTAAGAGTCTTTCCAAGCTGAAAATTTGCTAGAGATGATGTACAATCATTTTATAATGATTATCTGGTAGATGTGAGAGTGTGCTGGCTTTTAAGATGACAGCTGCACCCTTTCATCAACTGCTGCATTATATAGTTAATGTCTGAGTAGATAAATTGCTTCCAGAAACAGGTGGCAAGATGTACACAGACATTAACAGGGCCGGGTTACCTTACTGTACAACTTTCTTGATAGAGGTAGAAAGCCTAATATAGAGAGGTATTGTAGGCAGCAGGTGGCAGGACCTGCCAAGTAATGAGCTCAGTCGGTGCTCAGCTTCACCTGTGCCCAGTTAGGGCTGGCCCAAGTGCGCATGCTCAAAGATCAAGGGCCAATAAAAGGTGGGGCTTGAGACTGGCAAGGGGCTCACTCTGAAGCAGGTTCGCAGCCGTGCTGGTTGGTGGCCAGTCCTCTACCGATCCTGTCCTCACTCCGAGCTTGCCATCGCTTCGAAGTTCTTCTCCCGCAACAAGGTATAAAACTTAGATTGAATTTAAACATTTGGGTTGTGTGAGATGAGTAATTCACATGTTAGAAAACAAAGAAAAAAAATTCTGCCTCATTGTTTTACAGTTTGTTAGATCCCAGACTCTGAAATTTGGATGGGTGAATTTGCTGTAAGGGAATTAAAAATTGAAGGAAAAAAACTAAAAGCTAGTCCTGCTCTCTCAACCATTTCTGATTCCTAATGGAATCTTCACGGTGCAAGCCTATTTTGGAAATGCAAATAAAGGTCTCAAAATAGGAACAAATAAAATGGCCAGTGAGACCAATGGGAAACTGGAGTAACACAGAAATAATAGCCACAGACAGGTATTGCATGGAGGTGATACAACTGAGAATCACAGAATCATGGAATGGTTTGGATTGGAAGGGACCTTAAAGATCACTTAGTCCCTTAGTCCAATTGGTCCCTTAGTCCAATTTTCCTCTGCCCCGGGCAGGATGCCTTTCACTAGACTAGGTTGGTCCAAGCCCCATCCCCCCATTCAACACTTCCAGGGAGGGGGAGGGGGCAGCCACCACTTCTCTGGGCAAGCTGTGCCTATGGCTCACAACCCTACCATAAAAAAAAATAATCTTTCTTACCCAACCTAGAAGTCCCATGAAAATTAACCTTATATCCCATCTTACAACCTTTTTTAATTTAAAACCAGTGCCCTTGTCCTGTTGCTACACCCTTGGTAATATGTCTGTCTTTCTTGTAAGCTCCCTTTATATATTGAAAGGTCTCATGCTCTGAATGGTGTAGCAGAGTAAGCAGAAGCAAGATAAATTGAGCACAGAGGTAATGCTGTGACTAATGGAGGAAACATTTTCACAAGAAAGCTAGGGAAAATTTAAGGTGGACACAAAGTAAGATTTGTTAAGAAACCTTCCTAGCACCCATCAGTCCTGCCCCATAATAACCTCTGAGTTCCCACACTGGGCCTTTTGAGCAGGTGCTTCTAACTGTGTGGCTCTGATCTGAGCTGTTAGCCATAAGAAATTGCATCTGGCTTTCTTCACAGCACTCTATCACATCACCACATGTCTCTGTGATTGATTCAATTAACACTTTTCTCCAGCTCTCTCCCCTTTCTGCAAGCTTTCATCTATTTATTTATATTTCCCCCCAGATTGCTGACTCTTGAGTTGTGTAAAATATTTTTAGATACATTACACCTAATGTAAAAGTAACACAAATCAAGCTGCCTTTAACTTTTTAGGCACATATATACCCTATTTTATGGCCATTTATGATGCTGTGTAATACATCTTCATAGTGTTGGCTTAATCGCAAATGACAAGTGTTGAAAATGTAATAAAGACAGGGACACATTAATCCATTTTGTATGAAAATGTGAAAAGGTAATCAGATTGTGAATGGCTGTATGCTTTAAAAATATAGTGGCAGAGATTTCTTTTTCCATTCGGGATTCTCACCAGAGTTTCTGATTAGAAAGATTTCAGTATAAAATTGCCTTAAAATATTACAATTGTGCCAAAAATGCACTGAGGAAGCTTTTTAAAATGAGATCTGAATCTCAATCAGTAACGTTATGACCCCAAAGCTTCTGAAACACTTTAAATAATCAGGGAAGTCTGTATTCCTTTTCTTTTTACAGAATCTTATATACCTGGCCCATGGGTAAAGATGCAGGGTCTATCATTATCATGTCTGTTTCTGAATATCCAAAGCTAATTAAATAATTATTGTTAATAATTATTCCAGTCTCCACAGGCAGCCAAGGGTACCTTCATAAAAAATGTGTACAGAAGAATATAATCTTTTTTTTTTTCCCCCTGCAAAAACAAGAAATAGATGGAAAACTAGTATTCTGCTCAAAGGACGCTCTTGCAACATGTTCTTTCCCATCCATCACTGTGTAATATGCATTTCCCATTCTCTGGAGAATCTATGCAGCTTGACAAAATGCTTATTTTTTTAGCAACAAGAACCGATTCTTGCTTTTTCTCACCATCTACGTGGAGACCATGGTAATAGCTTTGAGATCACTTACTTACACCGACTTGCTTCTTCAAATAGTTATCAAACCTAGCCTACAGTCCAGTCATCTGTAATATTTTCAGATTCATTTCACCAAATTTGGTAGCCCAAAGTCTGGCACTTAAATCCATTTGTGGTAGTATTCAAAAAAAGTATCTTCCCACAAGTAATGATTCTCATTCCACAGCTGTTTCCCATTCTGTGTAAAGGGAATATGTCCCAGACTAAAGTTACATTACAAAAAGAAAGAACTTTTTATGTGATAATTCTCTGTTCAGGCTCTGAATTAAATTATGAAACCCACAGAAGTCCTGATGAAACTGAAAGTATTTCTTTAGTTATTTAACTTTGAGTAATTATAGTTCAATGTCATCTTAACTCTCAAGCATAAGATGATGATGATCTGATTGCACTACTGAAAACATAGCTTCTTATAGCACACTATCACTGGTATAGTTTATGTGGCATATTTACCTCTTTGTGCTTGTTTATCAGTTTGAAGTATTTTAGCTGCAAAACATCAAGGTCAATTTTTCACATGTTTTACACGGTTTACTATAGGGCCTCAAGCAGAGCTGATGGCTCTAGACATCCTGCCTGTGAATTATAGCAATTTAATAATTTTAGCAATCTTGCACTTACCATTTCATTATTACTTCCAAAATAACTGAAAGAGTTCAGCTCACATCTTGAATACTTTTGTTCCTGCATGAAACCTAGTAAAGTATAAAGTCTTTTCAGTATATGAAAAGCATTTGCAGCACATAAGCAAGATGAGTACCTAAATATGGAGTGGAAAGGAAAAATTATTAGAACACTTCCAAGAAGCCTGTGCAAATTATATAAAATCAAGAATTGGCCCTGTCAATCATTTTTCATTTAACACTTTTCAATTAACTTGAAATGCTGTAGGATGCCACTTTAAATTATCTACTTAATAGAGTAGGAAGGGGAAGGATTGGCTTCCTGCTGTGGCTAAGGCAGTCCGAAACCAAAGTGGATTCAGCTCTACCTGCAGAGCTCCACTGTAACCTAAAGCTGTTCATCTTGCAGCAGGGTCACACAGGAAGGATGATGGTGGATCACCTCCTGCAGAGATGGGTCATGGCCCTGCTTCAGTAGGTACCACCAGGGAATTCCTGTATTATTAGTAGCCTCCTATGCCAAGAGTAAGGGAAACCATTTCAATCTTTGCTGGAAGCATAGTTACTAATATTTTCTCTAAACTCCAATTTTGTCTTAACCTCTATCTTGTTTCTTGTTAACCAATGTTTTAACGAATAACACTGAGACTATGTCCACACTTGTGAACTACAATAATGGAATTTCAGGATTAAAGGAGGAGAGCATTGATTTATCTTCAATGATGATTGTTTACACAAGATCTTCTGGAGTCACAAAAAAGCTTATAAATAAAGGAGCACTGAAAGAAAACCTCTGGAGATTTGCTTTAAAAAGAAATTTTAAATAGAAATTAAGATGTCATATTCATGCATAGTGAATTCCACTCTTTTCAATGTAGGTAGCAACTGCCCAGACGGTGCCCCCCCCGCCTGTGCCCAGCTGGGGCTGGCCCAGGCACGCATGCCCGGGTTCGGGAGGTGTGGTTTTCCGTCGGGCTCTGGAATCCTGCCCGGAAAACCACACCTCCCGAACCCGGGCATGCGTGCCTGGGCCAGCCCCAGCTGGGCACAGGCGGGGGGGGGCACCGTCTGGGCAGTTGCTGCCTACATTTCCCCTTTTTTTCCTTTTCTAAAAAAAAGTCAGCTTTTGTTTTTTATACGGGTTAGCACAGTCTATCATATTTTAGTAAAAACCTTAGATAAATGCCAAACACAAATTCTGACAATTATTTTTGATTCATACATTAGTCTTTCATGCCCCGTGGTGCTCCTTTGGAAGAATGAAATGTAGTAATCATTGGGAGCAAATTCTAATCCACCAAGTAGGAACATGTGGTTCTGCCTCCTTTAGTTCTAGGCTATTTCAAAACAAGAAGATAATACAAAAAGTCCAGTTTAATACAGATCCTTCCACAGTAATCCATATGTACCCTCATGTAGGTACAGGGTTAAAGGTGTAATTTTGAATCTAGGTTTACATTAGGTCTGGACAATATACCTGTGAAATCCTTATGTCCTATGTGTATGTAGCTTTTGGATCAGGACATGGATTCCACACATAAAATTTTAGGCTTGCCATGTATATAACAGCTATATGTTGCAGTAGCTATATAAGGGTAGGTACAGAAATTAGTTGGCTTTAATCATGCCAGACTTGTGAGGCAGATAAACCTTTGAAATATTTTTTGCTTCCTAAGGACGACAGTGAAAATAGAAGACACACAGGTAATTTAGTCATGTTTTCATTTATGATATATACTCATTTATAATATAGACTGAGAATTGCAAGAAGTTACTGTCCATTTCGAAGCTGAGACATGATTTCTAATTACCCTCCGTCCAGTTCCATGGAAATGGAGCAAGGTGACCTTCATACACTTTTTGGGCAAATTTAAAAATATTTCTTCTGCTTTGCATCCAACTGGTTAGAGGCAGTTATGGTGGAATAGATTCATTAATAATTGCCAGTTTCTGCTTCAGAGTTTATTTTCTATCCATTCTTAATAAGGGAGAAAAACAGACATTTCTTCAAAAGCTCTGTCTCATTCCAAAACAGACATCTGAAACAGGGCAGATGAAACTTGTCCAAGTGAGGCTATTTTCTCTCCAGTAACACAGAGGGAGCCCAAGGTACTAACATATGTAAGTATCTACAGAGACCTAAATTTAGGAGAGATCAAGATTGTTCTGTGCATAGCAAATAGCACAATACCAGGAAGATGAAAGTAGATACTTTACAGGAGCAACTGAAGTCCTTTTCAGTGTAACCAAAGCATATTGTAAACTGGTAGGGATACAAGTCTGCTTACAAAATCTGCTCTCACAAGCACAGTATTCTCAGTGTTTAAAAAAAGAACAGATGTGTAGGTAAACACCTGGATATGATACAACCACATCTTGTTCTGCAATGTTATCACATTGTATACAAAACATACATATCATACCATCATAGGATGGCTTAGGGTTGGAAGGGTCCTTAAAGATCATCTAGTTTCAATCCCCCTGCCACAGGCAGGGATACCTCCCACTAGACCAGATTGCTCAGGGTCCCATCCAAACTGTATTTGAACACTTCCAGAAAGTCAGCAGACACAACTTCCCTGGGCAACCTGTTCCAGCATCTTTACCACCTTCATAGGAAAGATTTTTTTCCTAATGTCTAACTTAAATCTTCCATCTTCAAGTTTGAAACCATACCATCTGCAGGCAGATTCTGAGGAAGGAAGAAACAAGGCTGCAAGAACAGGCTGCCTTTTCTATAATCTGCTGTTTCTTCTAATAACTTGTGGTGTCTACATGATCCCTGTAGAGAGAGAATAGAAGAGCAAAAACCCCAGAAGTATTTCTGTATTTTGATTAGGAATAAAAGCAGGCAAGAAAACTAGGGTTGTGGTTTTTTCCATTGGGATTATCTACTAGGTGGGATTTTATAAAACAAAGTTGGTTTTACTGTATCAACCTGGAATTTTCTATGTATTTCAAACATTTTCTCAAGATGAGAAAGCTTACATCTAACTTTAGAAGATTGCTGTGTAAACCCCCACTCCTGCTGCCAGTCCAGAGGGGTGCAATCTTCTTACCAACCTATGTGCATGTCTTTGATACCATAGAGTGTCACAAACAACACTAGAAGTTTATATGAAACAGCTGAACACAACTTGTAGCATGAGATTCCACTTTCAGGTTGCTACCAAGAGGTTTGTAAGTAAATGACAGCTGGATGTTTAAGACAGCACTGGTAAAGCACTTGATTTACTTGCCAAAACACATGCTTCTAGTGCCATTTGAGGCATCTTCTGCCATTTAAGGCTCAGACCATCATGAAGGTTGTAGATATGGGACAGGAACTAGAAGAGACCTGCAGCCACCTGGACTGGCATCTGAAGGCCACCAAGAGACAGCCTAGAACATCTTCCATGGTACATCTTTAGGCAACTGGAATCAAACCCTTGGTAGTGCATCTAATAGAGTTTGCAGAATTATTCAAATAGCCCCAAAGCCCTCTCTCTCTCATAAATATCAGTTGAAATACTTCCAGTTCAGCTTTGATGCCTGACTTTTGGACTTGCAGTTGAGAATAATGTTACTACTTTTCTTTCAGATAGAGGTGTAGTAAAAGCTGCCATGGGGAGGTGCATGTCCTCCACAATAATGGACTGAACTAGGTAACAAATGAATAAATAAGCAGCTGCAGTTTGGTTGATCAGGGTCTCCCACACTCTGACACTGTTACACTGTTATATAGTAGCTCTGTACACTTTTTACACTGCTTTGTATTTTGCAAGGAAACTGTCACCCTACTTTCTGTATCAAGTTATGGATATCACTAGCTGCTCTTTAATTAAGTTACAGTAAGAATAAGTTGGAGAAAAAGTTTATAATTGAGACTAGAAATATTAACAGTATACATTTGGTCAAGTAGACAAAGCAAATCAGTTTAAAATGATCTGCAAAGTACTGATATACTTTTTGTTTGAATCAGGCCCTGTGTTGTTTTTAAAGCCACATTTGAACTCAGTGATCTTCAGATGTCCCTTCCACCTCCTGATATTCTGTGATTCTGTGATCTGCAATCTGTACCATATTTAGCTACTCATGACAAAAAAGATGTCTTCTGCTCTGACTAGAGCTACTTGTGATCTGAAGGTTTTTATATAAAACACTGGAAAAGCACTAATGCTTATTTTCAAAACCTGCCACCTAGAAGTAGATATTTCAGTATCAATAATTACATCTTATAATTTAATAAATAGCAGCTCTTCTAGATGGCTTCTAATTACAGTATGAAATGTAAATTCTATTTCTGTTTACTTGAATCACTCAGGACTAAAGGGTTATACTCTTACATTAGTACCTTATTCTACAAATCATTCCACTGATTAGTTGTAGATACATATTCCACTGAGTATGCTCATTAACATTGTTACTGAATCAGAGAAAATAGGATTATAAGGAACTTAAAGGTCATTCAATCCATTTTCATGTCTCAAGCCATCATCAACTATACTTAGAACAGCCCTGATGTGTAAGGGAGATTTTACTCTCTGCAAAATCTCTTTCAATATTCCTCATTTTATAGTTTCATGTTTGAACTAATCCCCTCTTGCTTCATTTTAAGTTCGCTGCTTCTTATTGTACATTGGACATAACAAGGGCCCATTTGTCTCTTTACACATTTGTTGTTCAGTCTATTGAAAACAAGTTTTCATCCCTCCTTTAAGATTTCTCTTTTTCTAAAGGAAGCAATCTGAGTGTCTTCAATAGGTCAAGTTTTCTGCTCAAACTCTATGTGCATTATTTCTTTGAGCAGCCTCATTAGGTCTCCAACCTGTGGTCCAGAAGCACCACCTAAGTGTTAACCTCAGTCCTTGCCTGGCATGGTGGGGGCAGATCTGCATCCTGCCCTCTTCCCTGCTCATCCTGACCTACTCGCTTGACTTCCCACATTGATCTCAGACATTTTGCATTTGTCTGATGCTCACCACACTGTCAATAAAGACTGCTGCTGCCCAGACCTACCCTGCTTACACCCAGGTCAGACAGGCAACCAACCTACCTGTGCTATGGTCACCCTTGGTCCATAGCTTGGCTTCCCTTATTGTGCAGTCCTGTTCCTAACACATTTTGTTTCCCTCCTGTTGGAACTGTCTCGGATTTGGGGGTTTTCTTCATCTTTTTTTTGCTGATTTGTCAAGAGCATTTTGAATTCTAGTCCTTCCCTCAAATCTCAGTGCAACCCCTCCTAGCTTGGTGCTGATTAGTAATTAAATAAGTATACACTTCATGTTTTTGAAGTAATTAAGGAAAACATGGAGTGGTGGCAGACTGAAGACAGACCCTACGAAATTCCACTTATAGCATCCTTCCAACTTGGCAGTCAACCTTAATAGCTACTCCCCCAGCAGGATAATCTTCCCTTCCAGCAGTGCTATATTTCCTTAGCTTGTTTAAGAGACACCTGCTGAAGTTTAGCTACATTATCTCTGTTTCTTGTCTTTTTTTTTTTTTTTCCCAGGAAATCTCTTAACTTCTCACAGAAGGAAGCTGAATAGATATGACATGATTTGTTCTCGGCTGTTCTTCATCTCCTTATAAGTATGTACTAGCTGTATACAAGTAGTTCAATTATTTATTCCAGTATTTTCACAGGAACTGAAGGTCAGCTGCTAGGTTACTCCTTATACCGATTAAAAATAGACAACGCATTTTCCTTTTCAGGGCTTCTGAAGCCTCACTAGTCCTTACGAGTTCACAAAGTTGCTGACCCTGAGACTGTTTGAGTCAGTACCATAAAGTGAATTTCATCAAGCTCAGACAGTTCAAACTTACATAGTTGCTCTCTAATTGGCTCTTCTAACAGCTCCTCTGGCCTGAGTTTTTGCCCCTTTCCACTGATGGTGACGTAGGGAGCTGTCTGATGAACACTCCTATTGTCAGTGAAGGCTGAAGCAAAAAATGCAGTAAATGCTTTTCTTAACATCACCTGTAGATAACTATCTCTCCTTGTTAAGCACCAGATAAACACTTTCCTTGATCTGCCTCTTCCTTGGTAACATATTGCACTTACAGAGGGCATTCTTGTTTTCTTGTCGTCCTTGCTTAGAACACTTGCTACATTTTTCCCTTTTAAGTGCAGGTTTCTAAATCTGGTTTTTAGCCATCTAATAGGAGCAGACTACTTTTTCAAGGATCTCAACTGGGTTTTTTTTTTTATCAGAAGATTTTGTTCAGGTGCTTAAATGGAGATCTACATCTCTCTTTAAACTTTGAAGTCTAAGATGTCAGCTTATGCAATGAAATATCACAGTCACTTACCTGCTTTCGGCTATAAAATAGGAGAGGGTGAAAAAAAGACAAATTCTACATCCAATTTATCAGACATTCAGTCTTTTTAAATGTTGTTGTTTTCTTAATTTATTTGAAAGGAATAAGCTCTTTCTTTTAATACATTTGCTAATTCTTCCAATAAAATACTAATTTCTTTTCCTTTCACACATGTAACAGTCAGAAGCTTATTTCTTGATTTAAAATTAAAGCAATTACTTACTGCATTATTTCCTTAATAGAAAAGCCTTAAATTACCTCCCAATTTAGAGTGCCTCAGTGGTTTCTACAAAGTGGTTATCAATGGTGTCTAGCTTCATTTCCACTGCAAAATAGAAGAATCTTGTGAATATTAAGTCATCCTCCTCTTTCAGGCATTCTGAGCAGCTTTGAATGATTTTTTTCCCCCTTAAAATATAGAGAGAAAGAATTATCTTATGCTTAGGGCTACAAACTAGGTTTTCAACAGAACTCCACGTGGCTCCTGTTTGGGAATGCTTCATGACCAGAAGATAAATACTTATTACTTGTCCACACAAATATAATTTGTCTGAGCTGCCTAAATGCATGGATACTCTCTTTAAAGAGTTACTTAAGAGAATTACTGATTCCATGGGCTAAAAACTCTTGTGCATACATTATCTTATTCATCTCTGAAGATATATTGTGATCCATTGCACACATAGAGATTGTCCTTAAGTGGCAGAGCAGGACCATTCTAAATTATGACACCTTATTTCAGATGATGTTTATACCACATCTTATTTCAGATAATGTTTATACCACATATACAAGGAAATCTTACAAGGGTTTTTCTATTTCTTATTGTTAAACATAATTTATTCCACTGGATCCAGCTTTTCCCACTGACAGATAATGCCAGCTTTTTTTCTCCATCCTCTATAGCAAGAAAACTGCACTGCTGTGCCACATTGTGCCACAGAGTTTCATGGACATTATAGAAGTACCTGTGAGGCAATGTCTGGATAAAATCACCAAAATGCTTTGCACTGTTATGAATGATATATTTTTTCTCCTGTCAATTCATGTTTCACAGGTAAAGGCAAATTCTGATTTTTTCTAGACATACTGAGGGAAACAGGCACCCAGGTTGCCATACTTAAGCCTGAAACATTAAATAAAGTCATAAGCAATGGATAAGAACCCTATAATGAACTGCACTGGGTTCAGTTCCACATTCACTTCTGATGCCTGCATCAGACAATCATCATGGACAACTTCCTTCTTTGTATTATTCTGAGGGAAAAAATAAAAAAATTAGAAGTTGCAAATAAGAAAAGGGATAAAAATTAAGCATACAACAGTTTCATTTGGAAGAGTCCTTAACGATCACATAGTTCCAACCCTCCTGCCATGGGCAGGGACACTTCCCTCAAGACCAGAGTGCTCAGATTGCTCGAGCCCCATCTGCCCATCCCCATCCCAGAGGTGTCCCAGCCCCCTGATCACCTTTGTGGTTCTCCTCTGGACTCACTTCAAGTCATCGATGTCCTTCCTGTGCTGGGTGCTCCAGAGCTGGACATAGTAGTCCAGGTGTGGTCTGGTGAGAGCAGATTAGATGGGAGGAATCACTTCCCTTGACCTGGGCCACATTTTGTTTGATGTAGCCTGGGATACTGCTGGCTTTCTGGGCTGCAAATGCACTTCGCTTGTTCATGTTGAGCTTCCCTTCAACCAATACTCCCAAGCTCCTTTCCCTCAGGGAAATAAACAACATCATTGGTTGCCTTGATGTGCATAGTAAAGCTGATATATATTGGATATAAGCAAGAAATTGAAGTTTCTCGTATACATTTTGATGTACTCAAAAATAACCAAGCGTTTATCACAAAAGCAAGAAAAATTTCACTAAAAAGATTTTTGAAGATATGAAATACCATTTCCCAAACAGTAAAAGAACAATTCTTCTACTGTGTGTTGGTATCTCATAAATAAAATTTTTCAGTTCTTGGTTTAAGCATGCTTGTTTTCAGTGGAAGGGAGAAACTGCAAAAATGAAGTTTTAAATTTTTTGTTTTAAAAATGTTACATATATATCAACCTGGTTGTCAATATTGACCGTTTCTGGCACTGACCAGTGGAAGTGTTCTACACCTGCAGATGATAGTGTGGTGTGGCTCCTACTTCAGTCATACTGATTTTTCATGATGGATGATAGCCACAATTCAGTGATCCTCAGCAATCTAAAACAGCCAAGTGCAGGGAGAGGAAATGAGCTGCTTTGGAACAAGTGATGTGGCTCATTTCTTACCACTGCTGAGGCTGAGCCAGAAGGCTCAGACTGAAGAGATGCATTTATTTTTTCTACATTTGTTCATCAGTATTTACCTTCCACTTGCACTCTCAGTAAAAGCCCTCAACCTCTGAGTCTCCATGTTGGTTCTGCTTTACTTCATCTGACATGTATCAGACACATTTGACATTCAGAGGATAACTGATTTTATAGGGAAGGAACTGTTAGCAAGGACAAACGGTGAACTTCAGTCATGCTGAACAAGAGAGTCTGTAATCACTTAAATATCACATTAGTACTATGATTATCATTAAATACATCAAATGTTTCCACAAACTTTAATTTCTATCTTTTCAATGGCAGCAGGGACAAAATAGGTAGGTGAAGAAGTGTTCTTATGCAGGATGCACGTGACAATTTATACACTGTCCACAGTGTATAAGGTACAACCTTATAATTTCTCTCTGGATAGGTCCCTTAATGCCAAAGTTAAGTTTCTAGGCCATTATGTCCCAGCATCAGAAGCTACAGTTGCTATATCAGTTACGGTACTTTCTCACTCTGTGAGATGCTGGGGAACTAGGGGCAAGAAAGCAGGCAGAAGATTCTGACAGTTTGGAAGGTAAACAAATCCTTGCAAAAGTGAAGAGATAAGCTTTTCCAGTTTCTTCTTTGCCTTATCTTTTGGGAGCAATGCCACTTTTCAGAGCAGAAGTATGTATACTTCTGACACCCAGAACCCTTCTAAAAAGACAAATTTCCTCAGCAGCAGATCTTCAGATGAAGCAAGAACCTGTCAGAGATAAAACAGAGTTGAAGATGGTGTCCATACACGCAGCTCCGACAGTTTAGTGCTACAAATATCTCAGCATCTTTTCTGTGTGTATCTTAACATCGTTCCACTTGTTGCTTCTCATACCATCAACTTATCTTCAGTGATAACACAGACATAGTAACGTTTTGCTGGTTCTTGTTCTCCATCCCCTTCAACAGAAGAAATTGTGCATTTAACACTGTACAATGTGAGATGATACCTTGAGTCAGTAACAAACAGTGGCCATCAAAGTTTGCTCCAGTGCTCCTGAAATTTTGTATGCTGCTACAGGCACCACAAGGGTGTCCAGCCAGACTTCCCTCACCCCCTCAGAAGTCAGTGTCCAGGGCATACAACCCTTCACAGGAAGTGAAGTTGCAGATGTTTTCTGGGTACATCTGTCTCTCTGCACTGATTAGAGTGGACTGCATCAAAAATACAGTCAGATAAGTATGGTGTGTAAAGCTTGCTGATACAAATGCATTGCATTAACAACTTAAAAGGACTTTTCTGCAGAGCTGGAGAGGAGCACTTACTAGCTAAAATTACTTTTCTAGATTTATGGCAGAGGTGCACTGAACTGGGGATACATGCTTTTTCAAAACTTCTAAATGAAAAGTGCAGGTCCTTTGTCCTCTTTAAAAAGAGGGAAATAGGTTTTAAGAGAGATG
Source organism: Heliangelus exortis (assembly GCF_036169615.1). NCBI lineage: Eukaryota > Metazoa > Chordata > Aves > Apodiformes > Trochilidae > Heliangelus > Heliangelus exortis. The sequence goes on along the minus strand of NC_092424.1, from coordinate 105,741,473 downwards.
CCATTGATTCTTCATTATAGTGCAGGATTATGAGATCCTAGCCATGAAAATCTAAGGCTCATTTCAGCATGTATTGGATGTATAATCAATAAAATAATTACTTGATTCAATCTTAGATACTAGGTCAATTAATTAGATTTTAAAAATTATTTCTGGCTTCGAGGATTGTTTTACCTATATTGCATAGCAAAGTAATGATATAATTAGAAAGAAATTAATCACTGGCAAGGTAGTTTTCCATTTGCATTGAACAATCAAAAAGTAGAATGAATGTGTATTTCAGTCAGGATCACTTATATGTATTTTTGCACACCTAGCTAAACTAATCAAGAATAATCACCATAATGTCCATGTAACAGGGAAAAATTCACGTTGTCTAAATCAGATCTGCATCAAGCATTTTATTGAATTACTAATGACATGCAATTAATTGGAAATCAGTGAACTATACATTCAGGATCAATACCAGCAAGGCAACACACCATCCATATTACTATGTATCTACAAACTGCTAATGTATGTAGACTAATTTCTAAACATCCTATTACAATTAATTTCAAAAGTTTTAATAGCACGAGCACACATTCATTTACACAGTTATGTAAACAGACACCCCACACACAACTCACAGACCACGTGGGTTACCAGCATCCTTCTCTTTTACGGGGTACAGCCCCTTGTTGCATCCCTCTTCCACGGGAGATGTGGGTGACCCAGCTGTACACGTGTCCCTGCTGTTCCCTGCAAACCCCATGCCTAGTTAGGGCAGACATCCCCTGCAAGGACAGAAACACTCAGGGGTCCTTGCTTGCTGCCCCTCACTGGCTGGGTGCTGTTTTCCCCCATGTCCCAGGGGAGGGTGCTCAACCCAGCCTAGGGAAGGGTGGTGGGGCCACAAGGTGACTTCCAACAGCACCAAACCATATTTAAGCTGCTGCTCTGCTTCAGTCTCTCTTACTTTCACCCTAATGACTGTAGTGTCAGCTCCAGGTAGATTCTGCCTGTTTATATTTACATTTGATTAGACTGGTATATTCAGTTGTGTTTAAATACATGTATTTCTGTGCTGTTGGTGGAATGACTGTTCATTTTACCTTTTTTTTTTTTTAATGTATTTTAAAAGAATAAAATTTCATGCACTGCATTCGAAGAGTCAATCCTTTGTTCTGAGATTTTTCATAGCTGCTTTTTTTCTGGTTTGTTTTGGTTTTAATATCTTTCTGTCAGTCATCTTAATTGTTTGTTTCCAAAGCGAGCAACAACTGCCTCAACTGTGTTCCCATTGCTTTCTAAACACTGTGCAGCACCAACCTGTACGATGTGCTTTCATCTTTGCAAACTGCACATAGGCAGTCCTCATGGTACAGCCTGCTGGTGGCACTGAAGGGTAGAAATAGAGGAACTGTGTGGCAAGAACTAAGCCTGGAAACATTTGCCTTGCCTAACATCTTGAAACACACATTCTACATGTAAGTTTTCAGAGAAAAATATAAATCTGAAGAGTTGGCACAGATGTTAGGATTCCCCCTTCATCAGGTTACACTGAGATAACAAAAGAAGACTTGTAGAATTAGGAATGTAAGAATTAAGGAAATTTCTCCTATAGTGTTGTATCTCATATATTATTGGCTTTGATCACTAAGAACACAGGTGCTTTAAATGAAGATTTTCCACAACTGCAAACCCTTCTAGTGTCTCTATGTTGAGAGGATTGCCTGCTGTATATGTCACTCTATCCTAAAAATTTTTTTTGAGTGGCAGCATGTAAGATTCCTCTGCTCTACCTAGCTGCAACATTTAATTAGACTTGGAGGAATTTTCTAGGTTTGAGACACTTGTGGAACTCAATCAACAGGATTAAACATTATAAAGGCATTGGAGGGACAGACAGGCAAACACTGATATAGACCCAAACTCTTGAAGATGTTAGATTACAAAAAGAGAGAAATGGAAAATGCTTTGAGGATTTTGCAAATAGACACATTTTTTCTCATCCTTGAAAAAACAAAACAAAAGCAAATCCAGATTTAAAGGTGGAATAAAAAAAAAACATGGGTTTTTAATCCTCCTTGGTATTTTTATCAGAAATAGATACATCAGCTCTACCTTTTAATGATGTTCAGAGCACAAAATATCAGAGGATTTAGAACATTCTAAATTTTATTTAAAACTCCTACAGGGACTTCTACTACTTCCAACATGTTCATTACAGGTAATCTCCTGTTGAAAAAAATCTTCTACAATTTGTAAGAAATAAAATTAAGGTAGTTCTGTAATATGTAAATAGAAATATAGATTAATTAACTCAAAACTGCATAAAATTAATGAGGAATATTACTGTGGAGTTAAAATAATCCTATAAAAATAATACAATCTTTCATTATTGCTACAGGCAAAAGTATCATTTCTAAAGCTTTCCAAGTTTTATATCTATTGAGTTCTTTTCTCTTTGGAATTTCATAGTGTTAGGACATGAAGAAAAAAAACAACCTGCTTTTAATAAAACATCTGTTTTATCAAAGTCTTTTTTTATTTCCTCTCTTATCTCCTAGACGTTGGCAGCAATATTATTCTTAAGGACCAAGATTCTTCAAGGTTGTAACAACCTTCCCACTGAATCTGGATGCAAAGCAGCAGCTTGTAGGGTCTGTCTACGGTTCACAAAAGCTGCTCTAATCATCCCCCTATCTGAAATAATCAAGCAAACAGTTCAGTGTTGCACACTCAGACTCTGCAGTATTACTGCTTAGCGATCAGTGAAAAAGGATCCTTTTCTCCACATAAAAGTTGGTTTCTTGGCATTGATGACCTTATTTGTGGGTTTTTTTCCCATTTTTTTCCAGACAAGCTGTATTGAATGATCTGTAGTAAACAAAAGCTTTTCAGCTGTTTACATCAAAAAATTAGTTTATTTTTTACAATGCTAAGACTGTTGTTGTCATCAGCTAAAGGTGTGTAGTAGTGCATACCTTCAATTTGTTTCCAGATATTTCAATGCCTATTGCAGCATGTCTGGCTTGCAGATTTTCTTCCTCAGCAGCTAATTGATCTTTCTTTTGCTTAGACATCAGAAATAATTTTAAACTCTTCACTTTGTGAAAGTGCAATTGAGCCCCAAATGAAATAATGCCAGTGAGATGTCAGAAACAGGTACTGTCAAGCTATCAATCAGATGCTAATCCTGACAACATTAATTCTAGCTAGGCTCAAAGGATCACTTCAGCACAGGATTTCAATGCTAAACCCTTAAAAAGAAGAAAAAATATTTTGCAGGCACTTAATACTTTGTGTTAATTTCTGCCATTAATTATAATAATATTATAAGTAATAAAGAGAGAATGTCAATGCCCTAATGTCACCATGGCCTATGCAATTTACAAGTCTGAAAGAGATCATGAGATACCCAAGTTCCTAAGTAATGTACTGAGCAGACTGAGTCTTCAGTATCATGAAAAATGAGCTTACAGAAAAAGATATCCAAACCACACCATCAGCCAGTTAATTCTGAATTCTTCTTGGCAGCCTTATAACTAGACTTTTTCTTATTTTTCTGTAACTGCTCAGCAGTAAGAAGAAAGGAAAGCAGCTCAACAATTTCAAAGCTGAAGGCAAAGGTGAAAACTGTTTTGTATTATGTCAGAAGGAGCTACAGAGACTGAGGTTTCATATGTACAGTGCAAAGGAATAAAGGACAGAGGATGAGTACAGGCTGCTTGGGTCACTTGCTAAACAAGCCATGCTCCCCACTTTTACTTTTTCTGCTCTGATCATTCTTCAAGCTCTTCTTCACATTTCTTTCACCAAGTTCATATTTCTTGATAATGAGTCATACAGAGTCAGACATAGAAAAAGTCTTAGCTCTGCTCTCCTTGAACACTTGCCTATCTTCCCTAATAATCCCTTGACTGGCCATATAAAACAAAATTCCATTTGCACTGCCTGCTCTTACATCAGATTAATGTTGTGCATGAACCAGACTATGAAGTAAAGTTATCATCTTCAGTCAACAAACACTGTTGATGTTGGTAATTGTTGTTAGGGGTCACCAAATTTATCATATTGCCTTATGACAACTGTCTTTTTATGTTTTATTTCTAATCATCTTCATTGTTTATTCCTTCAAACAATGTTGCATGCTTCGTTTGATTAGCACGTTCTTTCAGCAAAGTCACTGAGGCAGACACCAAGAGTTTGATTCTACATCTGATTTTAGAGAAAACAAACCCTCAAATCACCTCTTCCTATTCCTGAACAACATCCTATCATTTCCCTTTTAATCAGCTCCTAGTCCACCTTTCAATTCCTACTACACCAATGCAGTTTAGCAAGTAGTCTATTACATAGCATCAGTTTCCTCTGCTTCACTGAAAATATGATATTTTTCAATTTCTTTGTCCAGAAAATCAATTATTTTAACAAGCAAAAGCTATCATGCCTGTCTGTCATGTTCTTCTGCACTGAATTTTTTGCCTTTCTATATATCTCAATGCTTCTCATTATTTTTTCCATAAAGCCAGTTAGCTTTGCATATGGCTAATGGTAGGTTAGCAGGTTAATGTCTACTTCAATGACTCCCAAATGCTCTTTGTAAATATTCGTCATAAATGCAGTTCTCAAATCAAGCTTTTACAACCTCAGCATGATGGATATTGATAAAAAATTACAATTAATTCAGTGTACCACTTATTTTAGTATTCTGCAACGCTGTTTATCCGTTTTACAATTTGCTCTTCAGATTTCACTTACATCTGGTGTAGCAATTCATGTTTGTAATTTTCTTCTTAACATGTTTGTCTCAATTACACAACCCCCGTGTGTCTTCCTTTGTTGCACACCCACCTTTTCAGAGAAAGATGAGTTGGTTTAGACAATGTATATTACTTCTCTCCCCCTGTTTGTTTTCAGCGTATAGCAAAGAATCTATATTAATCATGTTCATTTTATTTGCAAGGTTGGACTCAGCTTGAATTTGACACCTTACATTTCATCCTTACTTTATTTGAACCACTTTCTGATTTGTAGGACTTCCTCAGTGTTAATTTTCCTTTCTCTGTTCATTAGAGATGCTCAGTTTACACACAGTATCTCTGCTGATGTTTATGCAATTCAGTGTGTATTTGTTCTCTGCTTTGCTCCCTGTTCATGGCCTGCAATTCACAGATAATTTTATTCACTGTTTTGTTAAAGATATTTGAAGTTTCCAATAATTTGGGTCTTTGAACTTTTTTTTACTGACTGTCTTTCTTGATTTTTTTTTTTTTTTTTTTTTTTTTTTTTTTTTGAAGCTTGCTTATTTGAAATCAGGAAGGAAAATCAGACAGGAAATATATTTACTGATTAAAAAAATAGAAATTTAAAGGCAAGAAAGAGGTTGTTTCAAAACGGTGAATGTCCAAGCCAGTGCAAACCGAGTAACATTGTCAGGGCACAATTAAACATAGCTTTCCACTTGACGTGTGTTAGGCTTTTTCTCTGACACTTTTAGAACAGCTTGCAAAACTAATTGATTGAGTACCATAACCCTCTGCAAGGTAGACAATTATTATTCTCATTTACAGATGGGTAAACAAACGTTCAGGTTAAGTGACTTGACCAAAGTTAATCAGTGGTGGAAGATCAACTTTACACTCCTGAGTGACAGTCCTGTAGGTCACACGACCTTCCCAGCCTGTTTAATGTTGCCTACAAAAAGTGCAGATATGAAGGCAAGTTTGCATGTGGTTTTGCTACTAAACACCTCTACCTATCTTAAGTTTAGATTTACCTGTTCCAAATGCACCCCGACCAACAATTATTATAACAACAACAACATGAACATTCAACAGAGACCTTTGCAAAGTCAATAAAGAGAGCTCCATGGTGGATGAAAATTAATAGGGCAGAGAGAAGAGTAAAAATTATTTTTGTAATGACTCCTTTTGAAATGAGTATTTTAGTTGCATGAGAACTGATGACTCAAATAGTGTTGCACGGTCTCATGAATAGTAATGAAATCAAATCCTAAACAGAGGTATTAGATTTTAATTGTGCTATTCTTTAAAAGACTTTTTTCCATAGTGTCAAGGTCATATTCTCAAAGATAAGTTTATTGTACAAGAGGAACAGCGATAATAGGAACTGCAGACATATTGAATACATGTGGCATGCTACATAAAAGGAGAAAATATACTAAAAGCAATAACTGAAGTATACACAGAAGACATTCCCATTCATAAGCAGTTTAAATTATTAAAGCATATAAGAGGTTTCTAAGTAGAGGGTGTTTAAATTACTTTCTCCTGAATATAACTTGTTACCATCCAAAACTTTCTTCTTTTAAAATGACTTTTAAATGCAATTCATCTTTAAAGTATCCTTTAAGATGGAATTTTTATCACAAATGTAATCTTGATGCATTTCTGATCAAGTTACCTGTATCAGAGCTTTATTGTCTTTATCTGTATGTCTGAATACCACTGCTATGAGCAGACCAGACATCTTGGCTCTGAAGACTCCCCAAGTCTTCCCAGGGCTCATCAAAGGCTTTAAGCATGCACTAAACTTTAAATGGATTAGTAATACCATCTTCCTTAAGGAGGTTTAATCATTCACTACTGAAGCCAATGAGATTTAAACAAGTGCATAAATGGTTTGGTGTAAGAGCTCCTTTGCTTTCCTCTTTGTCTGCATTACATCTTACTGTGATTCATGATGCTGGTTTATATTCCCTTAAGGAGTATCTGGCACTTAGTCTCATCCTTCTCCAAAATTTATGCCCCAGACAGCCAGCTGATATTTCTAATATCACATCTGGCCCTTTTTAGGTTTCAAAGCACAACTTTTTTTTTTTTTTTTCCTTAGGTTTAGGATGGTTCATTCCACAGGGAAAGGAGAAGTCATATAGGTCTGTGACAAGGAGTTTCTAATTAAACCGTGAGCTGTGCAGAAACGTGCACCAAAATGTGTTCTCCATATTATATTGGCAATGTCAAAGCAGATACATTTTCCTGAAATGGAGTCCAGTTTTAACTCCTTCTTCAGAACCTTCCACCCGAATGCACACCAAACCATCTGCCTCCTGATTTGCAATTCTTTGTAGATAACATATTTTTTAAAATGTACGTGTCACAGTCCTTCTGATTCATTGGCATAATTTCCATTGCAGAGAGGGTGCCATTGTCTTTTTTCTCATTTAACCTTCCAATAATTATATTTTGTTTATTTCAGCCAGAAGCAGTACTAATAATTATAACACAATGTGCTCACAGAAAAAGGTACAGATAATATTCATGGAACAAAATTAGAAAATATTCATGTGCCCATATGGCACACAGAAATTACTATCCCATTAGCTTTCTGATAGTAAAAATTGAAGTCAATTTACTACTGACATGTCCATACAAACAGCCTAACTTCTGTAATAGCTCATCCATAATTTTCTACTCAGGAAATCATTGCAAGAACAGCAACAGTGTGTTACAAAACCTGTGCCAAGATTTCACTACTTGCAGTCTCACCTTCACTGCTGAGATGCACTGGTAATCATAACTGACATCAGCATTTGAAGAAAAACTGGCCTTACACCTCATTGTTTGTCTCATTCCCATTACTGGCAAATTTTCTGTATGCATCTTATACATTTGCTTTACTTCAGTATTAGATTTGGAACTGTTTCTACATCTAATTCTTCTTTAAAAGTTATTTACCAGTACAGGCACATAAACCCAGATAGCACTGAAGTAGAATCTCTCTCACTGAATTCTGCGATTTCCTCTAGTACTTTTCTGGAAGTATCAGAAAAAAAGTTATACATTCAGAATAGTTTATTCATCTCGTATCTCACATTAAAAACAAATAAACAAAAAAACGGATATTGGATTAATATACACACACAATCTAGTTCCAAAAATATAAACCTGCTGACTTCTCTTCCTCACATACTGGACAAGGTAACTGGTTTTGTTTATGAACATAACCCATGCCTTAATTCTAATTCTTTAGTGGAGTACAGTAGGATTAACTTAGCTTTTTTCTTATTTTTTCTGTTTTCCTAAACACATCATATTTTTCTTGATACATTTAAAGTTAATCAATTCTGAAGAAATCTAAATAGTGTCACAGCATGCTGAAGGCCCTACCTGCTTTTGCAAGAAGCTCTTATGTATTGCTTCATGGATACACAGAATTTTTCTGAGTCATGAGGCAAGGAATATCATCCAAGAATTTTTCAAAGTATCCTAGAATTCTAGATGGCAGTCAGAAGGATTCCCATGGACATGGTCTGAAAATACCTGGCATTTATTTCAGAGTTCAATCTTCATCTACGTTTTTCAGACAGTCTTCCTGCAGATATATTCAAAATAGCCATAGGCATTAAATTATCTTTTTTTACCTCTCATATTCCATTGCAACAGATTCAATTACCACAGAAATGAGAAACCCTTTGAAAAATTTTACAATTACATATTCACTATTTGCTTAAAAATTAACTGGAATTTCTGGCATTTCTGACATACTGATACCTCAAGTGTCACTGTTTCCACTGATCTTAGAAATTAATGTATGTCCACAGTCCCTCATATAAACTGGGTGGTCCAAAAATTAATTTTAAGCAAATATTAATTATTAAATGTGATTTCTTTTAACCTTCTTTTTAGTTCTGGATACAAGTATTCATATTGATGAAAGTTTTTGTACATTTACTAGTTGTAAAAGAACAGCTCTTTCTCCGCAGAATTATTTATTCATGACTGACTTCCCACCTTCTTTTATACTTATCAGTGTGGAAGAATAGTGGTGTCTGGGTAGACAGCACTACAAGAATTGTACCTTAACCAGTTTTTAAGCCATGGAGACTTTAAAACCTGCAACAGTCTATGTGTGTGAAGGTCCATTAATTAATTCATCTCAAACCTCACAAGTATAAGGGATTTTTGTAAAAGACCGTGTGGGGGTTATGTGCCAGAACATCAAACATCAAGATGTTCAATCCATTCCAACCCAACCAAAAAGAAGCTACTCCTTCCTTGCAAAGTACCACTTTCTGTCCTGGAAAAGGAGGAGACATGGACTATAAATTATGGACATTCACCACCACAGTTTGAAGCTCCCCACTGTGGATCTGACAATAGGATGCCATTGGCTCATGTGGGTGGTATGTGGGTGGCTATCTATCTCCTCTTTTCTACTTTGTTTTCCTACTCTTTTCTCTCCCCCTCTCTTGCTAAGTTGCTGGTGTTGATTTGGATGACAACTGATATCTGACCTCATTTGCATTTTAATTTTGCCCTGGAGTAGTCCTGGAGCCTGCAGTCGTACAGGGGACTGAATCAGACTGCAACACCTTCCTTGTAAACTGTATGTATACCTTAGCAATAGCTGTATCTTCTAGAGAAGATTTTTTTTTTCCTTTTTCCTCAGGTCCCCTTTCAAAATTTACTTTTATAGTGATAGAACATATGTAAATGTACGCAGTTCTATTGAGCAAATGTTGGAGATTAACATATCCCTTTCCTATATGCCTTTTCTTGAGAAAATAAAGCAGCAGCTCCAGAAAAGGGAATTCCCACAACTGTCCATCGTGGTCACCAAATGATACTGTTCGAGCAGACTTTTTATCTCTTCACATGTAGTTTGCAGACCTGAAGATACAGTTAAAGGCACAGGCACATGCTGCAATGTGACTGTTCTCATCCTGCAGCCATAATCCTTGTGCATTGATTGGTTGTTTTCTCAGAAACTGCTAACTAATGGAAATGGTACAGACAAAATATGCAGGCTGGGAGGTACAAATACCTGAGCTTAACCAAAAAGTCTTAAAGCAGATCCAACAGCAGCTGGACTGCTGAGGCCTGTCATGCTTCTCAGTGTGATATGGGGCACAGCCATGCAGAGGAGAATGAGCACTCTCACTATTAACTTGGTAACAATTTTGCTCACTGATGCACAAGCTACAAGTAACAGGTTATGATTTGAAAGTCAGAAGTTAAGAGGTATAGAATCATTGAATCATTAAGGTAGGAAAAGAGCTCTGAGATGATCCAGTCCAGCTGTCAAGCCAATACCTCTATGTCAACTAAACCATGTCTCAAAGTGCCACATATACAGGAGTTTTGAACACCTCCGGAGATGGTGACTTCACCACTTCTCTGGGCAGCCTGTTCCAGTGCTTGAACACTGATACAGTAAAGAATTCTTTCCTCGTGTCCAGTCTAAGCCCCTGCTCATGCACTTTGAGGCCACTTCCTCCTGCCCTGTCACTGGTTACTACTCCTTTCAGGTAGTTGTATAGAGAATGGTTTAGAGAACTTGTGAGAGTTAGAAATATCATTAAATGATGAATTAATTCATTCCTGTGTTGGACTAGTATGTACAACATGGACCAAGCCCTTGTTATGGTTTTTTTTTGTTTGTTTTCTCATGAGTTCAGAAACCAAAATTCCATTTACAGAGCATGTTGTCCTGTTCATGGTCCAAATGGACAATGACAAAACACTGCTTCTTTATGTTATCAGCAAAACCTTTTTTTCCTTTGCCTAACAGATCTTTTCCTCTCTTCCCAATTCTGCTTCAGCCCCAACTTCTTTGTCATGGTTCTAACACTACAATTACTTTTCAGATAATGTCTTTCAGGGTGTGCATTGTCTTGAAGGAGCTTCTATCCCCAAAGTACTATGTGATGGTAATACTTCTGTGTTACCATACTCTTGTCCTGTCTGTCCATCTCTCTCCACTATCCTGTTTTTCCAATCTGTGTCATATGATTTCTCCACATCAAAGAAATGTCAAGTGTCTCATCAGTTCTTTGTATACAGCCAACATTACTGAGTATTGTGATACTGGTACTGGTCAGTCAAGGGCATTTCTGATGTCAAAAAAAGAGAAAAAACGTGAGCTTCTCAAGCGTATGAAGAGGTCTTCGTGCATGTCTACAGATTTTGTTGAGCTTCTGCTGCTACTGTTAATAGCATACCAAAGAACTACGTCTTTTGCCCTTTCATTTGGTGACATAAAACAAGGAACATGGTCTGAATGTGCTATCTCTTTCCTGGCTGAGTTCATGAATGAATAAGCAGCCTGATCCTTGGTTTTGAAGAATACCACATGGTGAACATCCACGTTCATGCTGACGGTTGTTTTTTGCACATTGTCTTTTACTTCCTCCACAACAGCTGCTCATTTTCCCACAGACTTTATGGAGAAACCCATAGTTGGTATTTCTCTGCCAAAACCCTTCTTCCTTCTTCCTCCAATTCTCAGCCCACAGAAAACTTCCATAAAGGTCACACAAGCACTTTATATCAGTGTCTGTGTGCATACATGCTTGTATGCATAATCATGGACCTTTCACATTTGAGAAGCAGAATTTCTCCCATGAGTTCTTTAAGGCAAATAAATATGGTCATAACTATCACAGGAATGTTTTTATTGCATTTGGAGAAAAATACTTGCAGGTATGGCAGCATTTTGCTGGGCAACAATCAGAGGCTGTCCCATGAATAAACAGGCTGATCCTTGAAGAATACCACATGGTGAACATCGATGTTCATGCTGATGGTTGTTTTTTGCACGTTGTCTTTTACTTCCTCCCAAGAGCTGCTCAGACTTGATGGAGAAAGCCATAGTTGGTAAAAGCCCAGTTGGTGGAGTGAACCCTGAGGGATCGCGGTGGTGCAGCAGTTGTGAAGAAGTCCGTGAAGGATCCTGTGGGAACAGCTGTGGAACTGCAGCCTTGGAGGGGACTCTGGCCTAAGCAATCCATGGCTCCATGAGCAGTCCATGCTGGAGCCCGTTTGCTCCTGAGGAACTGTGCCTGGCGGGGCTCACGTTGGAGGGGTCTGTGAAGGACTTTCTCCCATGGAAGGGAACCCCCGTTGGAGTAGGGAAAGACTGTGAAGAATACTTCTGAGAAGAAAGCAGCAGCTGCTGCAGTCTGAGTGGGAGCAGCCCAGTTCCCCCCTCGCCTCCCCGTCCCCCCCCCCACGCCCAGGCCCTGTGCTCTGCCCCTGGTGGGGGCCTCTCGGGTCACCAGCAGCTCGGAGCGGCGGCTGCTGAGGGTTGAGCAGCAGCCGCACTGCAACACCAAGGGCCTGAGGGCCCCTTGCAGCAGGGCCAAATCAGGAGAGGGCTCCAGGGCTCTTCCCAGCATCCGATGGATGTGGGTGGATCTGGAGAGCAGGTGGAGAGCTGGGGGTAAAGGAGCGCAGGGGAACAGCAGCGAAGCGAGGAGCGGGCAGCAGAGAGGAGGGGCTGGGGTCTGCTGGACCTGCAGGGAGTGTGGGCAGGGAAAGTCAGGGAATGTACCCCTCTGTGTCCTGCTTCTCAGATTCCTCAGGGTCTTAGAGACCCTCTCTTTAGGTCCTTGTACTGGTACTGGAGATGATCCTGGTCCACTCAAACTGTGCCACTAGCACTGTACTTGTGCTGGCGTAGTCTGGCATATAAAAACTTTAGAAATATTAATCACTGTTTCATTAAAAGAAAATTACCACACTAGAGACTGAAAGAAGCAATATTAGGACAACAGTAAGTGTTGCGGAAAAGGCTCAAGCTAAACTCCAGGAGATAGGTTTGGCTATTCAGATGTATTGTCAAAACACAGACCAATGATTTCTCTGTTATCTTTTTGTCCTCCCACACTTCGTCTATTATAGCTGCTTAGAAGAAAAGCTTGCTAAAGTATTCCCTGACATATTAGGATCTGAGTCTCATTATGTAAATATAATGCATATTTCTGAAAGAACAGATGTGGTTGCAAAGTAAAGAGAAGGAATACGTAGTTAAATGACCAATTTTGTATTATGGGACCTAACATGCACCTATATATATATATATGCATGTATATGTATTTATCTGTGTGGTGATTTTAAAAAACAGGGTGGAAGCTAAACTCTATTAGCTTTCTTCTTCCAAGTATATGGCTACCAATTAGTATGTGACTGAGAATAAATTTGTTTCTTAATAACTATTTTTTTCCCCACTACTATGCTTATTGTTTTATTTACTGTTATCTTTCTCCTTTGGCTTTTCCTTCCACGTACCAAAATCTCATCAGAGCCATAAGTTTTTATTATGTTTTCTTCTCTAGTATGACTAACTCATCTTCTTTTTCTGAGAACATATTTAGTACTCATTTATAACCGCAAAATACAAGACAGTCTGTTGGATTTCAACAAGTTAAATCAAGGGCAAGAGAGTTTTGACTGTGCTCTCAAATTAGAAAAACAATTTTCACAAGTTATAGCATAAATTCCCAGCTACATTCTCAGAAACCTTTTTTACAGGTTAATGTCTTCCAGAATAGTATTATCAAAGCCTAATTTAACTCTAAATAAATAAATAAATGAATAAATAAAATCTTGTAAGGTTCAGATTTATTAAAGATTAGTAACATGGGAGAAAAAAACCCTTCCATTTCAGCATGATGATCTAAGAAGGAAAAATGGTCTTTATAGCCAGGAAGCCCATTTTGCACTAACCTGGAAGCATGTTACTGGTGCAAAACAATGAAATTATGCAAGAGTCAGTTATGGTAGCATCAGTCCATGTGGTTGCCAAATAATGCAGATTGTGAAATTCTTTTGCAGTGATCCACCTACATTGCAAGAAAGAACTACACAGCTGTCTTCAAAAAAAAGTTAGGAGCTAAGTATAGTTTTCTTGCTCTCTAAAAGATAGGCAAAAGTTAAATAGCCTGCTGGACTGCATGAAAAGCTTTGAAACTTAGTCTTTGAGACAAGAGTGGCTTTTTTTTGGTCATTATTCCTCTTCTTTTTATTCAAGAATATTTGCATGCTTCTTTCCTCATTTGAAGCCTTCACCTTGGGTTTGTGACAGCCTTGGAAAGTCATAGCAATCAAGACTGAAGTCACCAACAAAAGTAGCATTGCCAGCAATTAGTAAGCTGTTCACAGTGATGTACAGGCAAGGAAGAAGAAAAAACCAACATTTGTATTCACACAATCAGTACTTGTAATAATATTTACAAGGAAAATAAATTCTCCCAAAGTATACAGAATTAGGATCACAAATCAGAATATGATTTTCTATAAAGTGACAATTGCTTTTTTAGGACACAGGTAGCAAAACATTTAAATGAGGGCTTAAACGGAGCCTATTTCGTGAGTGCATGGTCTTTGTAACCATGTGTTTAATTTCAGGTTAATGTTTGTTTTTCTGACTTCTGAGCACTTTAAATGAGGTGCTCCTTTTACTGATATTGAAGGACACTGATATTTGGAGAAGCTGTACTGCTGAATCAAGAATTAATCAAAGGCAACAAATTTTTGTGCTGCTTCTCCACACAGCCATGTGCCTACTGAGCACAATCTGAACTCCCTGTTTTAAGGTAATCTGTGATTACAAAAGTAGAAAGCAGTCAATTTAATGTGAATTGCAGTTGTGTGAATGTGAAAACACTGTTTAACACTTTTGTCAGTGTCAGTAAGTTGTGAATGTTGCATGCAGGACCCATAGAATCCATATCACCCTCCCTTTTTTCTAGTTTCCATGCAAATGTTAAAGGTGGGGTATCTGGGAATGTTACTGACTTGATTTATTGGTCCAATGCTCTGTACCTGCCGACGTTTGCTTGTAGTTAAACCAAAAGAGAGAGAGCAGGGCAGCAGAACAGAATAATCGGAAATTCTTTTGCATAAATTGAGGTTTCATCAGCCCTTTCAAAGCCTCTATGAATATTAGTCACGAGATAAGGACAATGTTAAGTTTTTGAACTATAGTTTTTCCTTTTTAACCTTCCTCCCACTCAAATACTATCAGCTTCAACTGAACTGCTAGATTTTTTCTGTTTTTCTGTATTTGTAATTATGTAAGTCTATATAGAACTGAAGGACTGCCAACTCTTAGTCCTGTTCCATATGAACATCTTGTATATCCACATTATTTATCCAGACCAGGATTCCTGGTTCATAGATTTCTTAGGTGAAACAGTTTATTATTGAAAATTGGGCTTTTCTATTCATGTGGAATTGCTAAGTACTACTCTGAAATGAAAGTATGTGTACTTTTTCAGTAATGCAATTATTTGTTCCTATAGTGAAGAATGTGATTCCAGCAAGTATGAAAGGGACTAAAACAGCTGAATGTGCAAGACATATAAACTCTAATCCTGAATAAGCAGAACTTAAGTTACTTTCACGATCACTATGGCCCACTTACTAGGATGGTTTTTAGTAGCAATAAAATGAATGTTTTCTGTAGGGAAGAAATACTGTGTTTTCTGTGGTCTGAAAATCACTGTGTAGCATATTATTGTTCTAGTTATCAATTCTCAGCATCTGTTGTACAGCTTAAGGACCATAACAATACATACCTAAAGCCATATTCTTTGCCAGAAAAGAAAACAAGGTAGATTTTGTTCTCTTATGCCATGTTTTTATTAAAATAAATTTAGCTTAGGTCAGATTTTATTCAAAAAAAGCAAGTCTGATTTTGCTGCTTTGTCATACAATTTATTTACCTCATTCTTGTAGTATTCAGACACCATGAATAGAATACATTTTTCAACAAATACCAACAACTACTCCTTGAATAATTTAGCTGGTTAATATTTTATTCTTTTGTTAAGAGCAGCTTCACGTGAGGGAATTAATACTTGTGCACAGACATTTTTCTGCTGGACCTTTATGAAAAGTTGTGTAAACCAAGTGCCAGGATAAAAGTTCTTTCTTGTATTTGAGGTACAGGATGAGGTACATTCTGAATCTTGTTGAAAAAGAAGTGGTGGGATATATAGGTACTATTATTATTATTATTTAATTAGTGCCTGGGTTTGACAGCAGTAAAGGAGAAACACAAAACACAGAATGACTAACATTAAATTGGTGAGTGTCACATATAGCAGGTAACTGGAGGAGTAACATGAATAATGGAGTCCATTAGAAAAACTAGTGAACTGAGGGGAAAAAACCTGAAACAAGTTCAAGAAAACTCAAGATGTCAGGACTTACTGGACTTAAGTTTAAGGATTTCTGTCTAAATAAAATCCATAGAGATGTCTATAATTTGACTGCAGTTCCATCTTCATCTACCAAGGCAAAAATTTCTCTGTGGGGATAGGTTTTCTTGCCTCTCCCAAGGTAGCCCCTTCCAGGAGTCAGATAATTCATATGTACTCAGCACAGCAGCATTTTTCAGGTCTTACAAAAGATTTTCTAAATAGAAAAAGCCTGATCCATGGTGTGCTGATGCATTTGGCTGTCCCACAAGGGGTAAGAAATGATGTGCTATGCAACAGCAGGAGAACTTTTAAGAGGATCCCTCTCAGAGTGAAGCCTCACTGGAAAAACATTCCCAGTTGTAAGGATCTGATACAACTGGAGCATAACTCCCAGGCACCAGGCCATATATATATATATGGTAATCACGTAATTGGACACATCAGATGCCTGTTGATAGGATCTCCCCGTGTTGTATTACCCAATGAGTAGTCTCACACACTGGAATTCCATGACAGTGAAAGGTCTGCACACAAAAAATCCAGAAATAAATTAACCTGGAAATTGGGGGAATCCCATTGTGATGGTTTCATCACAAAATCAATTTTTTTTCTCCACATACTTCCATATGAATTAAAATTTAAAATTCTTGTAGTGCATGTTAAATACTACTGGTGTGGTGTCTTCTGATGGATACTTTATCAGGTATATTCCTTGAGAGTTCAGCAACTGTTGGCTTAAGATGTTCACTAAATGTAGACCTTCATCAAGGTGAAGCTGTCTTATATCTAGATAAAATGATTGTAAGTGTTTGCTTTTGCGATTGTAATATCCTCTGTATCAGTTCTCCTGCAAGTACATAATTAACCTGTCAGCCCACCCTGCGGTAATAAAGGTGATAGATGGGAAATATATTAGGAAAGAACCTGTATGTGATCTGCTTGCAAGCCCTACTTTATCCTTCCACTATTTTTCCTTATAATTAGCACTCAGGTAATAGCAGACATTAATGAATAAGCATGTAACAGTTATCAACAGACCTTATTTTTTCATTCCAAACTGTTCAATCAGAGGATATGTTCTGTATACTTTGGAAAAGAAAACAATGGGTGTATAATGTCCATTTATAAAAAAATGGACATGTACTGTGGAAATTCCAGGACTTCCAGCATTTGAAAAATGTTTATTGTTAAGTAAATTGTAGCATGAAGTACTAAGTAAAATATCCTGAAGGAGAAAGCCTAGCAAAAACATTGTCTCAAAAATGTCAACATCAGAAAAAGAAAGTGTTTATGAGTTATATGGAAAATACACACAAAATCTAGCTTTGAAATTAGGCACTGTCACAGCTACCAGAGTAAACCAGAAATTTAGTGGAACTGATGGTCCGAAGGTATCTGAGTGATGTGAGAGTTTGTACCTGCTGCTTTTGCATGCACTTCACCATTCAATGTCAAATGGATGTACTCATTTCTTGAGTACCTTTCCACTAGATAAAATTTTAGGAGGTTCCTTTTGGAGTATTCCTTTTAACAGTCAAGAAATGGCAGTAGAAACAAAGGTGCTGGTGGTAGTGGCTATATCTTCTAAATCTTAATGACTGAATTCTCCCTTATACGATTAGTGGAAACAATAAAAACAGCCAACTGAACAAAAAAACTGTTCAGAGGCTGGAAAACAAGTCTTACGATGTAAAGATTAAAGAGCTCATTTCATTGAATAGAAAGGTTGAGAGTTGTCTTGGTCATTGTGAATAGGTACTGACACAAGGAACAAATACTTGATCCTGGATGTCTTTCAGTCTTGCAAGACTTAAAAAGGTCAAATTGGAAATTTGCTAGAAATTGAAGCTAGGAAAATTCAACCTTGAAATTGCACAATAACTGCCTTTTCCCAGCAGCAAGGCTAATTAAACATTGAAGAACTCACCAGAGCTTTGAAACCCTAAAAGATTGGAAGTCTTTCTAAAAATGGATGCTCTCAAATGATTTCTGGGGAAAAAATATGGCCTGGAAAAAACAGAAAATCAAATTTAAGACTGTAGTTTGGGAGTGAGAAGCCTATATATATGCTACAGTAGCTAATGTTTTCTAGTGATAATAAATATAGCAAGAAGAAACAGAGTTGTAAGGTCAATTCATGTGGGTGGAGAGCCACACTGGGATGGCTATGCTACCATAGAAATAGTCCAGATAAACCCAAATAAATATAGACAGTTCTACACACTTCATTGCAAGTACATATATTTCTGTATCACGAAAAGCCTTTGCAAACTTTTCCTGTGAAAGCAGAGAATGTGTCTTCCACTCTGAGATCCTCTGAGGCCATCGTCAGCTTTACTTCAAGCAAATCCTGCCACTGACTTTCAGAGCTGTGGTTGATACTCTGGCTGTTCTACATGAAATGGTGGTCAGTCCTTTGGGTTGTTGCCTACAGTCACATTTTAGAACAACAGATGGAGTGAATGCTCTTTATAAGTCTGTTCATCCATGCCAGTCTAGGCTACTCTGTTCTCTCTCCTCAATTTCAAAACAGGCAATAATTGATTAGGTTTATTCTCTAATAAAGGGTAAATTTAAACACTCCTTTTAAATAAAGAAGTTTCAGCTATTTCTGGCAATATTTTTCCTGATTAAAGAATATTAAATGTGTATCAGGAGCTTTCTAGAGAATATATGTCACATTTTATAACACTTACTGTGCCAAATAGAAGTCATGTTTCATGAATGAGAGCTTATATCATACTAAATATGTGATACTTCTTTGTAAAATTTTGCTGGATGAAGAAGATATTCCTAAAACTTCCATTTTCAACCGTGTAGCAGTAATTGCCATCTCCTTGCTCCAGCACTTTAAAGACTGAAAGAGTAACTGAGCAGTTACACTAAACTGAGAGAGAACTGATTACTACGCTTTCTATTCTGCACAGACTGTTGAAGAGGAGTTTGTTGTTGTCAGGAGAAACACATCACACAGAGGCTGAAAACCCTAAGAGAGACTGGAATCCATGGCGAGGTTCCCAGATGGAGCTGTGCAAAGAAGCTGCAGTCTAGCCTTTCATGAGCATTGTAAAAATGACCTTCCTCAATCTCAGCTGTGCTGCTGTCACACTATAAGAAGAAAAGGAGTTTGAGAAAGACATAGAAAATGAAAGGATGCTGGACAGAGACTTCCATGAAATCACCCTCCCCCAGGCATTTGTATTGAAGATACACTTAATGTATCTCTACAACATACCTTGTTAAATTCAGGGAGCTGTGAGGACTGTGTTCTGTTAACTTGAACTGATGTCTCAGTCATCTTATCTAAGGGTTTAGCTGGGAGAAGAACAATGAACAGGAGATGAGCACCTCATGTACATCCATCACAATTAAAAATGTGAATTAAGGGAGACATAATTTCTGAGTTTTCTAATCACAGCCACAAGGTGTAGAAAAAAGAAAAAAAATGGATTATTTTTAGCTATTCCTATTGTTAAAAATTGCTTTTGAAATTGCATCAGGGGCAGTTAAGAGCTTGTCTTTTTAAGTCTTTCCTAGATATGACAAGTTACAGCAAATGGATAGATAGCTTCCCTGCTTTCATATGACACCTATTATTTTACACATGATGTTTGTCCTCTAAGGTGATTTTCTTTTTATTAATCTTTATTAATATTAAAGAGAGAATAGTAAAATACTTTATTTTCTGGAATGTATAAATGCTACAGCTAATAATTTCCCAACAATTATCATAAAACAGCAGTGACATTTTCAGCTCTTCAAAATTATGCAAATTATTGAGTGGGTAAGTACAGTAGCTCTTTTCTCTATTAGATCACTGCTGTTTAAAGTGGTATTGCATGTCAAGGAGGGCAAGGTGTGAGTAGTTTGATTAGAATTATCCACCCTCCACCCCCGTCTCTCTCTGCTTCATGCAAATACATGGTACAGACACCCACTGTCTTTTATTAAATCACATTTGCATTTTTAAATTCACGGAGATGAGCTCAAAAAAATCTGTGCCCAAGGGAAAGCAGGTAATCCAGACCTGTGTTGGTTTTTATTCCGCAGCACCATCAGTGTACATGTAGGGAGCTTCAACACTTCATTTTACAGCATGAGTGAAGTAAAAAAAAAAGAGATTGAGATTCACAATATTAAATTTAGATTGGGCTTTTAACCCAGAAATTAATTTTGCTATTCATAAGCCAAACTCTTTTCTTGTCATAATGTTAAGTGGTTATGGAGTTACTCCGCTCAGGGTTAGTAGTACTGAATGAACTGTCTCTCCCATTCAGTTCAGCTTTGACATGGTGGGAATTTGCTTCCATTCATCTGGAGGCAAATTTTAGAAACAACTGATAAAAAGCACATCCACTGTTTTCCAGCTTAGCAGACTTAGTGCAGTAGTTCTTCCCAAATCCCCAAAAGAGGCAGTAACTTCCTTCACCCCTTTCCTTTCTGCAGTGCCTTAGTTACGCAGCCTGTGAACACCCACAGCAAAGCTGCTGCTCTCTCTAGCCTGCTCCACATCATCCTAGTCATGCTCATCCCACTTGGGTTTCTCCCATCTGTTTTCTGGAGTTTTTGTTTGTTTGTTTGTTTTGAAACCATCTGCTGTCTTGTACCTTCCTCTTCAGCTCCAGCTCTGCTGATGTCCTGGAGGAACAGCCTAAGTCTTGAGCTCACAGCACAGTATTGGTGCTTCAGGCAGTTCCTGTGGAACATGGTGGCCAAATGGTGCAAGCAAATGCAGTGCAGCTTTTCTCAGAGGTGCCAGCAGAAAGAATGGAGGTGGTGCTGGCATGAGGTTGTGCCTGAGGGAAGAAGCCCGAGCAGCACTCTGGTTCAAACAGAGTCTGTTCCTGGCTTTGGAGTTGTCTCTGCATAAGCACATATGAGGGTATCTAAGTAACATTCATTGTGCAGCATAGGCATACTTCTGAATTGTGCTCTACCAGAAATGGGTTTTCTGCCTTCATCTGTTTCTAGGATGGGTCCACTCAAGAGACCTTTTAGTTGACTATAGAAGTCCATATACAATATACAGCATGAAACAAAAATAAGTCAAACACAAAAAAAAGTCAGTTCTTCATTCTTTAAAAGCTAACTCCTGGTTGCTTTTCCTGTCCTTCTAAGCCAGTAACATCACTCCCTTGAGCAACCTGCATGTGAAGGTTGTTAACACTGCCTGGTGCACATTCCTACTCTTTCTCTCAGTGTCTCAATGAGATACTCGACTCTAATAGCTAAAAGGTGTAATTTTCTTCCTAGCATTTGGACTGAGGGATTTTTTTTAGTTTTTCAATAGAGGAAATAAAGTCAGCTATACTCTTATCTTTTATTTTCAATTTAGCTTCAGAAATTAAAATTTCTAACATATAATTGAACCAAAATTATCTACGACTTTCCAGTGCTTTTTGTTCTGTATAACTGTAATGCAAATAGAAATCCAAGGCTATGATCAAGTACAAGTCGCCTATTATCAGTGAATGGGACATTATACTACATTGAAGTATTTTCCTCCATTTTAGCTGCTTTTCCAAATGATTTCATTGTCACAATGGACTTTTATACGGTCTGCTTAAGAAAAATTTAGACCCTCCTTTCAAAATAATGCTGTAGTATTCATTGCCAGTTTACACAAGCAGAAAGCAAGCTATAACATGAAAGCTTTTCCTATATATTAAAGAGCACCTGTTCATTCAGAAAAGTGAATATAAATGGAAAATTAATTTGTGCATTCTTATATAAACATACAGTACATTTTAAGAGTTTTGGAGCGTTCACTTCCTTCATTTTTCTTTCATCTGTGTTGAAAAATAAATTCTTTAGTACAAGTTGTAGCCCAAACGTTTGTATATTATGTTCCTAAAGCAGAATGTGCCTTATTTGAATATTCTTTTTTGTGCTTTCTGTTATCCCAAGAATTTACTGAAATATTTATCTTTGCCTCGCAGTCATTTCCTGCGCTCCCTACTCCACTTTACTACAGAATTTGAATTCATTAGTGAAATATGAAGACAACATACACTAACATCTGAAAGCCACAAAAGGCAGCTGACACAACCTCCTGGTTTTGAAAGATGACTGTTCAGTAGGATGTATGTGACTATATGGTACCAGTGGGCAAAAAGTGTCAAAAAAGTGTCAAAAAGTGTTGCCCCACTATTCAGTTTATTAGTATAGATGCTGCCTTATGATCTGGCCCATTGCCAGAGAAAAAATAATGCCTGTACAAGCTTGTCTTTTGACTATCATAAGGACACAAAACTGCTGTTAATGGCATTTGTGTTATATGTGAAACTGGCAGGATGGGAACATACAGGAAAACAACAGGAAGTATGGTCCAGGCTCCGTCAGTCGAACAGCTGGTTCAAAGCAAAAATTGAACTGAGAATAAAGAACTTCTGAAATGAGTGATATGCATGTTTGTCTTCTCCTTGCAGACAACAGTATCAAAAAAGCACTTTCTTTCCTTCCATCCGGGCTCCATCTGCAGTGGTAGGCACTGCACAGTGCTCTCCAGCCATGAGACACTTGTGCTCTCACTGCACCTGGGTGCTGTGTCTGTCTTTGTCCATTGGTTGCACTGGAAGCAAGGTTCTGACAGCCCTCTACGTAGGCACCAAAAAAGATAAGCAAGACTACCCAAGGCTCTTCAGTGAATGGAAGGAGATGGAGAAAGACATGAAAATGTATCACAAAACATGGAGCCACAGAAGAGATGGTCAAGAGAAAGTTTATGTATGAATCCCACACTTTAAAAGAGTATGTACACAACTTGAGGGCATAATGGGATGGGGGCTTCTAAGCATTCTCCATACGTAAGCATCTAACCCAGCTTTTTCTTTTTGCTTCCCCTAAGGAAAAAAAAAAAAAAGAAAAAAAAAAAAAAAAAAGGTTTTGATTGCTCTTATTTTTGCACAATGATAAAAGCATTTATTCCAGGAATATCTCAGTTCAAATCCTACCTGAAAGCACTTAAGTTTTCATGCCTTACATACCAATGGAGAGAAAAGTTCTCATAAAATTAACTTCACTTTTGGACTTTCAAAACAAAAGTGAGTGATTCAGGTTTTAAGCTTCCAGCCTGCAAGTTGACTGTGTTCTCTCCAGAAATGGAGAGTCCATAGCTCTTGGATTTAAACTGAAGTTCTGTCCTGGTTTGTGCCAGGATAGAACTAGTTTTCTTTATTGTAATTTTAATTTTACCTGTCTCCTCTAAGTAGCTTTATGTGCTGAAATTAGCAGCAGGTTTCTCAGTCACTGTCTGCTTCTAGACTGATAACACTCCATGTTTAGAGTTACAGCTGGAGAATGGTCTGCAGAATCAAGGCCACTGCTTGGTTCTGAAAAACTACTTATGCTCTGGAAAGAGAAAAGGGGGTAAAGGGATCATACCTGCAAACTTCCTTTAGGGAGGAGCAGAGCACAGAGGTGACCAAAATTGACCAATGGAGTATTCTATCCCATATGTATCATACTCAGTATAAATTTGAGGGATCATGAGAGTTAAGTTTTTCTTCATCCATATAATCTTGAGATAATTCTGTGTATTTGCCTTTGATTCCGATCCATGCCCTCCTGAATCTGTGTTCCTGCATCCAGCTCACATCTGCTGCTGACTCCAGGAGCCTGGGACTTTTCCAGGGCTCAGTGGTGACGTGAGCATTACTGGGGGGAAAAAAGGAGAGGAAAATGATAACCGCTTTTGTGTGTGTTTGCATATATTTAATAATTTTTCATCATTACTGTTTCATTAAAGCTGTTTAGTTTAGTTTCCAACTCGTAAGTCTCTCTCCTTTATTCTCTCTCCTTTGTCTATCTGGGAGGGGCATTAATAGACACCATCTGTCATTCATTTAATTGCCAGTACAGTGTTGAACCATGACAAGTTCAAAGAGTATTTTCCTGAATCAGGACTGTAATAGCTCTAGAAAGTTGATTTTCAGTCCATAATAGCCCGAAACTGATCTAAAGGTGGAAAACAACAAGGCCACATTTTTTCTTTTTCTTTTTGATTTTGACATTTAGTAACAAAAAACAGAAAAGAAAACAAAAAAACCCCCAAAAAACCAAAACAAACAGACCAAAAAAAAACAACCTAGGAACCTAGACCCTCACTACACTTGTAACAGTGAATCTCCCACCTGCTCTCCAGTACTGTCTGCCTCTGTTAGCACTGAAATATCTCCACACAGTAGCACTATGCTCTGAAATTTGCTTGTATATAACAGTTTAGGAGTAGGCTCATAGCTGGGCCTGCACTGAAAACAGTTTAACAGGGTTAAAGTACACTCTCATGTAGCCATCCATACTGTGAAATCAGGAGGAATCAGGCAATTTTGGTTGAGATACATAGTAATGCTTCAGAGAACAATGCTTCTGCTTCTTTTTGTTGAAAGTAATGTTCCTTCTCAGAGCTTTTATTTGGTGGTCCAAGCACTCTGTCAGACATGGGAGATAGGGCTGAGCTGAGGGGACTGTAGACCTTCACACTCCTTAGGTGAAAGACAGCAAGGGGGGTGATGAACAGACCATGATTACTTCTTTTCCTTTTTTTTAAGGAAACCTTCCTATAAGGTCCTATTAGTAGAAGGTAGCTTACATCTCTTGTTATTTGCCTGCACTCTGAGCAGAAGTAAACTGTGTGTACCAAAAGGGAGGAAAATGAGAAACTCCCTTCAGCATTTTTCTAAAATGTTTGTGTTTGAAAAGCTTTATACTATCCTGAATGGTGTTGAATTCCATTCACTTTTGACTGGGATGCTATATTGCTATTTTTAAAAATCAGTTTATCCGCAGAGTCAATAGGCTAGTGACTGAAATCTGAAAGCTTTGGGGAAAAATGTCTAAAATAATATTAAAGAAAATGTTCATCCCATTTACTGCAAGTCCAGAGTCTGTTTCAGTGACTTTTCCTCCATTCCAAGTCCTGTAAATATCAGGAAATTAAAGAGTTTGTCTTAAAAAGATATTACCCTGACATATCACTGACGTAGAGTATCAAGTTTTTGATATCATGAACTGTTTTAATCTATAGCCATGGTCAGATGTGTCATCATTGGTCAAATATCCTTCATCATTTTGCAAACAGCTACAGCTTCTTGTGCAGACATTTTCCTCTGCAATGTAATGAAATTGTGTTTACCTGAAATTGTCTCCATACCCATCACAATGGTATGAACAGCAACCCAACAAAAAAAAAGCTGGGGAGAGGCAAGGTTTTTTCTTCCTCATGATGGAATGCAAACTGATCTCACTCAAGCTTTCATTGCACCATCACAACTCAGTAGGCTCCAATGGAGATCCTCCTGAATTACTTCAGATAAAGTTAATTCTCTAAATGTTATATTTTCGGAATATCACTCATCCAGCAATCTGAAAGCACTTCAGAAACATTAGTTAAGCTTCAGAATCTCTCCTCTTTTGGCTTCCTAACTGGAAAATAAATGCTAATACAACTGTTTTATGGGCATTTAAATCAGCACCCTGCAATACTATCCAAATGTGTGCAAGATCACACAGCAAATCACCAGCAGGGTCAGATACAGAACTGAATGTCTCACCTGCTTCCTTGGGCTCTGGTAGTAGACATTATATTCTCATTTGAAACAACAGATTTTAACTCTGAAAGATTATCATTTTTATCTTAAACTCCCTCTTATCTTGATGGGCTGCTGAGCTCTCGGCCAGGCCATTTAACATAAGTGTCTGTTCTAGTTATTCAGTCCATTAAAACAGAAATCAGACTACATTACCCAGAACACACTTAAGCCTTCCACAGCCCTGCTCAGGCAGAGAGGTAGCCTGCCAATGTTCTCTCCAGAGTTCCTTACTAAAATCAGCTGGGATTTCCATGTTAAAATGTATGACTATGTATTTATATACAAACTGAACAGCCAGGATAAGAATTATCAGGTAATTTAGTCAGACAAGCACTTGCTCATGCATGTTGAGTTAGTTATTTCATTACCCAGGGCTAACTCCTGGGATGCTGTTAGCAAGCTGCTTAACTTCCTTCTCTGTCTGCATAGTAAAAACACAGACATTCTTCTTTCTGATTGTAGGTCATCCTTTCTGTTGGAACTCATTTGGCCATGTGTAGCACAGTTTGTCTTATGTGTGTGGTTCCTGGACATATGAAGACAGTTAATCTAAACATGAGCAAGCTAGGCAATTTTCTAAACTAAGAGATTGGAGGGGGGAAAAAAAAAGTAATTTCTGATAGCTCTAATGCCTATTTTACAGAGTAACTTAAAGATTCTAGTTCCTAGATTAATAAATTTATAGGAATTAATAAATTCCTAAGAATCTAGTTTACTTTTTATCACTGCCACCAACGGAAAATGCCACCAACTGCCACCAAAAGAAGTTTGGAGCTGTGAGAGGAGGTAGATGCTGCTAAAAAGCAATGTGTTTGAAGAAGTTACAAAGATGGTTCCTCAAGGCACAGTCACAGTCCTCCTTTCACTGTGGGGTCAGTGGAACCAGCAAAACTGATTCTGAAGCATTCTTCCTTAGCTCTTCCTTCCACCACTTCTTCTCCACACGCTGCTATGGTATGAACATGAATCAGTCTCAACTCTATTTTCTGAGAGCAGCAAAATTAAATTTTGCTTATACTGCCTTGAACTGACTACAGCACATACTTTTGCTTTGTAATTTCACTAATCAGGCAAGGAACATGCATGCTTTAATGGTTCAAAGTCCTGCAGATACTTGAATACCCTGAACATGCGAGTACAAAATGTGTGCCTTTTGCAAGACCTGAGCTCTATAAGAATAAACATAATCAAATTCAGACAACATTTGCTTGCCAATTACTGGCAGATTTGCACCATTTATGGTCAGTGTATTATTATACAGCACTACAAATTGAATTTGTTACAGAAAATGTTAGGAAGGAAGGATCTTTGGCTTCAATTTATCCAGAACAAATGGGAAAATGGAAAAAATCAAATCTGAATTTGTAGTTACAAGGCAATTTGGCCAAATGTTAGGCTATAGTCTCCTATCTGTGGAGCAAAACATGATCCAAACTATTGCAATGCATTGAGATTATATAATTTGATGATAACGTGTGCTATGGTGACATCAGCAGCCTGGTGTTCAGGTCATTCCTGAATTTTGTTTTTTTAATTTTAGTTCAGCTATCTTTGTTGTTTTAGATACCACATTTATGAAGGAAAAATG
Organism: Heliangelus exortis; assembly: GCF_036169615.1. Classification (NCBI taxonomy): domain Eukaryota; kingdom Metazoa; phylum Chordata; class Aves; order Apodiformes; family Trochilidae; genus Heliangelus; species Heliangelus exortis. The sequence continues at coordinate 105,714,358 of NC_092424.1, read as the reverse complement.
AAAGAACCTGTCCAAAGTGGGAGGAGAGATGCCTGTCGTATAACTGATTTGCCAACTGCCTTCATTACTGTACAAATGTTCAGCTCATTTTTCTCCTCAAAGATTTTATCTTGAAAGACAGTGCAAACAGACAGACAAACACACACACACAAATACACACACACGTTAATCTGTATTTTAAAATAGATAGGGAATAAGAATACCAGTGGATGTAGCTTTATAATTTATCGTCGCTAGACTAAAGAGTCCGAACTCTTTCAGTCTTTCCTCATTTAAGAGATGCTCCAAGCTCTTAACTGGCATGAAAATTCATGGCCCATTTTCAGACTCCCTCCAGTCATTAGTCCACATCTCTCCATACTCATTAGAGAAGGAAAAATTCACAGGACAATAGTATTGTTGGTAACCACAAAGACAAAATATCTCATTACAAAACTGACATGGATCTTAAGATATGTTTTATGAGGTCCATCTCATCCATCTTCTTGGATAGGATTCTACTAAACTAAATTCACTTAACTTCAAGTCCACAGTCTTAATGTGTGCTGGAAGGTGCACCTCTAGGTGTTACTAGCTCAAAAAGGGGTTGTTTCTTCTCATTCTCTTCTATTTTCCAGTCTGGTGTGGGGTTTCCTTAGTTGTAGCTTTGTGGCTATCTGAAGCAAACCCTTGTTCTCCATTACCTGTAAAGTGGCTATTGTGTGCCTGTAGACTGCTAAAGGCAGGTGATTAATCTCAGATTGAATCCCACTACCACTGAAATCAACAGTGAAGATGTAGGTATGTTGTAGATGTAGGCATTGAAACTGGGTGCTCAAGTTGTCCTGCAGTTTTTCTCAGTCATTGGAGAAAATGGGGTCATTCTAGGATGCAATTTGTCAGATATTTCTCATTAAGTGACTCCTTTCTCCTTTAAAAGGAAATTTTGATGTTTTGCCAGAGATACTCTGTTCTTTATTTCAACACCTGCAGTACTCCAGTGTGCATGTGAGCATCCACTTTGCAAAACCATAGCTGACTGATTTTGTTCTTTCCAGGATTTGCTCATCTGCACATTTCACTAAGGTTTGTAGAGGCACAGCACCTGCTTCTTGATGTTGCAGTAAGATGAGCATGAGTCTTTCTCAGTGAATTCTAGAAGGCTGTTGCCACCCTCTGGGCAATCACAGGAAAGTGTCTGAAGGACGGTCAGCTCCCAGTTTTTTCAGGTAGGGCATGTCAAGCAGTGTAAGGTGTACCATCCAAAGTACCATCCAAGGGTACCATCCAAAGTACCAGAGGCAACAGGCCGAAAGTCAGCAGCCTTACGACGCTGTTACAATCCGCATAGTCTCTGAGTTTAAGCACTGTACTAAGAAAAAGGGATTATCAGCTTTCATGTGTTAAAACGACAACTCAGTTTTTCCCTGTTGGTGCACAGAATCCATGCATGGTACAGCACAGAACAACATATACTTAGATAGGTGCTGAGTATAACTTCTTACAATTCACTTTGCCTTGTCTGAAATATGTTTGAGAACAAAGTTTTTCTAGTTGGAGTGAGCACAGTGTAAAGTAATTTTTAACCCTTTGTGCAAGCTGCCATGATTTACAGGAATGGAAGAATATAAGGTTCAGCAAAACTGTCATGGGCAAATCTCTGTCTATAATAAAACTGTATAGAATATACCCACTAGAGTTCTGGGATTGGTTTAAAAATGTTTTCATTTATAAAGTTTCTGAAAATTTCCTTCTCCCGTTAGCACCTCTTCCTGTGATCAGACAATTTCAGTCATCATAATCTGTGCATATCATATGCAATTTATCATAACATCTCATATAAAGCACTAAGTCACTTTGCAATTTTAAACTCAGACAAAAAAAAAAGAACATCAACAAAAATATCCTATTGCTCATTCTGATTAAATTTAACTCTCGAAAGAGAAGCTGACAGAAGAGGAAGATCCATCAGACTTCCTTTGTAATACTCTTCTTTCTGTACCTTTCTATCTCTGTTTAGCTTACACTTCCTTTATCCCTTTCATATAATTTATCATGTTTTTTTCACTATCTTGTTCTCTTTATAGCAGCATGCCTTTTTAACAGAGTTGTCCATATGTGGGAGCAGGAATCCTTTCCACAGATCTGCCAAGTATTTCACCTGGTCTGATGTTCACATTTACCTCGCTATGAAGTTCAGTTGAAGAGATACGAGTTCTAATTCTTTAGAATTATTTGTTTTAATCTTCCTGTTTGCTTGTTTCTCATGGTATTCCCTCACCTTTTCATGACTTGACATGATGGGCTGGGAGAAGGGATACCCATGAGGTGAACTTCCAGAAGAGCTCAGCTCGCAGTTTCATTTTCAGTTGTGGCCACAGGTCCTAATCACACTTGAGTTCCAGGGTCTTTTCCATTACTTGACTCACCAGTCATGAAAAAGAAGAAGGACACAAGTACTGTCTACCTTCCCAGACAAGTATCATATAGACTTCTGTTACTTCTGGCACAGGAATACTGATGCAAGCCATAGTCATCTTCTCAGTCTCCTATCCTGTACCCTGTACTCCCTTCACATGCACTGAAAGAACTGATGTCTTCAAGTTCAAACTTATGTTTTCAAGTTCATGCCTTAAATGGTAAATGGCATGTTAATGGTAAAGAAATATCATACCCAACTATAACTTGGGAGTTTGATAACTAACTTGTGAATGTTTCCACGAGATAACTCTTACCAATGCACACACTAATCTTAGATTAGAACAAACACAGACTCTGGAAATCTTAGGAACCGTATTTTTCTGCAGTGGGATTACTTCTGATATCTTTAATTCCCAGTGGTCAAAACCCAGATGACAAAATGTTCTGCTGCTCTGGATTGGGGACATTCACACAACTCATTTTGAAGCTCTGTTGTAGAGAAATAGAATAGAAAGGTTTCTAGGTGCTGACCAGTTTTAAATGGCTTCTTTTCCACTAGGCAGGTATTTGATCTTCCTGTTTCACCCACTTTCCTCAGATATAAAGGTGACCAACTCATGCTCCATTCTCAGAACCAGGTACCTCAAAGTACAAATATCAAGAGCAAGCTTTACAGTGATTGATCACTGTAGACTTAAAATAGAGTCCATCTGGAATACAGTAATGCAGAGCTAAGTGTTCAAACACCTTTAAAGTATTGGGGTACATCAGCTGGGGAATGAAGATCCTAGATCAGGTTCAGTGTAACTCTATCATAGTTTGCAAAAAAATCTTGATTTGAATGAACACCAATTATAACTGAGGAAAGATAAGTCATGGATTCAACTGAGGGAGAAAAGGCTAATGCTTTTAAAATGTAGCCTGATTAATGAGGCCATCGTAGAACTTATTTATAGGTATGCTGTACAAAGTATCATAATCTCTGGAAAGATTTACAGCAAATTAAACCCATCAGAGTTTGGAAATCATAAAACTGATTTGACTTAAAAGTATACTCAGTACAACTCAATCAGAGGATTATACATGAGGCAGAGAGGTTGTAAAGAGCAAGTGTTCTCAAACTTTTCCAGGAGGGTCACATTTCAAACCCTTGACTCCCACTTACTGCTTGTCCTAGACTACACGGAATATTTCACAGCTAGATATAAGCCTTGTGTAACAGCAGCAATTGTCATCTTTGAATAGTAGCATTCAGAAACTATTTAATAAGATTTCAGATTGTTTTAATGTTAGACAGCAGCTGGAAATGCTGAAGAACCTGTGCTCTGCTAAGCAGTTCTCTGTGGACCTCCAGCAATTGCTTTATGAATCACTAATGGTGCATGGTCTACAGTTGGGAGCTATTGAGTTGAAGAAAGTCCAAGTAAGTAAACAGATAAACCTTGTAGTATATGGTGAAGGTCACTAAGCATAAGAAACAGAATTTCCCCTACAGCAGTTTGCATGAGCATTTGATATATTGAAATTTTAAAAAATACAATAAACATTTGAGATACTCTATTTATTGTCAAGGAAGAACACCGACAGAAGCAGACACACAGGCATATAAAGGCTAGACACAGCTGGGAAGTGGTAAAGGAAGGGATATAGATTCCTTTTTAAAGAATGACTAGGCCCTGTAATGCAAAGAGAATTTAAATCCTGACTCCAAGGGATCTAAAAGGCCATCCAAACTAAGACAAATGGAGTGGGGGACAGATAAGCCTTGTGTAACTAAATCTGCATCAGAGAGGAGAGTAGCCAACGTGAATGAATACTTCTCATCTTTTAAAGGGCAGGGAGGAAAGAAGGGTGGTCTCGCAGGACAGTGAATGAATCTGAGTATTTGGACATGGTACTAGACTTGAAAAAGGAGGAAAAACAATTATTACAATCACTCAGAATTTAATACGAAGTCAAAAGAAGCAAGCACTTAGAAATTATTGATTTCTCAGCCTGACATAATGTCTTTGGATATCAATATAACATTTGATGATACCAATGTTTGCCTCTTGTTCCTCTCATAGCTCTATAGCTGTTAACTTGCAGACAACCTTGCTGGCATGAAAACATAATAGCATATAGGATTTTGGCTATATCGAGCACTGGATAATTCTGATGACTTCTAAAACCCTTCAGCCTAGAAGTGCTTTATTTTCAATCTCCACTATAATTAGTTACAAAGGTTATTAGAGATTTGAGGCTCACTGCAAGGTTATTGTTAAGTGAAATCAATTTCACCTACTTCTTCTCTTGCTCTAATATTTTATTTTAGATCTATAGTGAAGAAATGGACTATTTCAGACAATCATTTACCAACAATGACTTGTTCAGTAGTTTCAACAAAGAATTCAGAAACAATGAAGGGATACAGCTGATACAAGCCATTGGTTGAATAGTTCTCTGCATCTGTTGGGCTGTTTCTCCACCTACATTACATATTCCAAGAATGGCCAACCTCTTCAATTTGAAAAAAGGCACTGCTGATCTATATAGACTTCTCATGTTTTAAGTGAAGTGTGAGCTGACCTATCAGGTCTGTTCAGTCTCCCAGACCTGAACAGCTTCATACATCACTGTTACTTCATAGTTCACAAAAAACCCCAAACAAACAAAAATAAAAACAAAACCAACCAAACAAAAAAACAAAAAACAAACAAAAAAAACCACCAAACCAACCAATGAAAAAACAAAAAAAACCCCAGAAAACAAAAACAACAACAAAAAGAAGATATCTCTCCAGAAAACCTGATTTATTTTTAAAATGCAAGATTTCTAAATCAAAAGTCTCAAGAAACTGCAGTGCATCCCATACTCTTAATGTGGGGTAGATAGAAGAAGCATTCCAGCAGGAGATTAACAGAGTCTTGGCTTAAAAGCCATGCTGGAGAACAGAATTTTGCTCAGGGATGCCACAAAACCTGGCAGCTGGTAACAGAAAAAGTGAGTCCCCATGCACTTAATCTCCTATGATACACCAGGCATGAATGTCGCAGTTATTCCCATTCCAGATTATGGAATAGCTACATTTTTGTTTTCATTTGCTTGAGTTAAACTTGGTAGAAGCAAAAAGAACTAAGCTGAGATGGATTTGTGTGCACATGAAGCACATAGTAAGACAATGAGGAAAACCAGAATAAATTTCAGAGCTAAAAAACTATGCCTTTAATAATTGCTTAAGTTCTGACTAGAAAAGAGCTGCTGAAAGCATAGCAGCGATTAGTCTCTTGACCTTTCTTCAACTTGAAGTCATCTGCTATTGTTCACAACTGATAATAATACTATCCTTTATTTTATGAGGTGACTGACAGACAATCCCTTGAGACTGTGGTCTTTCACAGAAGCAACATGCTTAAAAAAAGAAATTATATTTAGTAGGCTTAATGCAGTGAAAATAATTCAGAATTTTTACATGAAATATTAAGAACATTAAATACAGCCTATGGAAAAAAATAAACAACCTTAAAAATTACTTTTTAAGGAAAAAGCTGTAGCAGAATTTCAGGCAGTAGACATAGCAGAATAATAAACTTTATTTCTCCTTTACCCCATTTTTTTTTCACTGGGAAGGGAGAAACTGTCCGAAAGTTTTCTTATCCTTTGCTGCATTTTGAAAGGGGAAGAGGAGGGAAATCAGAGTTTTTATGACCTGTCACAGGGAATATCCTGTCTTTAACAATGGCTAGTCCTGAATCCTTAGATATGAACACTATTATACTTCATTTAAGAGGAGGGGATTTCTTCCTAATCACAGCCAGCAATCATTTCATGACCTGAAGCTGCAGTGGCTGCCCCCTTCACATTTTCATTCTTCTTAGTGTAATTGCACGTTACTCTAGACCTGACTTGAATGGAAGTCCCTTTAAGGGAAACCCCAGGAGGTGGAGCTGATAATAGGGTAGGTGGCTCTCATTCCTCAGAGTCATTATTGAACCAATCAGACAATACAGTGTTAGGGGTCACAACTCAACTAGCAGTGCACTGTTCTGAATGAAGTGTAAAGCCAAAGCCCTGAATAACTGTGGCCATTAGACAGATCTTCTTTTTAAGAGGGAAGGAGTTTGCTCCAGCAAGACCTAACCTGAGGCATTGTACTTTGCCTTCCTCTTAGTTCAGTCAGTCCCTGAGCCTGTATTAGTAGTATGTAGGAGGTCTATGTGTGTTTAAATACCATTCTCCTTCCTCAGTGGAAGGAAGTGCAATTCACCAGTGGGGTTTTCAGTCTGACATAGTTTAATCCAGCCTGTTAAAACATTCTGATCACCGTTTTCCTGGAGGGCTGCAAAGTATTTGTTGTTAAACTCAACGTATTTCCCACGTTCAGTGCATTAACCTTTATTAACTCCTAGTGAGCTGTGGAATGGAAGAGCCTGTATGAATACTGGGAAGACAAGGAATTGTTTAGAGACTTATCAATGTCTTCTTTACGTATCATTAATTGCATCCTAGGCTCAAGGCCTTGACATGTTTAAAACCAGTAAGCAGCTAAAATGAAGCTATGAGCTCTCAAGGGATACTTAAATATTAGGCAATTATAGAGAAATATTCATTGATCAAAACTTAAAGGGCTTGAAGAACGTGGTAAGGGAACCTCATTGAAGTAATAAAAAAAAAATATTGACAATCTCAGCCTAAATTTTTAATTTTGATTTGGGGCTGGGGGAGACATACCTACCAGCTGAAAAGGCTCAACATTCAACACCCGTATCATGGCCCATCTGTGTACTCTTGCAGCCCAAAAAGTCAACTGCATCCTTGGCTGAATCAAGAGAAGTGTGGCCAGCAGGTCAAGGGAAGTGATTCTCCCCCTCTAGTCTGATCTTGTGAGACCCCACCTGGAGTAACTGTGTCCAGTTCTGCAGCCCCTATTACAAGAAAGACATGGACATGCTGGAATGTGTCCAGAAAAGGATCATGATGATGATCAGAGGGCTGGAGCACATATCCTATGAGGACAGACTTAAGAGAGTTGGGGTTATTCAGTCTGGAGAGGAGAAGGCTCCAAGGAGACCTTATTGTGGCCTTCCAGTATCTGAAGGGGGCTACAAGAAAGATGGTGAGGGACTTTTTAGGATGTCAGGTACTAGGGGGAATGGATTCAAACTAGAGGAGGGTAGATTTAGATTGGAAGTTAGGAAGAAGTTCTTCATCATGAGGGTGGTGATACACTGGAACTGATCGCCCAGGGAGGTGGTGGTAGCCCCATCCCTGGAAGTTTTTAAGGCCAGGCTGGACATGGATGTGAGCAACTTGATCTCTACTGGGAGGTGTCCCTGCCCATGGCAGGGGGGTTGGAACTGGATGATCTTAAAGGTCCTTTCCGACCCTGAAAATTCTATGATTTTATGGTATCTGAGTTCTACGAGGCATCTTGACATATACGAATGCTGTAATGATGTCAGCATTGTGGTCTTCAAACCATATAGACAGAAAAGGATTCAAAACTCTCCACAGACAAATGAGGTGGCCACTGAACAGATCATGACCACTCAGGGAACTCTTGTCACTGGCTTTCTGCAAACCAGTTCTTTGTGTCTCACTTTCCTGATAGGCAAAAATGGAGGTAATTTTTATTTGAACGTTGTTTTGAAAGTTACTAACAAAAGCACTGGACAGTTATTTTTTTGTTGTTGTTGATGTGTTTTTAGTACAATCTAAATTGAACCACTTTTCATTCATACACAATTTATTTTGAAGACTCCGCATCTGTTTATAGTTATGGATGATACCAAAATATCAGGCATCCAGCTTGCCGCATTTTTTAATGCTGAGAAAATCCATTTAAAACCATTTTTAATGTTGCTAATATATACTGCTCGTATTTTTTTTTCCATCTCCTAAGTTTTGAATATACATGGGAGCTTGAGAGATCAGATCTAAATTGAGTCGATCAGCAAAGTGTATTAGAGTCAATGAACTTTTGTGGGTTTACGTTATCTAAGAGTATGGCCCAAAGTGATAAGGGCTGACAGGAGAACAACTGCACATACACACCCTTCCTTGAAACACATATTTTTAAAACGGCTGTAAAATATTATTCTTTCTGCTAAATATGTAGTATATGATGGATGCATCAAATTTTCATGCTTCCATAAAGATTATGCAGTTTTAAATGCCTTTGCCAGTCAGACTTAATCTACCAAGCAAAAAGACAAGCTGTTACACTTCTACACTGTACAGCACACTTGTGTCTGTGTGTGCACTTGCATATATGTGAACAAGAGAGACAAATGCATTACAACCCAAGGAAGCCACTAATTAGGCAAATTAAAGTACACTTTCTTCATCAAAACCTCAGATATTTTCTTTTGTCATTATTTTTTATTAGAAACAATCCTTTCTCTAATGCTACCTATAACAGATTTTGCAAATTTTGTGGCTTGTGTTGACTGTTTTGCAATTTATACTGGTGTGTAAAATATTCCCAGCACATACACTTAATCAAAACAAGCCCAATTAAGCTCAGTACTCCAGATTCCACCTCATTAGCTTTCTGTTCCTAAAATATAACAGATGTGATTGCTGCGGGCCATGAGTTAAAGACGAAATTTTCAGCTAAGCACTTACAATACAAACTGAAGTTATATGAAGATTTAATTATTACTTTCATTTTCATGGCTTCCTCTAAAAGCTCATTTTTCAGTTAATAGCAATAGGATTCCACTACTGAGCTTTACTCATGGTTACAGAGAAAAGTTTCTAAACAAGGATTAAGGGAGGGGTCAGGGGCCCTGGTTTTCCTCTTGGCCTCACATATAGGATGGGTGACTTTTTTTATCTTTTCAAAACTACTGGAATTCAGAAAGGAATCAGGATCTCGGTTTGCAGAATATCACTTCTGCCTAAAAACCCTGTGCTACTGTATTTTTCAGCATCTCTACTTGGCATGCTCAAAATGATCTGATGGCTTATCATGAGAGCAATAGCTGGGGAGTACCCACTTCAGGTAATTCTTAGCTGGATTTTAACTGTTTAGAACTACTAGCTTTCATATAATAGCCAATACAAGGCAAAGTATTAACTGTTTTCAGTAGCCAAAAAGCCAAAGAGGATTACAGCAGTGCTCACAGCAAGGATATGAAGGGAAACACTGCCAGTTGTCAGTAGCTGTGCTTTTTTGTCACTAATGCAGTGAAAAGCTGCTGAAGCTCTCCCACAATTTGTCCTGTTTATGGGAGCTCAAGTGTCTGGTTAATTAAGAATAATCTCTGGCCAAACCAAAGCAATTCCAAGAATAATCCAAGTACAGTGGTCTGACTTGTCTATGGCACGATTCACCATGGATATTTCCAAATGAGCTTGCAGATTCCAATAAATGAGACCTCTTTACAGGCCCCATACTTATGCATTACTCACACTGTCCTATCTTCTAATTTCCCAGAAGACTGGAGAATCAACCCAATGTAGTCAGGATCTGCTTTCCTGTACTGTTCAGTCAGTGTAGGTTTTGGTTGCATTAAATGCGCCAAGACAATACTCAAGGGTCAGTGCAGTGCAAAAGCTTTCCCAATGCCTCAGCAACCTGGTTCAGTGAAGCCAAGTCTGCATGAAATTGTGTACATAATACACACAATCTCGCTAAAATGGGCATAAAAGAGTCACATTAATATCAGTAGCAGTACTAAAAATCCCTAAGATGACCTCTAGGCACCTTCTTTGCATAAATTATGACGTAAGTTGCAAGGCAGTATCAACAATTAAAATTACACAAACTACCTGATTCACCACTCTTGCCACATTTCTGTGTTGGATAATGTTTTAAAATCTGTGGCTGCTCTCTCAGCAGGGTGGGAATCTGAGATAGCTTAATTGAAGTCAATGAAACTACACATTGACAAAAACCTAGTGTACTTAATAGGAGGTTAATGCTCAGAAGAAAAGAGAAGCCAAGCTTTTTTCTTGAAAAATTTTCTCATCGTTGAGATCTTCCTTGTTTGTACTTTTCCACTGCATTATTCTTTCTTTTCTCTTTCCCAAAAGACTAATAAAATAAATAAAAAAAACAAACGTGTGTTTCCTTTGTGGTTTACACTGAAAAGAAGACATAGCTCTTCTGTTTGTTAAAATGTGGAAAGAGATAAATAATGAAAATTTCTAGTGATTAGTCCCTAAGGTCTTTATTTATGGATCCCTGGCACAGACACACTCCAGATAATAGCCTAATTTAACATTTATGATGTGCTAGGTGACTCTAAATATATAAATTTGAGAATTATCATGGGAATTATCTGTTATTTGTCTACTTCTGACTTTTAATTAGGAGAATTGCCATTAACAACCTCCCCTTCCAAAAAACACCCTACCTGCTACTTCTTTGATGGATGTGTCCCCATTGTGTCACTACTCCCTTTAGAAGATCAGTCTGAGTTATTCCAGTGACAAGCTTTCATATAAAAATACTAGATCTACAAAAAACAGTCTCTTGAAGTAACATCTTACATTGACTGGGCACACAACAACTACTCTACTGTTCAGTATCTATCAGCCTAATACAGGGGCTGCTGAAGGTGACTAAGGTGACCAATGACCCCACAAATTTTGCTAACCTTTTTAAAAAAAAAAATTAAAAATTACATGTGTGTGAGTCAATAAGGAAGGAGAAGCCCGGTACACAGCCTGTTTAATTAAACATAATAATATTCAGTGTAAAGATTATTCCTCTTTCTTTGACAATATAAAATACTGTCACAGAAATTATACCTTTGTTAAAAAGTTCTCTCTAACATTAATCAAGTCACTCCCATGGAGAGATGACAGTACAAGCACTAACATGCTAACATTCAGCAATGTGTTCCTAATAGCATCATTAACACATACCATATATAGCTGGATGGAGTGCCTTATACTGTGCTACTGCCAAGTCCCAGTTTGTCAAGTTGGGACATGGGAATGGCAAAATAATTTCATTCTCTCCACCAGCTAATTAAGATGAAACTTAAAGCATGGAAGCTGAGAACCTTAGCAGGTCCTGTGTGCCATTCCTCCAGGGTGACTTTGTAGGGAATAGTGAAAATAGTATAGTCACTGTTGCATGTTAAATGATTGCCAGGGTGGTACAGGTTTAATCAATAAAGGGTGAACACTGCCATCACTGTGCAGTATTCACTTCTCCCTCTCCACTCATCCCTGGTCTCTTGTTTCCCCATATTGTATAAAAGAATAACTTGGGTTTCAGGTTTTTTGGTTTGGTTTGGTTTTTTATTTTTTTAATACAGGGCATCTTGACCTTCAATTTAAAACCAAATCTCTTCCTATAACATGCTTGTACCTAATGCATATTATAAATCTTTGCCCTAAGAATTGTTAGGGAATCAGGATCCATTCTTCTATTTAGGTTACCTGGCAAACTCAATTATAAAGGAATCTCGTGGTCTTCTCATTTGAGGAATTCTCACCACCCATCTTTACAGCAGGTCTTAGCAAATAAATGAATGAATGCCATTTCCAGCTTCTCATGCACTTGGCTCAATGGTTATTTTTTTACAATGATGTAACTATTCTCTCTCAGAGTCTGCCCTGTAGAATCAAATTATCACAGAATCATAGAATGGTTTGGGTTGGAAGGGACTGGAAAGATCATCTAGCTGTAACTCTCCTGCCATGGGCAGGGACATCTTCCACTAGACCAGGTTGCTCAAAGCCCCATCTAACCTGGCCTTGAACACTTCCAGGTCAGGAGCATCCTCCCTGGGTAACCTGTGCTGGTGCCATACCACCCTCACCACGAAGAATTTTCTTCCTAATGTCTAACTTAAATCTACTCTATTCCAGTTTAAAGCCATTACCCCCTTTCAAATCCTTACATGCCCTTAACAAAAATCCTACCCCAGCTGTAGGTTCAATTCAGGTGCTGGAAGGCTGCTGGAAGGTCTCTGGGGAGCCTTCTTTTCTCCAGGCTGAATAACCCCAACTCTCTCAGCCTGTTCTCATAGAAGAGGTGCTCTAGCTCTGTCAGCATCATCATGGTCCTCCTCTGGACTAGATCCAACAGTTCCATGTCCTTGTGTTGAGGGCTGCAAAACTGGACAAAGTACTTCAGGTGGGGTCTCAAAAGAGTGGATTAGAGGGGGAGAATCACTTCTCTTGGCCTGCTGACCATGCTTCTTTTGATGCAGCACAGGACACAGTTGGCTTTCTGGGCTGCAAATGAGCATTGTTTGCTCATGTTGAGATTCTCATCAGCCAAGACCCCAAGTCCTTTTCCTCAGGGCTAATTATTGTACACTTTAGCCAACTGCATATTTCTCTATTACTTCTATGTAGCAAGACTGTCACAAAAGCAGCACTACATACTACATCCCACCTCGACATGCAAGACCTCAACGTACAGACATGAGAGACCTGCAAAATATGATGCCTGCAGTCATCAAGAGAGACAAGCAGGTCTGTGTAGTGATATCAAGGTTTCCCTGTAGCAGACACGTCTTAATCAATCTTATGTGTAAGGCCATATGTGGTTGCTGCTCAGAACTCTGCCTCTCAGTTCAGAAAGTATTTGAGGCATTCTGTTTTCTGATACTTCCTCCTTAATAGTGTTTTGCTAGAGAACATTCTAATTTAATATGGTTTCAAAAAGCTGATGTATGTACGTGTCACGGGTTACCAGTTTGGGTGGACCAAAAATCAAAAGACAGAATTATTATTGCCTACCTCTCCCCCAGCAATCCTGCCAAAGGGAAGATAAAAGCGGAATAAAGACTGTAGACTCAAAGTTGCAAATTGAAAACAATTTGCAACAGATTTACTATCACAGGGGAAAGGCAGGAACATAAGGGACAAAGTAACAAAAACCAAATCTATTAAAATATATATATACACACAACCCGATCTCGATGCAGGCAGAGATGGGTGCCTGAGGGCCCCTTGCAGCAGGGCCAAATCAGGAGAGGGCTCCAGGGCTCTTCCCAGCACCCAATGGATGTGGATGGATCTGGAGAGCAGGTGGGGAGCTGGGGGTAAAGGAGCGCAGGGGAACAGCAGCGAAGCGAGGAGCAGGCGGCAGAGAGGAGGGGCTGGGGTCTGCCGGACCTGCAGGGAGTCTGGGAAAGGAAAGGCAGGGAATGGATACCTTAATTAAGGATGCCTTAATTCTGTTTATATGGTTATTTTAAGGCCATTCCTGCCATGCCATACAATAGCAGAAGATCTGACTTTTTACTTTCGATATTGGTTTTCTCACTTTGTCACTTGCTCAGTTTTATTCTTCATCTGACATCCTTTCCATTTGTTCCCCCGTTTCTAGTGTACCTTATCCTGATTTGAATCCAAAGATACCTTAGTGTATAACATTATATAAGCTAATTTAAAAAGAAAAGCACCTATTTTGACGCTATAGCCCTCACAATATTTTTTGGCTAATTTTGAATTCATAATTTCTCGATGCAGTAGCTGACTAAGAGTCATTTGCTTGTATTTGGGAACCACCAGCCATTATTCTCAAAGTCAATGCTTGAAAACTTTTGGTTGCCTATCCATACTTAGGGATGTAAAAAAAAGATTTTATGAAAATCCAGTCTTAATTTGTGATGCTTATCACCATAAAACATATGGGCAGATCAAAAGGACAGATTTCAAGCTGGTGCAAATTGGCCAAGCAGCACTGTCAGCAGGGATACTGGATTTATAACAGCTGAGTATTCAGCCTATTTGTAGTTATCTGGCTGAGAGTATTGAAGTTATAACCAAAGGTCCTAAGTAATAGTCTTTCAGAAAGTCATCATCCATTTTTCAGTACCTGAAAATTCACAAATTTGTTAGTATTTTTGGACTAGTTCCCACTTCAGCTCAGATTTCACATTAATCATATTTTAGTTCACTTCATCTGTCTGTACTCTCAATAAAGTAAATCTGGAAGCCAGAACTGTCTTAGAGCCGAAGAGCTATAAAGTAGCAATGTCTCTCTCTCTTTTTTAAATTTATGTAGAATGAAAAGATGGTACATTTAAAAATGAGCTGTATAACATTAAATGTAAAGTGCTGAGAACAATCTGGCAATGGGAAACGAGTGAACAGCCTGACCCATCAGCATCTCTTCCATCTTCTGCTGTCACGATTCCCCTAGCACTGAGAACACATGATTAGGTATCTCCAGAGATGAAACTGATTGCTTTATTTTTTGGCACATCTGTAATGCAGCAAACAAAACATATATATTTGTATGTATGAGATTTACATTAGAGGCAGACAAAAGCAAGTCAGGGGTGGATTCTCACTATCAATTAGAGGTACTATTTGCACAGAAGGAGGTAACCTGTTGGATGTGCACTGAAGTGAAATAAAAAGATTGCGTGAAGCAAATGAAGATTATATGACTGTGGGTTAACAGAAAAGAAGAAAAGACTCCGAAAAAATGAAATTACAGGAATTGTGAACGGAGGTGGTTTTGGTGCTGCAGAGGACAAGCAAGTGTTTACATTTAAGTGTCATTATCATGACATTGTGGAAGCTGAATAGGGAAAGTGACTCATGCTATCAACTTCTAAATATCTTGATCAAGTAGGAGCCATAATTATTGCTGGAAAACTACTGGAGAAAAAAAAAAAGGATTTGAAAAGGACAATTTTCTGCAAGATGGAGAAAGTAAACAAAGCAAAACATTGTCACAAATTAGACCGTATTCAGCATAGACTGAAGGAGCAGAAATAAAAAGGTCAGATATTGAAAAACATCACTGTCTGGATCCAATATAATACTTAAATGTCTTTAGTATTGCAACTCCCAGTGCTAATGACATGGTTCTGTGACAGCCAACACTTCAGGTGGGCATGCAGATACGCACTGCAGTGAATAGGGCATACAAAAACCTCAAAATAATGTCCAGCACACTCTACAGAGACAAGACAAAGATACTAATCACTAGTCAATAGGAAAATGGCAGTTTCTGCTTCCAGGGCCATTCTTATAGTCAAATTAAGCAGTGGTTTGATATAAAAAAATTCCTTGCAGTCAGTCCCTTTTCTCTGAGGCAAAAGTTCTCAGCACTGAGGTGCAGAGTTACACCACTACACTTTTTCTCTTTTCAGACCAGGAAATCTGAAATCTTTTATCCACACTGACATAGCTTCAAAAACAGAATTACAGCAAGAACCTCTTCACCTTTTTATGAAAATAACATGTTCCAGTGGGGTACAGGTAATACACTTCTTCAGGCAGAAAAAGGAACTGAACCTTGGTCACTGGCTTAATGACTGAATGCTTTAAAAATACTAGGCTAGTACATAGCAGCAAATGGAGCATTTACCTGGCCTGCAGTGGGGACAC
The DNA here is from genome assembly GCF_036169615.1 of Heliangelus exortis. NCBI lineage: Eukaryota > Metazoa > Chordata > Aves > Apodiformes > Trochilidae > Heliangelus > Heliangelus exortis. The sequence goes on along the minus strand of NC_092424.1, from coordinate 105,698,659 downwards.
TGCTATTGCTTCAACAGAAATGTGAACACTTGGAAATACCAAACTAATGTACCAAACCATCTTATCTAAAGATGCCTTGCAAAAGGAAACCCAGGTCTCCGAAAACATGCATCATGCAACACTTTATGTACTATTTAAAAAAAACAAACCAAAACAATTTTAACACTTTCAGTTCCATTTTCTGTAGACCCTAGTGCTTTCAGAAGCTGTTTAGAGATGCTCTGCAAATAACTGGTTGTTAAAAACGTTTGACTCGTTTTAACAATAACAAAACTTTTATTGTAAATGAGAGAGATACCTATGCAAAGCAGCGCGCTGGGCGACCGAGACAGCACACCTCCACCAACTGTTCGCGCCTTGGATAGGGTAAGCCAGTCCTTTTATACTGTCGGTAACCCCCCTCCCTCTTAGCCCTTTATTAGTTTCTCATTGGAGGCTGTTTCACGGGCTCTCTCTTTGTATTGGTCCCTGGTCCGCAGGTTCTGTCCCGTTGCTAAGGGAAGAGCTTCTTTGTTCTGTCTCTGCGGACTTGCCTCGTGGTCTTCGACGTGCCCCGACATGTTTTCCCACAAACAACCCGAACAAAAAAAACCCCGATCCTATGATTACAAACCACACCCAATTAAATGTTCTAGGGAAGGATTCATTCAACAAAGCAATAAAGTAAAAATTTTGACCTGTATTTATTACAATTGTGAATAAGCACATTCAGAAAACATGGGCAGAGACAAATTCAGTCTTTGGTATACACTAGGTTGTTAGACACACCTAACAGCAGACTCATAGACCTCAAGCATTAACAGGAATATGGACACAAACTGGGAGTTAGGAGCCTATAGATCAGCAGCCAAGAGTTAGGAGCAGGGGTGCTCAGTCACCTCAGGAGAGTCCTGCTGCTCCATTTGGCCCACTGCTGTGCCTCTCAAATGCAGAGACCAGGGAAGAAGACGAGAATCAACAGGAAGCTGCAGTTAAAGCTCTTTCCACCTCCTTCAAGTCTTCTCTTCCTCATAGTGTTGTTGCAGGAAGAGTCAGGTTTCAGTGTTAAAGGAGAAACAGAAAGTTGAAGCTTGAAGTGTCATGCCCTGCAGAAAAGCAAGGACAAACAGAAGAACCCTTGTGGCTGGAGTCTGACCATGCTGTTCTTCAGGCTAAAATCTATACCACAGCTCCCATTCTAAACAGATAGTTGCCTAAAGGAATGAAGATGGTGGGTAAATACAATTTAGATTTGATTTAGAAATGGAAGAAGGAAAAAAAAATAATCTATATGCTTAACTGAATCAGTAGAGATTTTATTTCACAGCAAACTAGGTTCATCAAATACTTGTGGTAAAGGTTAATTAAGATTGTATTTTTTAATATACAAATATTGGTATGTACATTCTGGGAATTCTCACCAACTGTAAGCAGGATACATATGCTATTAACCACTCCTGAAATAATGCATCGGTATGTCTGGGTACACATTTATTAGCTTTATATTGCCACATTATATTATCCAGTGTGTTCTCAACTATGAATCAAGACAGTCTCTATGCCGATAGAATCTCAGTCCAGTATTCAGGGAGATAAATGCAGCTGTCTCTAATTAATTCTATGAAACAGGTTTAGTAGGATTCCAAATCCTTAAAAATGTATAGCGTGATATAAAAATAGAAATGTCTTGATGTAGTTGTACATATGGCAGGATAAACAGAATGTTGTCTTCTGCCTCTAAAAATGTGATATTTCCCATTCTTGTCTGCATATGAAACTCTGGAGAAGAACTTAAACTTGGGGATAATCAGTATCAATTAGAAATTAATTGATAGGTGTGGATTGTTTTCTGTCTTACATTTCAGGTGTTACTGAAATTTCTCCAGGAATTAACCAGCCTATTGATAATAAAAGTAAACACAGGATAACTGTAAGAAGAACGTACCACATAAATCCACAATACACGTGAAGAACCACAAAATTGTTCTATCTTTTCTCATGGAACATGTTGTCTTCATTATTTTTTCTGTTTGCAAGTACACTGAACTCTGCACATGAAAAGAAAACACCTTCAATATCATTTCATGTGGGAAAATTGAATTGTCTGTTCTTTCTATTTATTTTTATGAAGTGCAGAATGATAAGACCCTACTTTTAACCTGTGCCATAATGAATCAATAAGGGATGTGCAATGAAATAAATGGAAGGCAGAAGTACTGCAAAATTGTGAAAGTGAATGCTTTTCACAGCATGCCATCATCCCTTGGAATTAACTGCAGCAGGAGATTATTAAGTCAAATATCTTTGAAAGATTTTTAAAGGGCTGAATAATTTTATGAGTAATAACAACAATATGAATGTTAAAGTAATCTATTACTATGCTTCAGAGGGTAAATTGATAGCTACAGGGTTCAAGAAGAGAGATCCCCTTCTCTACCTTCCTTTCCATACAACTAGCTAAGTGCATCAAGGTCTTTTCTTCAACTTCCTGTCAAGAATCAGACATTGGTCACTTCTGAGCACAGCAAGAATGCAAGACTCGGCAAATGAGAAGAAACATAGAATTTGCCTGTTCCAATACAACAAGATTTATACTCCTCATCACCACTGTCATCATCAGAATATATATTACCTCCAGGATAAAGGAGATTTCTTTTCTGTGTTCACGCCCCCACGGATGCAGCACAGGTACTTGGAAGCTTGCAGTTTTAAGTCACTTAGCATTTTAGTTCACACATCTCATCAAGCTTCTGGGGCTCTAGTTCTTCCTTTTATTCACCTTGTAGATTTCATGAACTTTCCAGCCTCAGATTCTAAAGAAAGATGAAAAGAAAAAGAAAAAACAAACCCCCTTGATGTAATTTTCAGCTCTTGTCACTATCAGTTTGCCCCCGGAGGAGGAGGATGACAGCCTCTGTGACACTATTCTCACCCTGCTTTTGAGATCTTCTTAGTGACCAGCAGGAATATCACATGGGAAGACACAGGAACAGATCTTTATCCAGTGTGAATTCCTGCTGGTTACACTTGAGATATTTTAAAAATCTTTCAGACTGCTTTTCTGAATCTTCCCTCTGTTAGAATTCTGTGAATACTTGAAAGAGAGTTAACAAAGTATTTGGGTTCTTCAGTAAGCAGATAATCTCTCAACCACTTCTGAGAGCAGTTTAATATATCTTCATGAACCACCATGTCTGATGGACATGGAAAAAAATAAGGATTAACAGCACAGACCAAATTAAGAGACAAGTGTTTATTATTGTTATTTTTGTTACTCATTGCAAAATTAACAGCAAAACAATGAAATGATTTATACAAACACCGTGCAAAATGACAGCATTTTAAAAATATAAGCTAATGGCTCCTCTTTGCAAAATTTGTCCTCAAAAAGTTTGCAAAGAATTCCAGATACTAAATTCATGCTAAACCTTGTGCTTGAGCCCGTCTATGGATAACATGAGTGGTTTTTCACAATAACCATCGTGCCATATATAAACAGATGAAAGATGTATTTCAAATGCAGAATAGATATTTAATGCAAGATTCACAGAATTTGCTGATGTATCTCTCAATTACACATCAGAATTCTTGGAAACTGAATATTTGGCTCCAGATAGATCTCCTGGTTAGTTATCTAGACTCCCAGTAAGTAAATGGGGAAAGTAACATTTCTGAAGAGACCTGAACAAAAATCACATTCAGATAACCATGCATCTGAACTCTACTTTTCTATAGGGTAGGGCTGCCTGGAGGCTGCATCTGTAACTTCCATATTTTCCTTAAAAGAATACCTAGACTTTTAGGTCTCAGCCTTTTAAAAGATTCTCAGAAGTGGGAAACAGTGTGTTAAAGCCACCAACTTTCGTATTACCATTTTTTATCCGTGTAGTAAATGCAAGAGGAATTTTTACTCGGAGGTTTATTGGCAAGGAGGGAGTAAACTTGTATTCCTGTCCTCATTCTCAGAAACATTTATTATTTACTGGGCAAATACTACAGGTGACATGCACAACAAAGTGCTCTATATATTAGTCTACTGTAGGTCATTTACCATCATGTGAAGATGGAGATGGAAATCAGATTGCTTACCAGTAAGGAAAGACTCCTGACAAAAGACTGTTTCGATAATGTCAATAAAATACCTATTATAAGTATTTCCTGCCAAACTTGAAACTGACTGGTGATTTCTAGGTGCCTTCTGAAAGCAGGTCTTTTTTTCATTATTATTTTTGGACTTGTCTGTTTTAAGTGGTACTTTCAGCTTTGCCTTAAATAAGTCTTCAAGGTTGGACTCTGACTTTTGTACAGATGAGCAAAGTGGCAATTATGATCATGCTTACTAAGTTAGAAATGGCAACATAAGAGCCTTGAATCATTATTTTCCATATATCAGATACTGATATCAGGTACTGTAATCTTTGACAATCTTGAACGCCTTCAGTGCATATATTCAGTTGCATTAAGTCTTATATTTCAAAACCTAACATATTTACAACAAAGAAATAACTGATTCAGGAAAATATAAGACATCTTCAAGAGACTCAAACCGATTTCTTTAAAAGATTTTGTTTCTATACCTAAGAAATAGGCTATGGAGCAAGAGGACAAACATTTTTGTTTTAATGTGTTGAACTAAGTATTTCTGATAAGGTAACAAAAATAGCTTTTTTCAGTGATCTAAAGGGGAATAACAAACAGATCAAGAAAATTAATACCAGAAGTAGGGATGCAGACTGGAGTCAAGGCAGCATATCTAAGTTTTGTATCATTCTGCCACCGTGGATTTCAGTTGTGATTCCCATACCAGGGTGAAGCTAGAGTAGTACAGAGAGGCTGAGTGCCAGAAATAGGGGAAATTACTCCAACAGTTTGTATTTATTGAAATAAAACAAATTTTCATTCATCCAAGTGGTGTGTTTTTATTTTGTTGTTGTTGTTGTTGTTCACAATTGCAGCATCATTTAAACTGAACATTTGGACAAAACGATCAAATTGTAGACAATCATGAAAAGAGAGTTTTGCTATTTAATATGTAAAGAGTGTTCAGAATGAATGTAGGTAAAAGAGCCCTAATTATGTTATAAAGCTCATCACGGAGAACAGTGAACTATTCCAGTGTGTGTTAAGTTGTTCCCACTTTGTGAAGAACCTTCTTGGCCTTTCAGCAATGGGAGTTTTTTCTTCTTTTGCTCCACTTCACATTACTGAGAGGCCTCAAAACTTTAGCCATTATGGATTCCACATCATCACAGCATATAAAAGCTACTGACTCTAAATTATCTCTTGATGTGCTGGCTTCCTACCACATCAAACTGACCCAGAAACCCCAATTCTCTATCTTTGTTACCATCAAACTTATCATCTCTCTTCAGATTCAAATAGTAAAAAGCTTTTTAGTGTTTAGCCACTGTACTTTTTTCTTTAGAGGTCAATTGTTTTCAATATCTCAATTGAATGTTTTTGTAGATGTGCAATGAGTTACGAAGTACAGAATAGAATAAATTTTTTTAAAAGATACTTAGTCCTTTAAAAAGATGGTTCTTTTTTTACTTTGATGGAGAGAATTAAGCCATGTCTGCATTCTAACCATGTAGAATCACTTAGTAAAAGCTTGTGTTAAACTCTCTGACAAAGGACAATATTCAGCTTGTCTACTCTAGGAACTACGACAGACCTACAAAGAGGAAAACTAGAAAAAAACTAGAAAAAAACCTAGAAAACTAGGAAATAAAATCCATCATGATAAAGGCTACTGAGAAATATTTAATTCTTCTGAGCTTATTCAGCTTAGAAGAAATGGGCATTGAAAGTCTAGAGAACCTGAAGACACTGAAAATTTGGAGAAGGATGAATGGAGACCTTATAATTTTCAACAATACCTAAAATGAGGTAATGAGGTAGGTATTGGCCTCTTCTCCCAAGTAAAGGACTAGAGGAAATGGCCAGAAGCTGTACCAAGGAAGGTTTAGCCTAGCTATCAGGAAGAATTTCTTTACTGAAAGAGTAGTCAGGTGCCAGAAGGGGCTGCCCAGGGAAGTGGTGAAGTAATTATCCCTGGACCTATGAAAAAACATCTACATGAATCCCATGTAGATGTGGCACTTCAGGACATGCTGCAATAGGCATGGTATTTTTTCCAGGCTGACAGTTGGATTCAGTGTATTTAGAGGTCTTTTCCAACCATGACAATTCTGTGATCCTGTGTGAAAATACTCATTTCCCATATGCACATCTCTGTCACTGTATCATTTTCATCTCCGGAGCTACCTGTGCTGGAAAAATCAAGGAGAGCAATATTTTTGTGGTGATCCTGAGAGAATCCCAGCTTATTCAGCACCAGATCTTTCTAGATCTAGATCTAATCAAGTCTCTTTGTCAGAAGCTGCATCTATATTAGCTTTTGGGATGGAGCAGCAATGGGGTTTTGAAACCAGTCTCCAGTGACCACATTTATTGCATTATTCCCATTTCAGGGAGGACTTGGTGTACACTAAAGAATGTCCTTTCTGAGGAAACAGAAATGAAAGATTTGTTTGAAGTGCACAACCAATATGTTTCAACCCCTAATGGGAACATGAAGGCCCAAACCGGTCCGTGGCCCTTTAGGCAAACTTGACCCAAAATCTGTGGACACTTTGTCCAAGGGCTCAAACTAAATTTAATCCAATCTTTATATGTGCTGCAAGCACCACATATATAAGGTCTGTACCCTTAATTGCTTTGATGTACTGAGGTTGTACTGAACTATATTACTTGCTGAAGTAGACACAGGCAACAGCATTTAAATGCCCTGCTCTTCACTCTCCCACATCTCCAGGAGAGTGGAACATGAACTGCATGAATTAACACTTCAGTGAGTACTTCAGCAGAAACACACATCTTCCTTGCTACCTTCCTAGTAGTCCTCATAGAAGGTACAACAGCCACAGAATCACTTTATTCATTCACAAGCACCAACATCAAATACAAAGGGACCCATTGCTCATTAAGCTTAACTGTCTCTGTAACAAAATAATAAACTGAGGACTATACAAGTTGCAGCATAGTGGTCAGCTCATATAACAAATACCATCATGGGACTGCCTTAGGGGAAGTCAAATGACTATAATAGTTTTATGCTAGTTGAATTCCCAATGTTTTTCACTGTCTAGTCCAAAAGCAGGACTAAAAAAAAAAAAAAAAAGTCAACTGTAAATTTATTTCTCTGGTTGTTCAAAACTCAGTGTTTAGGTTTTGAATTACTACTTTCCTTTTGTGAATGCTATATATCATTCACACAGTAAATATCTCCAAGATTAAATAAAATAGCTGGCCACACTGTTTTATATATGCCACCTCCTCTCAGAGTTTTAGTTCATCTGAGAGTAATGGGCAAACACAGTCCCAAAACTTCTGCATAGTCTCCCAATCCAGTGCATGAGCAGAGCAGGACAGCTAGTAGTAAAATACATGGAAACTATCAAGTTGAGTGGTTAGGTCACACCACAAGGAAAGAGAAAGAGAAAGGAGTAATCCTAATGCTTATGTCTCAAAAATAATTCCAAACCAGGCACAGCAAAAAACTTAACAAGTCTACTTTACTCAGTTGATCTGCTTAATAAACAAGAATGTTTGTAAAGCATATGAGTGACACACAGCATCTATCTAGCTCAAGAAAGAGCAGTCTCATGTCATCTTGTATACAAGTCCTAATCTTCTATATGCCTTCTGAAGTCATGTGTAAGGTAAAACCTTTAGATAAGATGGTCAAAATGGGATTTCCATGTCAAACAGATTTTGTATCTGCTCAGGTTCTTGCAGAGTGCACACACTGACAGATGGACTTCATGCCTTACAGACACAGAGAAACTGAAAAAGCATTCCATTGTACATAAAGAATTACTTTTCTTCAAAAGTTGCACATATATTGTAATATATATCTTTGAGAAGCTATGAAGCCTCTATGCCATTTCCCACCAGATGAATTGTCCTGAAGATTCTGATCTTGGTATTGAGAGTGATTAGCAGTGGTCAGGATGCCTGGACCTCTTTCAGGTGGAGAAGAGATTTTTTCACAGGTGAGGTACTTTTATTCAGCTCACTATGGGAACACCATAGGTTAAGTTATGCTACCCAGAGGGCTTGGCTTCATGTGAGAAAGAAAAACATGTGAATGGTGAGAAGCCAAGATCGCTCAATATCCAGCACAGCTGACTGCTCTCTCACTGTCAGATTGGTTTCTGGAGTAACCATACTTTTGAACCAGTCCTTATTTTGGAGTCCTCAAAGACTTCAAAATTCTGACAAAACGGATCATCCATGGTTCTGTCAAGAACACCTGCATTCATTCTATTTTATTATGGGCACTGAACTTAGGTAGGCTGAATTTGTACTTCATTGATGGGCAGTACAAACTATGAGGTGAGTCAGAGCTCAGACACTGTCTCTCAGCTGAGGAGTTTTATCATATAAATGCCTGAATCAGTTTTACTGAGGGCTGTTTAGGAATTACCCTTCTTTATTCATTTGCTCAGTTAATCCTAGGTCAGAGCAGTTACTGAGTAGGGGAGAAAGTAGTACTTAATGCTACAATTTTCAACAGTTTCAAATCCAACAGTTGTAACTTTTCCAGACTTTGAGAAAGAATGTAAAGAAAAGTGATGTAGTGTGAACAGTAGATTAAATTGCTGCAGTTATTACTACTATAATTGTCATTATATGAAAAAAAAAAAAAGTTATACTGATAGTTTTTTTTTTTAAAACTTGCTAAAATACACTTCAGGTATATTGCAGTGAGTTTTCTGTGAGTAATTATTTTTGAATTATGGATTTTTTCCGCCCACAAAAGGGAAAAAATGTTAACATAGAACATGTTTTTAAATAAACAACAAATTAATTTGAAGACAACTACGCTTCTTGCTCTGTGACATGGCAACTGAACCTGAAGCTTGAGGGGAGTTGATCTTACATTAAATTCAGTTTCAAGAATAATTTTTGTATTTGGTGAATATGTAATGTCTTGTTTCACACATAAACCTGAAAATCCATAACCTTTTCTATTTCTACACTATGTAAAAACACAATGTTAAACCATTGCCTTGGGACTGGAAAGGACCCATTGTCTTGGCCAACCCCCACTGGAAGGGTAATAGTGAGGTTAGCCCAATGAATCTTAACAGTATTTTGTTATAATTTCTCCATCGTCACTGTCAAACAGTAGATTAAAAAAAGGGATTACCAGAAAAGATGAGACAAAAACATGGAAGTCTTCAATTAAAATTTAGGTGGGATAAAGATCATGTCAAGTGAGACTTTAAAACCTACCTGAGTGTCAAACAGTATATATTTTTGTGGGGAGGCAGGTTTGTATAATCAGATGCATCCTCTAGTGAATTCTCATGTTAGTAAGCACTGTAATACACGGAGGAAAAAAAAAAGAATAATTTGCAATAAGAACCTAAAACCCTCTAGATCTATCTGAATAATTAAAAATATTCAGGAGAAGGAAGGTGTTTAGCAAGGAAATATCCACTTTTCTTTTAAGATTTCCTTGTTAAATGTGATTATATCCTGTTCCCAAGTAGGAGGGATAGAATTGTTGATTTCACTTTCTTTTATTCTTATGTACAACTAGAAGGTCAACAGATATAAAACCTAAGGGGAACAAAGCTGTATTGAACTGTAATAATTTGATAAATAAACAATTTATCACATAACCCCCTCAATGTATGGTATTAGAGACTGATTTTTCAACTAATCTAATTGAAGCAAATTTGGGGATAGTTGTAATTCTCTAATTGTTTTGGACACATAGGCATTAGCAAGGGAGTGTTATGTTGTCATAACAACGGGCCTACGGTAATGACTTCAGAAATAGAATTGAATTATGTTACAATGGTGGTTTGGGAACAGCTGCTTCTCTGCAAGTTTGGTTAGGTGGGACAGAGACGTATGTGGGCTGCAATAAAACCATGTGATGGTTTGTGCATTCCAACTTTAGGGCCATATAAAGGCCCCATGCCTTCCGTAGGTGTTTTGATGCTTGTCTAAGTTAATATATATATTTTTATAATGGCTATTTCATTCTTAGTATTCTGCAGTTTTCCAAAAATCCTTTTATAAATACTGAGCTTCATATTTTACTCAATGTAAGTGCAGTGACAGATGCAATGTGAGGGTGAGGATCTCCATTCATGGTCTTTTTCCTATACATGATCAATAAGTAAAGATAGATGGAGTCCATTGTGATCCTCCCTTAGTCCTCAAGTACTGAAGCATAAGCAATAGACTGAAAACTACCTCTATCATATTAAAATTCAGGACAGCAATACACTTCATGAGATGGGCTGGCCTATTGAGTAGAGTGTTGAATAGGATGCTGTGTATGGAGATGCACTCCATCTGCTTTTAGATAAACACTTTCACTGAGCAACATGCCTGACCTTAACTTTCTTTGTTTCATTTCATTTTCTTTCCTGAGTTTTGCTGCCTCTCCATTATGAATTCCTGGTCTGGAAAAAGTTAACTCAGACCAAGATGAAAGGATTTCTGTTCATTAATCACATGCTATTAACTTGACAACTTTGTTTGTGACTTAGAAGGCAAATACCTGTCCAGATTGCAACACTTAAGTTCACAGCATGGCACAGCTCTTCTAAAGGTGATTCAGGGCTGTTTATAGAAAGCAGAACATCAGATGGTAAGGTTAATCTCCAAAACAGGTCCCTTAGTGATAATGTAGGAAATGCAAGTGAATGTAAGAGTCCAGATACTGCAGAAGCCAGAAACTGTAAAGGAAACTTCATTTTGGCTCATGCAGCTCAGGTATGAACTGAGTATTTCAAAGTTTCTTGGGAATAGGAAAAAAACAGAATGAGAATGTAAAAAGATAAAAGTAGGGTTAGATATTTAAACAAAAATAAATAACAGTGAAGTGTACATCTGAAATGCAATTGAAACAAACTTTTTAAAAACTGAAAACCCACAGCTCCATGAACAGAGAAAATAATAGATTTTTTATTTCCTATGGAGTTGTCTCTGGTATTATCTAGGAAGATATGACTTCCACATAAAATTTATGTGAAGTCTGACGTTTTCATAATGTGGTTCTTCCATGGGTATTCCCTACTGCTTAATGAGGGCTGAGGTCATCCTGCAGACATCTGTACATTCTGTCCCAAGTATTTAGCTGTCTGTTTTCACAATATGTCTAGGAACAGAGTATCTTTGAAATGATCGTGTATATGTCAAAGTTCCTTGAACTTGGTGGACAGGTTTAAAAAAATATGGACAGTCAAAGAGGAGGAATAGCTATACATGCTATATGATCACATAAACCTCACTGGGAAAAACAAAACAAAACAAAACTAACAGAAAATTAGTAGCTTGCTGGAGAAACAGTGAGAACATTTCCAAGCAAAAGTATATCAGAGGACTAACACTTTGAGGTTAATTTTAATCAAATTACAAATTTGCACTCATTTGGTTTTGTAAAAAAACCAACAACAAAAAGCAATAGACTGTTATAGTAACATACCACCTTTCATGACTTCATAGAACAGATGGCAGGACTACAGCTTGGGAACACCTCCTTACCACTGAGAGTTTGTTTTGAAAGGATGAGACAATAGTTTTTCCTGGGCTCATAGAATTCTGTTCTTAAGTCTTTTTTTCTGACCTTCTTTCCAATACTTCACTATTCATCTCTCTGTCCTGACCATAGAATCATAGAATCCAGCACAGAGCCACAAAGATGATTAAGGGAGTGGAAAATCTCCCTTATTAGGAAGGCTGAGGGAGCTGGGTCTCTTTAGCTTGGAGGAGACTGAAGGGTGACCTCATTAATGTTTACAAATATATATATATATAAAGGGTGAGTGTTAGGAGGAGGGAGCCAGGCTATTCTCAGTGATGACCAATGGTAGGACAAGGGGTAATGGATGCAAGCTGGAGCATAAGAGGTTCCATGTAAACATAGGAAAAATCTTTTTGACTGTGAGGGTGACAAAACACTGAAACAGGTTACCCAGGAAGGTTGTGGAGTCTCCTTCTCTGGAGATAATCAATGGAGATGGCTGGGCTAACCATCCTGCCACCATTTGGGGAAGAGAAGCCTTAGTTGCTATCTGACCATTCCCAGCCACTTCCATAGTTACTGGGCCCTGTGTTTTTGCTGCCACATATATCACTATTTCCCACTTCAACTGAGTCAGCAGACTGACAGCTGTCCTTAGGCTCATTTTTAGTGACCTGGGTTTTTAGTTATTCCCCCTTCTACCCCAGTTTGAAGCCCTTTCAATGAGCCCTGCCAACTCTTATGCAAGGATCCTTTTCCCCCTTTCAGACAGATGTGCTCCATCTCTCGCCAGCAGACCCAGTGCTGTATAAACTTCCTCATGATCAAAGAACCCAAAATTCTGATGGTGGCACCAGTCTCTGAGCCACATGTTAAGCAGGTGTGTTTTTCTCCCTCCTTCAGTATTTTTCTTTACAGGATGAAAACCTGAGCCTTGTGAACCTGAGCCTTCAACCAGTTGCCCTAATGCCTTGGAGTCCTTTTTAATTGCCTTTGGACTTCTCTCTGCAACCTCCTCATGGCCAACCTGGATAACGATAATCAGAGTGCTGTACCAGACAAGAGAGCCTCCTTTTAACATCTTTAACCTGAACCCAGGGAGGCAGCAGACCTTCCTTATGAGATGTGTCTGGTAGACAAATGGGGCTTTTTGTTCCCTTCAGAAGGGAGACATCTACTACAGTTACCCTTCTTACTACAGTTACCCTTCTTTTTTTTCTTAGTTGAAGATGTCCTAAGGTGTGGATTTGAGTGATGAAACCTGGGCAACTCACTGGATGGATCTTCATCTCCATCCTCAGTCTCTTGGCCCTCAACTTCCAAAGCCCCACACCTGTTGTACAAGGGCAATGGGAAGGTGAGGGGGCCGGGAAGGGTTTTGCTTGTGTCTCTGAGGAGAATCATAGAATTGGCTGGGTTGGAAGGGACCTCAGAGATTATCAAGTCCAACCCTTGATCCACTATCGCTGCAGTTACTAGACCATGGCACTGAGTGCCACATCCAGTCTCTTTTTAAATAACTCCTGGGATGGAGAATCCACCACTTCCAGGGGCCCATTCCAATGCTTGATCACCCTCTCAATAAAGAAACTCTTTCTAATGTCCAACCTAAACCTCCCCCAGCACAACTTGAGACCGTGCCCTCTTGTCTTGCTGAGAGTTGCCTGGGAAAAGAGACCAACCCCCACCTGGCTCCAGCCTCCTTTCAGGGAGTTGTAGAGAGTGATGAGGTCTCCCCTGAGCCTCCTCTTCTCCAGGCTGAACAGCCACAGCTCCCTCAGCCTCTCCTCATAGGATCTGTGCTCAAGTCCCTTCACCAGCAATGGGAGGGGCAATTCCGTCCCCCCTTGCTGTCCCTTCGGTCACCTGGCTGGTGACAGGCGGGGAATCCTCAACTTCTAGGTTGGATATCAGGAAGCACTTCCTCATGGATTGGGTGATCACACATTGGAATGGACTGCCTAGGGAAGTGGTGGAGTCACCATCCCTGACAGTGTTTAAGGAAAGGGTGAATGTGGCACTGCCATGGTCTAGCCAGTGTGGTAGTGTTAGGTCATAGGCTGGACGTGATGATCTCAGAGGTCTTTTCCAGCTTCAATAATTCTATGATTCTGTGATTCCTGCGGACCCTGCACCTCCTGCCTTTGCCTCAGGGTATGGCTCCACCACTCTGCTTCGCTTTCTCATGCTCTGATGCTTCCGAACCTTTCTACCCCCTCCCTCGGTTCCGCCACCTCCCCGAGCAGATCGTTTGTCGATCACACCGCACACCGGCTCCGGCTCCCTCCGGTACCGGTACCAGTGCCAGGCTCAGGCGTTCGCTAGAGCCAGAGACCCGCACGGCCGCGTGTTTACCCCGGAGCTGTGTCCCAGTCCCCAGATCATTTCTTCTTGGGAGCGGCTTTTGGCCGCGCTGTGTCCATGGCTGTCCCTGCAGCCGGGAGGGGAGACTCAGAGGCCATGGGCACTCAGACACACCATGGGCAGAGCGGAGCCCCGGGAACCCCCTGCGGCTCAGCTGCCGCCGGTTTGTAAAGGCGCAGCGCTCACCCGTGCCGCTGTCTCTCTCCTCCAGGTCCGAGGGAAGCTCCCGGCGCCGCCGCTTTTACATTTCCCGCGTTTTCCCCGGCACGCCCCTGGCCACATCACCCTCTCGGCTCTATCGCGATAGAACTGTGTCGCGACTCTCCTCGGGTCTCGCTGCTCTCCATCGGGGTTCCGCGGCTCCGGGAGCCCCCACGCCATCTCAAGATATCGCAGGGTTTTAAAGGCACAGCAGTCACCGCTGTCACACTGGTGTGAGGGAGAAGTTGCAGCGAGAAGAACCTCATGTTCAAAACTTGACCGGGTATCAGGTAACTTTCTTACAAAACCTTTGGTTTTTGTGAGGAGGCGGTTCTGACAAAGGCATCAAAGCACTTCTAGAGGATGCTGCAGTAAGTTTTTCTGGGGCTACAGTATAACCATGACACTGCTACTCCCTGGTTGTGACAAAAGGGCAACACATTTTGGAAGAATCAGGCCAAATTAGAGGACAGCTATCTGGTCCAGTATTTTTCATTTTAGTTATAAATTCCTCATTGAAAGAAAACCTGAATCATTGTCGCATCTGTCTTAAAACAGAATTTTATTTAAATAGTTATGGAGGTGGTCCATAATATGGGTTTGAACCTGCTTAACCATGTTTGAATTGCAGGACAGCCCATCTCAAATCTGTTTCCCTCAACAGTGAGATGTTCCTGGCTTGTGAGGTTGAAAACAGTTTTCTGTATGATTCTTTTTTCATAAGCAGTACACAAAACATGATATTACTGTTTTTCTCTGATATCAAAAGGTTCAGAAACTGAAACAGAACTGATATGAGGTAGGAAATGGGAAATGACGATGAATATCACAGAATCACAGAATCAGCCGCTGTGGTTCCCAGACCATGGCACTGAGTGCCACATCAGTCTCTTTAAAAACCCCCAGGGATGCAGAATCCACCACCTCCCTGGGCAGCCCATTCCAGTTCCTGATCACCCTCTCTGTAAAGAAATTCTTTCTAATATCTAACCTAAACCTCCCCTGGCACAACTTGAGACCATGCCCTCTTGTCTTACTGGTAGTTACTTGGGAGGAGAGACCGACCCCTCCTGTCTCCAGCCTCCTTTCAGGGAGTTGTAGAGAGTGATGAGATCTACCCTGAGCCTCCTCTTCTCCAGACTGAACACCCCCCAGCTCCCTCAGCCCTTCCTCACAGGACTTGTGCTGGATCCCTTCACAGCCTCCTTGCTCTTCTCTGGACCTGCTCCAGCACCTCAATCTCCTTCCTGAACTGAGGGGCCCAGAACTGGACACAGGACTCAAGCTGTGGCCTCAGCAGGGCTGAGCACAGGGGCAGAATCACTTCCTTGGACCTGTTGGCCACACTGTTCCTGATACAGCCCAGGATGCCATTGGCCTTCTTGGCCACCTGGGCATACTGCTGGCTCATGTTCAGCTTCCCAACTCCCAGGTCCCTTTCTGCCTGGCTGCTCTCAGCCACTCTGTGCCCATCCTGGAGCTCCCCATGGGGTTGTTGTGGCCAAAGTGCAGGACCCAGCACTTGCCCTTGTTGAACCTCATCCCATTGGAATCAGCCCAACTCTCCAGTCTGTCCAGGTCCCTCCTGCCTTCCAGCTGACCCACACTCCCCCCCAACTTAGTGCCATCTGCAAATTTGCCAATGGTGGACTCAATCCCCTCATCTAAATCATCAATAAAGATATTAAACAGAACTGGGCCCAGCATTGATCCCTGGGGGACACCAATTGAATCAGAACCGTTCAACACCACTCTCTGGTGGCCTCCAGCAGTTCCTAACCCAGCACAGAGTGCTCCTGTCTGAGCCATGGGCTGACAGCTTTTCCAGGAGAATGCTGTGAGAGAAAATGTCAAAGGCTTTGCTGAAGTCCAGGTACACCACATCCACAGCCTTCCCCTCATCCATGAGGTGGGTCACCTGATGATAAAAGGAGATCAGGTTGGTCAGACAGGACCTGCCCTTCCTAAACCTGTGGTGGCTGGGTCTGATCCCCTGTCCATCCTGTAGGTGCTATGTGATTGCCCCCAGGATGAGCTGCTGCATAACCTTGCCCAGCACTGAGGTCAAGCTGACAGGCCTGAAGTTTCCTGAATCCTCCTTTCATCCCTTCTTGTGGATTGGTGTGACATTCACCAACTTTCAATCATCTGGGACCAATCATCCCCAGTGAGCCAGGACTGGTGATAAATGATGGAAAGAGGCTTGGAGAGCTCTTCCACCAGCTTCTTCCCTCATCACCCTGGGGTGGATCACATGTGGTCCCAAATATCTTCAATTATAGCATGTAAGTTTACTGAGAGAGTCAGATGCATTTCTGAAGTGCTGAGAGTTTAGTCTGACACACCTGATAAATGCATCAAGTACGATCCATTTTTCTCTGTTAGAACAATCACACTGTTTAGACCACTGATAAGGTATTTGTCTGTCAGCAGCTGCCAATGTGTGCAGGTAGTCAAATAAGCCTTGAGAAAATAAAGTTACACAGAAACTTGTAGTTCATTGAGCCCAGCTGTCTCATTTCAAACACCTTGGGTTACCAATCTTTCGCTGACTGCATAGCTCAGTTTTCAGGAAAACTTTTTTTATTTTTTTAAATTCCTGATAGATATGCCACAGGGACAAGGATCCCACAGACTCTGAAATATTAAAATCAGATTTATACAGCTGTTTACAGCCTCTGCAACTGCCAAGTTGACAGTATCATCAGTTTAATGGTGGGATTATTTGGTAAACTGACAGGAACACCAATTGCCCTATGCAGCTGTGGTACCTGAGACCTACCACTAGATATATAGCTAGAGCAAGACCTTCTGGATTGCTTTTGCAATCTGGACAGGAAACTAACATTCATGTAAAATTTCCTGTAAATTAAGTTCCCTAATTTTTAGAAAGTTCTACACTGAAACTTGAGTTTTTTCCACTCCCAGTGCTCCTTAACATACACCATGCATGAGAAAGCCATCCACATTGGCTGTTCAAGCAGACAGGTCCAGCTGAGCCAAAGTTATCTAAGCTTCCTGATACATAATTAGAGCTTTAAAATACAATGTATTTTCTTAGAGTTGCACTCACTAGTTAATTATTATTTCTCACTTGAAGCAGAAGTGTGATGATAACCACACAGTGCGTCCTAATGACAGTTTACAAATGTGTGGTCTGTACCAAATTCAGAAGAATCACTTCTGTCAATTCTATCACATACCTGAGCAAAACATTATGGCTAAGTTTTACTACCACAGGAATACTCCCAGAATTATTGTTGCTCATCTGTCTATACGTCCTCTCTAAAAGAGTAGCTGTTGAACTGACTTGCACAATTATACTTGTTGTATATGTATAGTTGTATACAAGTATATGACTTGCGTATATATGACAAGTATATATATGACAAGTATATAAGTATATATATAGCAAGTATATGACTTTTTATCACACTTCCTCTTTCTCATTTTCATTGACTGAAAAACTGATACAGAAGGAAAACTATTTAATTACTAAAGAAAGGAGACTTGCTTCACTGTTTTTTAAACACCTGACATTTTTATTAATTTTTTAAATATTACTTAACCTTTGTTTAATTTGATAAGGTATTTCAGAAGTGTTGCAGGAGATGTAGATGGAAAGCCATAATATTGATTATAAGCTTTTGAAATTCCTTGTAAAAATGTAATTCTAGTAAATAAATGCAGGAAGCATAAAATTAATAAATTATATATGAGGAGGTGGAAGTGAGGATAAGCTGCGGAGGGTGAATACAGAAATATTGCCAAAGTGTGATGGATAGTGTTAGGAAAGCCAAAGCTGAAGTAATGCTGAATCTGACAAGGAGCATCAAGGGCGAGTAGAAAATCTTCTACTGCTATAATAATAATAATAATGAAAGAAACAAGCAAAATGTAGAGCAGGTAATTCAGTGACAGCCTTTGATGAGTCCTCAATACCTTCTTTATTTTTGTCTTAATAAACTTAGTTTGTTAGGCATTTGTGTTTAGAAAAAAGGTTCAAGAAAGAAGGGAACTATCAGTGCTGCATGAAGATCAGGCCAGGGATCTCTTGCAAAATCAAATCCCTCTCAAGACTATAGAAATCGTAGGAATTCATCCAAGATTGCAGAGATCAGGCTGATATCACTGCAAAGCTATTGTTTTTCAACTTTGGAAAGTCTTCAAATAGAGGAAGACAAATGTTCAGATTTTTTAAGAAGTCAAGAAAAACAGTTCAGAAAACTATGAGGCAGTCAGTCTCAATTCATTCCTGAGGAAAATTGTGGAGCATGTCATCTTGGAAGCCATTTCTGAATATGTGAAGCAGAAGTGACCAGGAAGAGCCAGCATGGACAAAACCTTGAGTTACTTGATTGCCTCCTGTGGTAAAATGAGTAGCCCTGTGGATGAGAGGAAAGCAGTAACTGTTGTCTGTCTTAAGGCTTTTGATAAAGTCTCCTCCTTGTCTTTAAGTTGGCATATTATGATCTACTGAGGCACTAGATGAACTACTAGATGAATTACTAGATGAGTGAAATACTGCTTCAATAGTTGAGTTCAAAGGATAATAAATAATGGTTCAGACTATACCTGGATGGTGGTTGTGAGTAGTTTCCTAGGGGTCTCTTCTGGGTCTCATCAAGTTTCATATCTTTATCAGTAACCTAGAGAAGGTGGTAGAAGTAATACTTCCAGGGAGGGGGCAGCCACAACTTCCTTAGGAAATGTGTTCCAGTGTTTCACCAGCCTCATATTAAAGAGTTTCTTCCTAATGTCTAACCTGAATCTCCCCTCTTCAAGTTTGAAGCCATTTCCTCTTGTCCTCTCACTACACACCTGTGTAAAAAGCCCTACTGTAGTGAAATGAGGCAACCAGGTGCCACTAATTGCCATGTAGTGGGCATGAGTTTGTGTTAAGCCCACCTGTGCCTAATTAGGGTGGGCCCCTACTGCCCATCAGCAGGATTAGGGGGCCAGTAAAAGGTAAGGCTCAAACTCACAAGTTCAGCTCACTCCTGAGGAAGCCAGCAGAGGGGCTGGCTGCTGTCGGAGCAATAGCACCGATCTAGGCTTGTCAACCCTGAGGGCAACAGAGCACTATTTGTGAGTTTCTGCTGGAACACCTGGTTGGACCTTGGAGCGCCGTGCCCTAAAAGAGGTTTGTCTTGCAACGCCCTACCCTAGCTTTTTTGTAGGCCCTCCTCAGATATTGGAAGGGTTGGTATAAGGTCACCTCAGACCCTCCTTTCTCCAGTCTGAACAACCCCAGCTTCTTAAGCCTATCTTCATAAGGAAGGTGCTCCAACCCTCTGATCATTTTAGTGGCTCTCATCTGGACACATTCCAGGAGCTCTATGTCCTTCTTATGCTGGGGACTCCAGAACTTGTCACAGTACTCTAGGTAAATATCTAAATAGGGTCATTATAAAAAGAAAGGGAAACTGCTTTCTCTTAAATTTTTTGTTTGATGAGAATACTGAGTTTAAAATACAAGACTAATAAATACAGTCAGTTGTTTCAGAAACTTAAAAAAACCTTTGGAGTTGAAAGAGAATCATAATACCAATTCATTGAGATGCTTTGACACTGTGCTCAAATTGCTGTCACATTAGATACATGGAAAATTTTTTTCTATTATAAGCTGTGTGTCCTTTCTTCAATCAGCATTACTGGGTACTTGAAAACAATGTAGACTGAATGAATCTTCCAAATTCACCAATGTTTTGGTCTAAGTTAGACTCACATAAAGATTATTTTTCTTTTGAAAATCTGTGTGTTGAGGCTTATAACTTTAACAGTATTCCTCCTACTCCTAATCACAGTAGGAATTATGAGAAATCCTACTCAGGTGAAACAGGGAATATGAGGACTTAATGACTGTTACTAGATTTTCTGATGGCACTGAAACCAGCAGTAAATAGCATATAAATGTTTTTATACTGGAAATACCCAACTGCCAATTTTTCTATCTGCTCACCATAGGTACACCACTTCATACTTTCACCATCAGCTCTGCACACATGCACTACCCCACTGAGTACTATATCCACTCTGTGTACCCATGGATACTCTCAGAAGTGGAATGATTTTGTCCAATTTGGTAAAATGATTAAAATCCCAGCCCTTTCAATTCCCTGTGGCTGCTGTCTCCCACCCCTGTCTTCTGTAGGGAAATTGTTTTCCCTCTAGTTGCAGAACTAACAGTTAAAATTTGGAAACATACCCCTGAATACCAATTGAGTTCTTAGCTGCTCAAGCCACAGCTTAGCTGCTAAAGTCAGTTTGACTTTTTCAGAAGTAGGATAGAAAATTGGCACAATAAGAAATAGAAAGGATATTTCCAGACACAATTTACTGCAAATGAAAATAAATAAAGCAAAATTTTGCAGACAATAAAAAAAAAAGCTTAAGGTAATTAGGAATATTCTGACCCCAAAAGCAGTTTACCCACAAATTCAGAATCAGCAGAATGTTGCCACCCAGTTATAAAATATTTTTATTCTATTTATCTTCAAAATGTCACCATGCAGATTCTTTGGAAGGATGGAGCAGGAAGAAGATGAGTAATGTGTAAGAAACACAACCTATCTCCCAATCTTTTCCTACATACTATTTCTGAAAATGTCACTACCATGCTGAGTCTACTAATAGGATCATTAGCTCATCAAATCAGGCTCAGAATCCAAAGCTGAGAAATGAGACACACTCACAAAATATCTCCGAAGAAATAGCTAATTAGGTGGAAGATGGCATGGTCTGGGCTCTGAAAAAGGTCAAATTAAAAGTAAGACTTACGGGGTAGAATCTTAAAAATCAAAGCATACTATTGAAATATCAGGAAATAGGAATGCCATGGGTATTCACAGCCTATAGCCTCTCACATGTAAAGTGGAATGTGGAGGACCAGGTGTGGTGTTTTCCATGTTGGACGTATATGCCTAGCATACAACCAGTGACATTCACTACCTCCAGGGCCCTTTCTCAAGTTTTATCATTTTATGATGGACCTGAAAAAGTGCATGCTGTCCTTAGGGTTATCAATCTGGTATACAGATACACTTACAACTGTCCAACTTAGTAAATGCACACCTGTTTCCAGTCACAAATTGTCTTTTTACTGTATCTGTCTATCTATACATACATGTATTTCTAATAGAATCACAGAATTGTCACAGTTGGAAAAGACCTCTAAGATTGCCATGTCCCACTCTCAACACCCCTGCCCTGAATAGAATATATACATCAATTTCTGTGTCACCCACTAGAGCATGTTCTGAAGAGCCTCCTTCATCTACGTGTTTTTTAAATTTTTCCAGGGATGGTGATTCCACCACCTCCCTTGGCAGGCCATTCCAGTGCCTGACTACTCTCGGTAAAGAAATTCTTCCTGGTGCCCAGTCTAAACCTCCCCTGCTGCAACTTCAGGCCATTTCCTCCAGTCCTATCATTGTTGACTTGAGAGTCCAGCACCCACCTCCCTACAACCTCCTCTCAGGAAGCTGTAGATAGCAATAACTTCTCTCAGCCTCCTCTTCTCCAAAATAAATATTCCCAGTTCCCTCAGCCTCTCCTCATAGGGCTTGTCCTCCAGACCCTTCACCAGTTTGGTTGCCTGGCAGAAGACATGAAGGCACAGACCCCAGTTGCTGTGCGCAATCAGAATTGTTTATTGTTTACACCTATATAGTATCCTGATATCTATTGACTGGTCTACAATTTGCACCCCAAAGTGCTCTTTCTACTAACATAAAATCTTATCTACCTGTTCCCACTGAAGGCACCTGGTACTAGGACATAACAGTGTCCAGATGGCAAATTCCTTTGGTTATTTACAGCTCTTTGCAGGGGATTCACAACACTCAGTTCTGCTTCTCTGCTGTGCTTCTACAGTTGCCCTTCTCTGAACTCGCTCTATCAGCCCAAGGTGTTTCTTGTAGTGAGGGGCCCAGAACTGAATACAGAACTCAAGGTGTGGTTTCACCAGTGCCAAGTACCAGGGGCACCATCACTTCCTTTCTCCTGCTGGCCACACCATGTCTGATAGAAGTCAGGATGCTTCTTGACCACCTGGGAACACTGATGGCTTGTATTTGGCCAGCTGTTGACCAGTACCCCCAGTTCCTTTCTGCCTTGCAGATTTCCATCCACTCTTCCCTAAATCCTGTAGGATTGCATGAGGTTATTGTGACCAGAATACATTAAAGAGAAAATACAGCCAGTCATAGAAACTTGAAAAATATGACCTTCTCCAGTTTAAGGAATTTAAATGGGAGAAAATTAAAAATATGGAAAGAAAAGAGGTGTCACCAGTGCCAGTTATGATTTTCAAATAAAGGCTAGAGACCTGTGAGAGGCTGAGATCAAAGCGTGGACAGAAAGTTTCTTATGGGATATGTTCAAACTTCAGGGTTTGAGGAAGACATGTTTAAAATAATAATTTCTCAGCTTCTTCAAACTCAATCTTTGCATGAGCTGAGCAGGAATCCCGGAAGGTACAAACAAGGTTTACACAATAGAAAGAGTAGACAATTCTTGGAACTGATAACTGAAGACAGAAAAAATAAGAGTCAAAGCTTCATAAGTTTGAGATTGACTTGCACATAAGATAGCAAAAGAACTCAGGCTTAATTTAAACTAAATAGAACCCTCAAACAGCTATGGAGAGCATAGTGCAACCCAGTACATTTCCTCACTTACATGGGGAAATGAGAAGAGACAGGAACATTGTGTGTATAAAAGGGACAGAAACTGCCAGAAAATTTCCAGTTCAATCCCAGCCTGACATTAGCAGAAAGTGACAAACCCAAGTAGACAGTATAACAACCAGTTTATGATTACACCTCTGTTAGAGCAGCTGGCAACATAGCCACTACAGTCAGTAGAGAAGCTGGAAGACATCCAAGGACTGAAAGAAGCACAGGAACAAAACTTGAATGCTGTCACACAATTGGAAACCATGGCTAGAGAAGCTGCATGTAAATGGCAAGACTTGCAAACAATAATTGACCAGCCATCAGAGGTGGTCTGATTCTCAAAGCCTGTGGATCTATGTATATATAAAGAGTAATCTGGCTGCATAAATACGATGAAAGGTGATACAGTAAAACAAACATCTTAGCAATACAGTTTATACCCCTGGTCATTATAATTGAATTCACTGGTGGGGATTAATAATGTTGAATATCTAAAATAGGGACATCTATTTCTGAACTAATTGCATAGAGTCTCTTTACACTCACTGGACAGGAAGAATACTTACTGAATTCAAGATGTTTCAACCTAAAATCACACAACTATAAATGGCCTTGGAAGTACTCAGCAAATATATATTCCTTTCCTGAAAATAGGGCCTTAATTATTGACCTTTCTAATCTGACCTAAACTGTGAAAGCCTGAGATAAAATTATTCCATATTCGAAACAACCAAAGAAATGAAAAACTTGTAGAAAAAGAAATAAAATTGCAAAATTCTTAACAAATATTATCAATTAGAATCTGGCAGAGCATGTAGCTTTGGGTGTCCTCATCACTTGGTACATGTCAGTCCTAGAAGAAGTGGAATGGCTGCTTGAGTATAATAGGGAAGAAAAATTTCATAGTAATGTGTACATACTAATATCATTATTGAGCAGTGAGTACAATATAAAGAAGAAAAAGCAGACACTTTTGAAGGAAAAACCAATTGCACTTAAATGCAGAGTACAAAAAAAATTTGTCTCAAATATGCCAATGAAAACATATTACATGAGTAGAAAAGTTGCTTACCATGGCAATTGCTTTTTTTCACCTAAGCAATTAACTTCAAAGGAGTTTTAGGTGTTCAAAAAACAACTTCAACTGCCCATTTACTCTGACAGAGATTATTGCAAAACCCACTTCCCAGTCACAGCAAACGCTGGCAGCTTGAAGAGCACACAGCACTGCTTTGTGACTGGAGTCTATAAAATGGTCTGATGAGACTGAAGACAACATATTCTTGTAGATGATTTGTTATTAGCTAGCATGTAATTGTTACAAATGCTCATGATGCAACGTTGCAGATTAAAAAGCACACAGACACAAACACACACACACAAAAAAAAAAAAAAAAAAAAAAAAAAAAAAAAAAAAGCTGAAATATCTGGACTCTTTAGTCCAATTTAAAAAATCACAGTTAAAACAGATTGTAGGAGTAGTGTATGATAAAGCCCACAACTTAACAGAGAGAATTGAGAAGACTTGTTTGTTCTAGAGGCAGACCACAAACCTATATCTGATGATTAAATACCTATTCAGTTAGCCACAATGAGGAGAACAAATCATTCTTACTCAGGAAATTCAATTTTCTTTGATCGCCAATCAAGATGAAGAGAATTGAGTATGTGATGTTAGTCTTATGCATTCTGCAGTAGCCTCCAAGTGACCACAGACTTCAGCACCTCTAGACTGTACATTTACAATACTTTGAAATCATAAGGAATAGGGAATTTTGGTGGAAAAAAATCTTACACACTGTGCAAACCCCTAAAAAGGTTTTATATAGCTCAGTTTAACAGTACCCAAAAGTACATAGTCATGTTAGTTATTGAATGCCTGTAAAAGTGAGACTCATCTTTCTTAGCTTCAGTTGTCTGAAGGCTGGTTTTAAAATTAAAGTGATTTGTCTAGGCTATATCTTGGAGTGAGATAAAAAATTATAGTAGATCATTTGTTCCATCTACTTTAACCTCTAATTTTAAGATGGGATGGACTGAGTTCTGATGGCATTTAACTCTCATTGCTCATTATAAGGAGAAATCTGATGACCTGCTTAGACTAGATGACTAATTTACAGGAGGCCAGAAGTTGAGTTTGATCCCCACATGTTTATAAAAGAAGATTCAAAACTTGGAGCTATATATTGCATTTTCTTGTCCTTACCATGCAGAAAGAGCAGGAGCATTGTTTTCTTTAAAGCTGCTGCTCTTGGTGGTGCTGCCATATGTTCTCCAAGCATTATGCAGATGTCTGGAATACTTGCTCAGGAACTGGGAAATCTGAGTTTAGCCAGCTGTTCTCAGGATAATGTCAAAACCAGCAGTTGTTCTGGGTAATTGAACCCTCCTCCTTAGATGTCGAACATAGTCAAAACCTGCAAAATTTATAGTCTCAGTAGAAGGAGCCCTTTCTGATCATTAAATGAAAAAAGGTTTGTAAAATAAAAATTTATAACACAGGGTTGAAGGTGAGGTCCAGAATTCTCTTTTTTTTTCCTCTTAATTTCACTAGTTGATGAGCCACAAAAATTAAAATCCTTCGTTTGCGTTTTCCTTTTTAAAAGAAAAAAAAAATATTTTTTTAAAGAGAGCTCTAGACACTCCAGTGTAATATTGAGCTGAGCAATGCTATATCTCAGAGAATGTGCATGTGTCTGTGACAATAATAAACAGGTTCAAGTGGCAAATTTTTACAGAGGCAGGAAGTGTAGAGGTGCTGCACTGGTTTGTTGGGAAGCTTTCTGTTTGGTGGAAAGTTTACACACTAATAACAAAAGGGATGAGATTTCTCTATTTTAAAGGTGTGAACTGGAGCTGAGTAGCAATCCGTGCATACTGCAGAGAGGAACAGAAGAAACACATCACTTCTAATGTATAACTCACTCAGATTCTCTTTGAATGGGTGAAGTACACCAGCAAAATGCAACCTATTTGGCTATGGTTGGCTGGGCTTAAATAAACATTCTTCAATTAGCCAGTACAAAAACCAAAAAAACCAAAAAAAATCCAACAAAACATCGAAAAGTCATCTCAGACCTATAACTTGCTAGGAAAATACTGCATGTATCAAGAGAAAAGTAGAAACCAGAACTGCTTTTTCAAGATGAATTTCTTCGACAGAAGAAATACCAGTGAGTCCCAGTGCTTGCTGTTTTGGCAGAGGACAGTGTAAGTTCCACTGGTATGAACACAGCTAATACAGACTAGTTAAACCATGTTCAGCATTTATTTTATTTTATTTAGTCATAGGCTGGACTCACCTACAATCTGTTTTTTTCATTGAAAAGGAATACAAATCCAATAAGTTTTTTGTAGACAGGAAAGGAAGGAACAATGTTTTAACTTTGAAATTGTTGTTACTGTAGAAAGTTCACAATAAATTTCATCAGCCAGAAAATGAGATAACTCTAAAAAATATTACAATTGTTCCATTAAAAAAAAACAAAAAACAAAAAGAAGCCCTCTGCTTTTTTGTCTTCTTGAAATTAGAGGAGAGAGTATCAGTATTTTTAAGTTTGAAGCTGTATAGCTATAGAATTCACTACAGAAAGAGAATGCAAAACTTGGATGGCCTTTCATCAATAGAAGTTACTAGAAGAATTTTTCAATTAAATATCAATAAAAGTATTTTCTTAATCTTTTTTCCTTTTACCTAAAATATATGAACTATGTCAAAATACAATTGAAAGAACTGGCCTTTTAAAGGAAAAAGAAGAAAACTTTAGAAGTAGTTCAGGTATATTTTGAATCCATGTAAAAGAATATTCCTTGGTTTACAGTCCAGTGTTGGCTAACAATAGCAGTACAAAAGGTAGGGTAACAGTTGGGAATTCAATGAGTTTTAGAAAAGAGGATAGAAGAACACAGCAGTGTTGTACATCTGATATTATAGTGGGATTATGTTCAGGCTGGGTAACAGATTTTTTGTTTAGTTAATTCTAATTGCCATAGTAAGATTGTTAACAAACTTTAGGAATTCCAAACAGTAAACATCCAGGATGACAGTTATACAAAGGTAGCATTTCACTACACTTTTCACAGCCACAAATTCCTTGGCCTGGCAGAGCAAATGAGCAGCAGAAGCTAAAGATGTGTCTTGGGCAAAGAGACAAGGAACCAGTGTTCAAAAATGTCCTTCAATAATTCAACTCAACCTATGTAATTTACATACTCATTTAGGTCTATATATGGTCATGTCATCCACAGTGTTGGAATATTTCATTCTATTTAAGGGATCTTAAAGTTTCATAATAAAACCTGTGGTGTGAAAACAGCCTAGCCTGCACATGTCATTTCAAGATAAACACATTTCAAACCAGGAAACCAATATGTCAGAAGAACTTATTAACTGAACAATTTAACAAAGCTCAAGTATCTTATTCAGTGTCAAATGCAGAATATTTCTAGCCCCCTATCCATCAGAATAGCCAAATTTTCATCCATCTCAGTCCCTCAAAAGAACAAATCAGTGTGTTGGGACAGGCCCTTGCATTTGAACCCAAACATCTATAATTGACAAATAGTGAAAGTATTTTAACCCAGGCCAAGCAACATTTTCAAATAACAGGTGTATTTGAGAAGGCAGCCTAGGCCAAGAATCGTTAGACACTTTGCATGTTGCCACCCTGTTTTGGAGGCTTAGATCAGTCAAATAAATGTGCTGCAATTTTGCCTTTTGGCTTTCTGGCCAGGAAGCAACCTTTGGTAGTGTTTGGTAATTAAAATAAATATAGCTATAAGCCATAACATTTTCAATTTATATTCCCACCATTGTCACCAGTGCAAAAGTATCAGCATCTATGGATATGATTTTTTTAATCAAAAGTCTGTTCACCTCATTAGGTCTAGATTACAGAACAACTCCTTGTTAGAGAAGTTTGTTTGAAAGTTTTTAAGGGACTGTGATGAGTAAAAAGATATGGCATGTGTCATCTCTTCTTGACATCAACCATCCAATTATTTCAGAAAGGAAAGAAATCTGTTATGAAGCATGTTTGTGTATTATAAATAGTGGTCTTAAATCTGATCTAACTCAGAGAAGGATTTAATAGCAGTCTCTCCTAAGAGAGATAGTAAAGTGATTGTACAACTAGCAAGAGGTTGAGTGTGTGTGTGTGTGTATTTTTATATATATATATATATATGTATCTCTGGGAAAGCTCAAAGCCAATCTGAAAAGTGTTGCAACGCTTCTCAGAGTATTAGCAACTCCATCTGTTGTGCCATTAGAAAATCCAAAGGCTTAAAGAGGTGGCAGAATAGTGTGCCTCATTATATGATCTGGGAACATATAATAAATCTTCATATTTATTTTTTATCCCAGAGATAAAATAGCATCAATTTATCTCGTCTTTTTGAGGCCCAAAAGAACAGTACAGTGGTATTTGTATTTCATGGGAAAATATTCGTGTGGGTATTCAGGCAGATTTTCATCACAACATGAATTTAAAGTTCACTGTTAAAGCAGTTTTTAAGTTTTAATTAGTCTTTTTTGAGACAAATCTATGCATGAACTTCTGCTAGGAAGAACTTCTTTTTTGATAGCACACATTTCCCACCCTACATATTAAAGCCAAGAAAGTGAAAGAGAGAACAGGACACTGAATAGCAAGTTCATGTGAGTACTAACTCTGAGACAAAACCATAGCTAAAACTAATGTTAGGTCTCTGCAGACGATTAATCATCACCTTGCCATAAGAAAAAAAAAAAAAATAGGAGTACATAAAAATCTGTTATAAATGAAATAATATCTCTAGAGCTTTTATAGCACCTCTGAGGAATAGTTGAAATACCCGATTTGACCAGAAAAATTACTCTTAAAACTTCTTAAGAGAGTCCATTAACTAAAGTCACAGAAGCACAATATCACTCGGAGAATGCTGATGGAATTCTCCCTTCTGCTGTGCAAAATGACAAGATTTCTTTATATGGAGATGATACTTATGTTTTTATATTCCTAGTATGAAATCTGATTTCTTTCTAAGTTCTTAAATAAAATTCAAGTTTTGATCCACTATTGTCCCCAGATGCATTTCTGTAGTATTATTTCAGTCAATTCTCCCCCACCTTCCATTTTCACTTGAGAATGACAACTTGCACTTGTTCCTACCAAATTTCCTACTATGTAAGAAAAGTTCAAAACATACAGACTACATGAATCTTCCTGCAGAATATATTTATTAGCTATTAATGTTCATTCTTATTTGATATCAAGTAGTATTGCACTTTATTTGATTATTAGAAGTAAATATCAAAACCACCAGAAGACAGTTTAAATTTCAAGAAAACAAGGAATGTAGCTGAAATATGTTTGTTGGTCCAATCTGAATTGTGTATAAGTAGCAGATTCTTGTTAAAATGCTTCAGGATAACTTAAGAGACTTCTTTGAGAACAAATGTCATTAGGCAAGGTAATATATTTTTGAGGGCACCACATGAAGTGATGCACTAACTCAAATCAATTGAAAAAGATTTAGGTTAAATTATCAGAACAACTTTTATCCTTGCAAGTTTCCTCATTACACATCATAAATAAAATTTCAGTGCATCATTCATTAATATTCAAGCTAAGCAAAAAATCATTAGAAATGCATTGAAGATGTTAGACCACACCTGCTACAAGTGAATGCTTAGGCAACTTATGAGCCTTATAATGGAATGAGCCAAGGAGAGAACACTGGTTATAATTTGGGTTTGCTTTTCTGCTTCTGTATATTGCAGCTGTGGAATAAATTAATGCAGTTCCGAAAATTTTAAAAATATCAACACTCCTGTGAGTATTCTGAGGTGAAGTAGGACATAAGAATAATCTTTTCTATGTAATCAGCTGTTTCCTCCAAAAGGATGTATAAATACAGTACAAGTTGTTAGGTGACTTTGTTGTGCACATAGGGAGGTGACCTATCAATAGCACTTGCTTTCTTTTCCATATTGTGTGTTCTTTGAGAGTAGGACGGTAAAAGGAGGTCTCTAACCCTAGGGCAAGCATGTCTATATAAAGAGAAATGCTTAATGTCTACTATAATCTTTATCTTTTTTTTTTGTCTTGTTCCTCCGTGTTGCTTTTACTCTTCTCTCCTCATCTCATTCAGAAAACAAGGCATTTCTCAGCTTCTTGAGAACAAGAGCAGCACACAGAAGGAAGCCTGTTTGATGGGATCTAGCTTTTGACAGAATAAAAGACATTTTGATGTCCTAGAGGAAACTTTCAAAAGATGAACACTCTTGATAAGGTAAAAGTCTAGGAACAGATCAAGTAAGAGGGTCACTTTTCCCAAGTCAGTAAGATTTTTTTTCTTTTTTCCACAAAAAGGTAGAGAAGTTGGCTGGTTAATAGAACCAGATGTCTTGGGCATAAATACCATTAATGCAGCTTTTGCCTTGATATGCTTCCTAATGGTCCTTGCACTTTCTCACTGCACTGCCAGCTCCAGAAGCTACAAACTAATGATATTTTTTCCAGTTTGCTTTGCCTTTGGGGAAAGACTTTGTCTTCACTCTTAAAGATATTATGAAGTTTCATTTTCCCCTCCTTATAAACTCAGTCTTACAACCCTGTGTGTAGAAATTTGAATGAGTGAATTAAAATATGGCTAATTATCCTGAAGGAGTTTAATGTCAGCTCCATTCACTGTGGAATTTGCCTTTTCAGATTTTAGTGAATTCACCAGCATTTCTCTCCTGGCCCACATTTACCTCTACCCCAGGCTTGCTGGTGACCCATTCCCTGTACCCAATTTCAGGTGCTCACTCATCCACATAACTTCTTTCTTCTGTCAGCTCCAGATGAGGAGCAGTTGTCACCATGCCTCCTTTTCACATTTCTCAATCCTAAGAGACAATGCTAAGAGTGACAACTACTTCTCTTTCATAGAGAAGAAACACCTGAAGTATCAGGGTAACATAGAAGATGGTAACATATCTATGGAAACATTAAGTTAAGCTTATTTAACTTAATGTTAAAGGGTATATGACAAAGTTCACTGTGGGAAAACATAGATCTGAAAGCAGCTGATTTGTAACTTCAGAAATTTTGAAATATAAAGTGTTAAAATATAACTGCACTTCCATCAAGGAGCCTTGCAAAGCATTAGAACTCTGTACTAAAGGCAATTCATCTAGGAAATGTTAAAAAATGTATTTAATAAGACACTGTGTAGTTTTAGTTAAATACTTGTCTTGTAGTGTTAAAGGAAAAAGTTGAATTTATTCTGAACACATAGGAAAACACACATATATGTGTGTACATATATTTATCTGATTAATGTGCCTCTAATTTTCCTTGTCTAAATTGTTCCTAGTCTCAGTCATATTACTGAATTACAATAAAAATAAACTTTGAGCCACAGGACAGCTAGGAAAATTAGCTATGAAGCTGGTCTTGAGCAATCTTTAATGAAAAATGTCCTGCTTCAGGGAAGCTGAGATTTAAATGAAGGATAAAATATTTTCAATAATATGAAAATGGCACTAAAAATTTGGAAAGACCTTAAGCAACTTAAAAAGTTAAATATTATCTGATGACAGAAAAAGGGAGAACATGGGAGAACATGCTGAATTCTATTTAGAGTTGTATGTGGGTGGTACTTGTCGTCTTCTGTTCCTATTTGTTGAAACAACATATTTACATCAATGCATAATTAGAATTCTCCCTTGGGATTCATTGAGTAGGTTATTTGGATCAACTAAGCAAATCTTTTTAAAAATGAAAGGAATTCTTTTGTCACTATAACTACTGGGGAAATACTCTGTAAGGAAATATTCTTGATCTTGTAACTCTTCGAACTTGCCAGTCAAGAAGAATTTAGTCTACTAAGTAGCCTTCAGCAAGAGCTACCTTTCTGCAGGATGTTACTTTTATTCTCTTGTGAGGCAATATACTTCCAGTGGAAAAGAAAAAAAATATACAAGATTTGGGAAAAAAATGTGTATGAAATTTATGTGTATGAAATAAAATTTTGAGGATTTTTAAACTCTTGATTTTGATACTGTATGATAACAATTTTTAAGCTTAATATCTGTAGGAATCATTGTGCTCTTTAAAATTTGCTTTGTTTTAAGCCTCAGATGATGAATATAGTTGGCTGTCTGACTACAAAGAAATATAATGACCTACATTTTTTAGCTCATTTCTTCGGGCCAAGCTGTAGAAAATTTGAAGAAAACCTTGTATTTTCAGCGATAAAAATTCAGTGTTTTTTCTGGATGTGGTAGAGATTGGTATCTAGAGAAAATAACTATCCTGTAGTGGAATTCAGATAATAGCATAAAAGTTAAAAATGCAAGGCTCTGACTTAAATCCAGTCTACATCTTTAGGCTAGCTCTGGATTCATGCTTTTTCTGATTCTTTCTCAGCCTTCTCTCTGATTCCCTAGAATATCTGAAAGTTCTCTTAAATACTGTGGGTTGTTTGGTTGGTTTCTTTTTTTCCTGTCTGTGGAAAATGATCAGAGTTTTCATTGCCTATAAAATCTGAAATACCAAATAGACTGAAGTGCTTATGAAATCACCCAGATCAGGTAAGTATAGGTGTGACACACTTTGGCAACACATTTTCTGTTACAGCTTCATAAATACTGGCTCTTAAGGTCAAACTAAAACAGTTCCTTTGGCCCTGGAACCTGCAGACAGCCAGTTCAGTGCCTCTTTTCTGTATCTGTGGTGTGTGGAGGGGAAGATCTGTAACACAGACTGATGCTGTATCCACTGTACAGGAAAGGGAGCAACGAGCCAACCTGCATTTCAGTTTCTTTACTAAAGATACACACACACACACACACACATATATATATATAAATAAATACATTCACCATTTCTCTCTCTCTCTGTTATCTATAATGTTAAAGAGGTATCTTTTGTTTGCTAACATTAGTCCTCTGACTGTTCCTATTGTGTGGCCTATACCTTGACACCAGAATAGTGTGCAAGTACTTAGTGGCTTATCCTTGCTATTGTTGCTGTGTTTAAAAATAATTGTGCATATAATTACCCATTTTACTCTTTCTTCCTATATGCTCATGCTATTATAAAATCCAATAAAAATGGGTGAGCTGAAAAGGAAAGAACACCCCATTTAAATTAAATTTATAAATTAGATATTTAATACCGATAGATTACCTTCCATTCAAATATAACACTCAACAAAAGAAACTGTAAAAATGCAAATATTAGTTCACTTTATAATGAGATTTCATTGCACACTAGTTCTTTGTCTAAGTCTGGAATTGCTGTAGGCTTTGCAGTTGCTTACTTGCTCTCCTTCTTTCCTTCTTTTTATTTCTTTCTTTATTAAGCTATATGAAGTGCTTTCAAACACTTAATGTTAAAACATTTAAGTTATTTACCTCCTTATATTTCAAGAGAATAAGGTATTTGTTTCATATGGAAATTATTTGCTATTTTACAAAACCAATGTCCACAGTTCTCAGAGCACTATAGATCAGTAAATTGTGCATCTTTCCATCTTTTTATCACCATGAGACACTATTAATTTAATTTATACTCTAGGTGAACAAGAACAATGAAGCCAGCTCAAGCTATACTGGACAAAGGATATGCTTATTTTAATCACAGAATTATAGAATTTTAGGCATTGGAAGGGACATCTAGAGATCATCTAGTCCAAACACGCTGCCAGAGAGGATAACCTGGGACAGACCACACAGGGATGCGTTCAGATGGGTTTTGAAAGTATCCAGAGAAGGAGACTCCACAGCCTCTGTGGGCAGCCTGTTCCAGTGCTCCATCATCTTCACAGTAAAGAAGTTTCTCCTCATGCTGAGATGGAACTTCCTGTGTTCTAAGTTAGACCTGTTATTTCCTTGTGCTGTTACTGAGTACCACTGAAAAGAGATTGGTCTCATCCTCTTGACACCCCCCCCCCCCCCCCCCTCAGATATTTATAGGCATTAATAAAATCCCCTCTCAGCCTCTTTTCTCAAGGCTAAACAGTCCCAGTTCTCTCAGCCATTCTTCATCGGAGAGATATTCAAACCCCTCAATCATTCTTGTAACTCTCCATTGTGCTCTCTCCAGTAGATCCCTGTCTCTCTTGAGCTGGGGAGCCCAAAACTGGATACAGTATTCCAGGTGCAGTCTCACCAGGGCAGAGTAGAGAGGGAGAAGAACGTCCCTAGATCTGCTGGACACACTTTCCCTGATGCATTCACGGATACCATTGGCCCTCTTGGCCACAAGGGAACATTGTTGACCCATGGAGAATTTACTGTCCACTAGGACTCCAAGGTCTTTCTCCATGGAGATGCTTTCCAGCAGGCCATCCCCTAATCTGTACTGGTGGTTGGTGTTATTCCTTCCCAGGTGGGAAGGGACTCTACACTTGTCCTCATTGAACTTCATGAGGTTGACTTTTGCCCAGCTCTCCAGATATCACTTAGAAGTAATTCAGAATGATTCAAGGGTGTACTTCAGATAGGACATCCCCATTGAATATTTCAGAACTCTTTCAATGATTGGTCATTATTTCTTACCCTCTGGTCTCCATTAAGGGACAGCAAATATTAATTGCTCATGTAGGGTGGAATTTCTCATTTAGTTGCTACTGACAGAAGAAACTGTACTACTGCTCTGAAGCAAATCTCTAATGTAGGTGTGAATGCAGCTGCAAGACTGTACATGCCAGGGTAGAACTGAAATGCACCTTCCTGAGGCTCAGGCAGGAAGGTAGGAAGGCAGTGATTCCTACTTTGTCTGTGTTGAGCAGTTCCCAGCTGGGAATGGGCTGCAACTGAAGGTTACAATTACCACTAGACCAACATAAACTGCTGAAGCAACTGAGATAGATTGAAATTACCAGTCAGCAACTCTCCCCATTTCACATTTAAACCTCAGTTAAAAATGCCTAACACTACTGCAGTAACGTGTCCAGAAGATATTTTTACTATTCGTCTGTTGTTGCTTCTTTTCTCTTTAATATTTTGACTTTTACTAGCCTGTCCTATACTTGAACTCCTTTAAATGTGATCTTTATGTGTCCTTTCTGAAAGCAAAGCACTTAACACATATAGTGGGTTACCATAAAAAAAATAACAAAATAGATGACATTTTGGATCTAGAGCCAGATATGAATGTTGTCATTCAGTCCACAGCCTGATTTATCACTGCAATCTTTGTATTACACAGTGCCATCAATGGTCTTCCATATACAGAGGTGGCTGAGTAGTTTCAGAAAGGACTTTCATTAATAATAGAATCTAGATTTGTTTTCTATATTGCATAAGGTCAGGTGATTGATTAATATATGAACAGCAGCTGAATAGGAGAAATGTTTTCAAAATTTCCAAACATTTTCCTTGTTAATAACTGCAAAGCCTTTGCTGCTCTCCAGTTATGGAAGTTTATGTCACCTATTTAGTAAACAGAAGCCATAGAATGATGCTTAGATTATCCAGCTATACCATAAATGCCACAGAGAGGAAGCAACCAATTTACAGCTAGTCCAGTGTCTGAAAATAATTTATCCAACTTTCTGATTAATATAAGGAAGTGCAAAGCAACAAATGCTTGATAGAGGAAAAGGGGGATGTATCTCAACTAAACAGGGAGGAAGAATTTAGTCATTTCTTAACATATTATTTGCTATCTATTTTGTTTTTCAAAGTAATGTTTATTTAACACAGCAGCATTTTACTAAATGCAGTGCTAATGGAGGTTAAATAAAAGACAAGGGCAACAAAATCCCTCACTTACTTTTCACACAAGGACAAAACTGCTATGTGGTAGAAATGCAGATTAATTTCTCAATCCTCACAGCACTTTTTGACACCACTGGCTATGGGTTACCCTTTAAGTATATGAAGATTTTACTAGGGCTGACTGATTTAGATTTGGATAGGTTTAAATCATACTTGTCAGGGTGCTATTAATTTTTAACCACAGTCATTTTTTCCCTAGACCTGTTAATATGCTAGGCAGTCCCAGAAAGCATAAAACTTTGACCCATGCTCTCCAACATTTGCATACAGCACTTTCTCTAGGTGCTTTATTCTGTAATCAAAATTCTAACTACCTCCTCAACAGCATACAAATATAGCAGACCATAGACCCAGATAAAAGGGCCTTCTAACTGGCCACATGATTATCAGACCTGCATTCTTTTATAACTGGTCTTTTGCTACTCAGTTCAGATGAAACATACATAACTTCACCTGGCTGCAGACAACAGTGTTTCTATGGAGGTACAGTGTGGTGGAATATGATTTTTTGTTACAACCCACCAGTTATTTTGGTTTTCCTTGACCTTGAGATCTCTTTGGGAGCCATGTTAGTTAGAGAAATACAGTAAGGTTAAGAAAACTTTTGCTTCAGCACAGTGCAAAAATTTGAAGTCTTTCTGACAACCTGTTTGGGAATGCATGCAGCCCCATCTTTTCAGAATTTCAAAAAAAGACATCCCCATATCTTAAGTTTTCAAGCTGAGGCAACTTTGGAAAAATAACAGTAGCATTCCATTAGCATTGATCTGGCATTGAACTTACTTTTTTAAAGTGTAGAATATACTTTCAGACTTCAAAAACTGACAGACTTTGATTTGATAACTACCACATCTACATGATCTTCTCCAGAAACACTAAACTTTTAGTTCCTGTAGTTATTACTCACATTAACTAACCAGTGTTATAAAAATCTGTTGAAGAAACCTGTTCTGAGCTCTGCAAAAGGTTGATCAGTTTAAGAGCTCACCTCTAAAATCCCGGTTGGAAGAATTCTTTTCTCCTTGAGGGGACTTCTGTGCACATGTGGGTTGACCCCGGCTGGACACTCTATCACTCCTCAACAGCTGAACAGAGGGGGAAAAATAGGATGAAAGGCTTATGGGTCAAGATAAGGACAAGGAGATTATTCACCAGCTACTGGGGAAATTAAAGCATTGCCAAACAACGGTCACAGTAGATAATGAGAAATAAAAACAAATCTTAAAACACCTTTTCATCAGACCTCAACTTCAACTCCCCATTTAGCTGCCTCCTTCCCTTGAGTGGGATGGGAGGACAGGGAATGGGAGTTGCGGTCAGTCCATCTGCTTTCTGCCACTTCATACTCTTCCCCTTTTCCATCATGGGGTCTCTCACATGGGAAACAGTCCTCCAGGAATTTCTCCAGTGTGGGTCCTTCCCATGGGCTGCAGTTCTTTGCAAATTGATCCAGCATGGGTGTATTCCATGGGGCCACAAGTCCTGCCATTAAACCTGCTCCAGCGTGGGCTTTCTGTGGTATCACAGACTCCTGCAGGCATTCCCCTGCTGTGGCATGGGGTCCCCTATGGGCTGCAGGTGAATATCTCCTCCAACATTAACCACCATGGGCTGCAGAGGGACAGCTTGCCTCACCATGGTCTTATCATAGAATCGGCTGGGTTGGAATCGACCTCTGAGATCATCAAGTCCAAACCTTGATCCACTACTGCTGCAGTTACCAGACCATGGCACTAAGTGCCACATCCAGTCTCTTTTTAAATATCTCCAGGGACGGAGAATCCACTACTTCCTGGGGCAGCCCATTCCAATGTCTGATCACCCTCTCTGTAAAGAAATTCTTTCTAATATCTAACCTAAACCTCCCCTAGCACAACTTGAGACCATGCCCTCTTGTCTTACTGGTAGTTACTTGGGAGGAGAGACCGACCCCCCCTGTCTCCAGCCTCCTTTCAGGGAGTTGTAGAGAGTGATGAGGTCTCCCCTGAGCCTCCTCTTCTCCAGACTGAACACCTCCAGCTCCCTCAGCCCTTCCTCACAGGACTTGTGCTGGATCCCTTCACAGCCTCCTTGCTCTTCTCTGGACCTGCTCCAGCACCTCAATCTCCTTCCTGAACTGAGGGGCCCAGAACTGGACACAGGACTCAAGCTATGGCCTCAGCAGGGCTGAGCACAGGGGCAGAATCACTTCCCTGGACCTGTTGGCCACACTGTTCCTGATACAGGCCAGGACGCCATTGGCCTTCTTGGCCCCCTGGGCACATTGCTGGCTCATGTTCAGCTTCCCAACTCCCAGGTCCCTTTCTGCCTGGCTGCTCTCAGCCACTCTGTGCCCAGCCTGGAGCTCCCCATGGGGTTGTTGTGGCCAAAGTGCAGGACCCCGCACTTGCTCTTGTTGAACCTCATCCCATTGGAATCTGCCCAACTCTCCAGTCTGTCCAGGTCCCTCTGCAGAGCCCTCCTGCCTTCCAGCTGATCGACACTGCCCCCCAGTTTAGTGTCATCTGCAAATTTGCTGATGATGGACTCAATCCCCTCATCTAAATCATCAGTAAAGTTATTAAACAGAACTGGGCCCAACACTGATCCCTGGGGGACACCACTGGTGACCGGCCGCCAACTGGATGCAGCACCATTCACTTCACCAGGGGCTGCAGGGTAATCTCTACTTGGGCGCCTGCCCCTTCTTCTTCACCAACCTTGGTGCCTGCAGAGTCATTTCTCTCCCATATTCTCACTCCTCTCTCCAGATGCAGTTGCTGTTGTGCTGTTCTTTCCCCTTCTTAAATACTTTACCACAGAGGCACTACCACCATCAATGTGGCCAGTGCTGGGGCCATCTTGGAGCCCTATGGAATTGTCTCTGTTGGACACAGAGGGAGCTTGTGGCAGCTCCTCACAGAAGGCACCCCTGAAGCCCTTGCTACCCTAACCTTACCATGCAGTCCCAATGCAACACGACAGTTCTGCATCTGCATTGGTCAGTCTTACAGAAAAGTGAAGCAAATGGTGGTGAAACAGATTTAACTCTGGACTTAGCATAGTATATATTCAGATGAGACTTGCAAGCATAAACTGGAATGTCAAGCAAACCCTTTGCTATTAATTTTTTTATAATTACTTTTTTTGCTGTTAATTAAAGTAACCTGGGAAACTATTCTAGAGAAAAAAATGGACAAGAAACTACTTCATGAAAACCTCCTTTCATCTGTAGAACTAAGCATTTGTCCTGG
This sequence comes from Heliangelus exortis, assembly GCF_036169615.1. Taxonomy (NCBI): domain Eukaryota; kingdom Metazoa; phylum Chordata; class Aves; order Apodiformes; family Trochilidae; genus Heliangelus; species Heliangelus exortis. The sequence goes on along the minus strand of NC_092424.1, from coordinate 105,659,893 downwards.
GATACCCCATCAGTCTTTGGACCCTGTGTTAGCCTTTCTGCTAATACTGCCCTTAGTTTTTCCTTTCTTCCTGAATATCCTTTCTCTGGCAAATCGATAAAATCAGACAATCAGAGAGCGGTGAAGAACTCAAGTCCATAACATCTTAAAAACATTGTCAACAATACTATAACCATGAAGACAGATGTTTGCTTAATTTTTTCTTTAAAAAAAATTCTTAACATAGATTCTCATGCAGTATATTTGCTGTACATTAAACAGATTTTTTTCTGCTCTACTTGAACCTTGGTAAGCAACCAGTTATTTTCCTCTTTATAAGAATGGGATTTTTTTTTTTAATTGAAGAACTGCCAATCCATTAATGTTCTCTTTTTCCAGACTAGTCAAACCACATTTTCAAAATTATTTATAATATTTTCCATACTATGCTTGCACCTTTTCAGTTAAAAAATGAAGAAACTGTATTCAAAAAGTAATTTTTCCCCTTATCTTACATAATTTATTTTCTATTTACTATCATCACCTCCCTCATTCTTTTTATGTTTCTGTGACATTTATAATTTTCTGCATCCCTATCCAAACCAGGTTTGAATCCTCCTCCATAGTTTGTATTTCACATATCTTAAAAATATATTTAAAAAGGAAGAATGTCAAGTTGTCCTCATTACTCTGCTACGCACTAAATGCATCCAAATAATTATTTAAATGAGTAATAATTACAATTATTAATATGAGTTATTACTTCCACCTTGAAAACTCCCTCTTAATTTTTCGATACCACAATTAGAAGGTTCCATGTTAGTGTCTTTACACTCAAAATTTAACAGTTTCTTACTCAAATCTGTACTATACATTATCATAGCTTTTATCTTTAGAGAAATCTTAGTGAATCTTTGATTTTTCCATCACAAAGCTCACTGTTGACTGTTGTTAAAATTAGAGCAGCTTGCTTTAATTGCATTCTTTGCCTTGGTTTTTGTTTGTTTGGTTGGTTTTTTTGGTGGTTTTTTTGTTTGTTTTTTTTTGGCTTGGAAAGTCTTTGGTGCAAGAACTGTCACTTAGTATGTTTATAAAACACATAGCAGAATGAGGCATTAATCCCGTTTGGGATTTGGGATTTGTGATTCTCCTACTTTTCTCTTGCCAGGCAAAATATTTCAGCACTAAACTCTCCCATAAAATTATTTCTCTTGCTACTGTCAGTAATAGTTATTTCAGAAAAAAAAAATCCAACAAAAACTAAATGTTACTTGGAAACGTGTTCAATCTTTCATCTCAGTGGTCAAAAACTGAAAGATTTAATCTGATAGAAGACAAATGGTTTAGAGAAATAGCAAATACATGTGAAATATGGCTTGGAAACTCTCCTGTGAGAGGCTAGAGAGGACGAAAAGCTCTTTAAGCATGTGGGGGGAGCACTTGCTGTGCCATTAGTGCTTGATTAGATAGTATAACAGATAATGTAAGAGAAAATTAGACTCTGACAAGAAGCAATTGAACCTTGAGTTTTGACAGTCATCTGTTGGACACCTTATCACTTTTATCCCTAGGGCCTCATAGATGACATGTAAGGACTTTGTTCCAGTGCATAATTATCATAAGAGCATCATGAAATGTTTTGCCTTTTTGTGAAGATGCCTTGGTTAGCCTTAGGCACTGCCACAGTGGAGTGGTTTTGAGAGCCTAATTTTGTATGCTGTAAAATAGGACAGCTGTGGTCAGTTCTGGGCCATAGAAAAATACAAAGATGTTCACTCAAAAGTTCAGAAAGCAGAAAACCTTTTAAGTCTTGACCTGCTTGATTGGTAAATGGTTTTAAACTTTCTAGCAGAGACTAAAGAGAATAGCTGTTGGGTTAATCTTGTCTTCTACATGCAATCTCTTTTCTAAATTATACCAATGCCATGAGTCAGTCAGTGTCTTACCATGGAATTCCTAAAAGAAGAAAAGAGAATTCACCTCAGAGTGACTTTTGAGATGAGAGTAAGCATCATGTAGCTCCTGTGAAAAGCAGAAATTTATCAATTTACTTAAAGGTGGGGAAAGACATGAGCTTTGGCTGTAGTCTCCAGTTAACCTTCCCCCCCACATGTATACCACAGCTCTACATAAATTTGTTACCACTCTGCCTGGGAAAATCACTTCCAAATATTTCAGTGAGGTTGCAGGAACCTCTTTCTCTAGCAATATATTCAGAAAATTATCTCTGAGACAAATGGATCCAAGAGGATTCGACTATTAATCAGAATTTTACAAGTGAGATGTGCTTAGTTTTCACACCTCCAGGTTCAGACCCTGGAAGATGTCTAAAAGCATAGCTCTATCTGGGATTTTAGCAGCATCTATCCAAAGCAGCTTGCCATGAGATGTTTGCATTTCAGAAAATGAACTGACTTCATATTACTGTCATTTGGAAGATTTAAATGTCATTAATACCACTGTATTAAATCGAAATCCCAGGAAACTTTCATTTTCACATAGTATATTTAAGGCTAAATTCAATTTCTATCCACATACAATTTTGCTTTTCTGTTATCACTAAAACAAATCAAAATTATATAAAATTATGCAATAATGGGTTACTTATAAATTTCACATGTTCCAGCAACAAGGATTTGTGCTTGACTATTGTGCTTTTTTCTGGCAATGGCAAAATTTTTTAAAATATTGTAAATTAGACACATTTTATTATTGTAAAAAGTGTCTTAAAAGTGATTCAGAATAATGTTTTGTCAGGTTTTTGTTTTGGTTTGGTTTTGCTTTTTACTTTTTCTAAGTAACCAAAAAGCAATTGATCATCATTTTCTGTCATGGGAGGAGGAATGTGAACACTACTTTGAATGCAACTTGGTGATGCCAAAATTCACTCTGATATGGTTCATAATGGCTTTGCCCACAAATGCAAATTTGATTTGATCACCAAGTTTCAGGAAGGTCCCACAGAGTGTGTTCAGGCAAATAGTCTTCTATTTGATGTTGCTAAACTCCTTTCCATACTATGAGCAGTTTACAGAGGTCCTGTTAGTGATCCGAGTAGAATAGAGGTAACACTTTAGTTACTACTACCTGGTTTTTATTTTGTAGTCTGCCCAAGATAGTTATTTATTAAGACAATAGGTAAGTTAATGCAACAAAAACCAAATTGCCATTAAATTTTTGCAAGGTCAGAGTAACTGGAAAACTATTAGAGGTGAATTCATTGTTATTCATTTCACTTCAAAATTAAATGTCAGTTCCCATGACCCAGTAAATGGAGTGTAATTACTGTAAGTATATAAATGATATAACTGAGAAAAAATCTGACTCCTGTAGACGTTCTTGGGAAGGTTTTTTTTTCCATACATCTGGGTGATTAAAAAATTGAACTCCCGGACAGCAAGATCGGTCAAATTACTTCCCCATCTCCTGACAGAAAAAATACATTTTGAGGGGCCTTATTAAGCAATCTATCTCTATTGAGCTCATTAAGTTCTGGACAGCTAATAAGAATATAATAGAATCTTGGATGTCCTCTGTAACATAATTTGACAAGTTGAAGCTCCACTCCAACTTCATTTGGATGGGAAACAATGAACCATATGCTAGTTTCAAATTCAGCTTAGCTTCCTTCTTGTCTTAGTAGGACTTATGCTTTTGTAATGATAGCTTAAATAAAAATCAGGGTTGCCAATTCAGCTTCATCATAAGCTCTTTTTTTTTTCTTGTGAATGCTGTCACAATTCATCTCACTTCTTACTCTACAAAAGACAAGTATAGCCACTTGTTAAAAGATGCTTGTAAACATATATGCATAAAACCCCATTTTAGTGCATAACAAGAATTTGGTTTTGGTCTGACAAAACATAGTGCTTAGCTATGTATTGATGAAGAACATGTATTTCTGGCATACCATGTATTTCTATACTTACATTCATATCTCTCATTTCTAAGACCCCATTACAGACTGCATATATATTTATTCTGTTCTTTTGCTCCTCTTGTTCCTTTCTTTTTCCTATTGGATTGGAGATCAATCCTGCTATATTTAATCCTTATTCTAGCACCAATCTACTTGGTAATAATCCTGCCAAGAAACCAATATATAAGTCACCAGCCAGTCCACATAAGTGGCTAACACTGTTTTCCAAGAACAGCAACCTTGTAGCACTAAAAGGAGAGAAGTGAATAACCTTAGCACCCATTCACCTGTGACCCCTTAAATGAAATGATCATATGCTGATTTGCAGCACTAAAAGCTTTTTATTCTGCAAGTATGAAGAAGAATTTGATTCTCACCTCCAAAGTGAGAGATGATTTCTCTGATCTAACAGCAAAACCCTCCCACTTTTCCTGGAAAGAAACAGCTCCCGTTGCTCCAAGTGTCCACTGTTCTGTGCATCTGACCTTCACTGGCTCTGTTAAAGCTGCCCTTCACTCCTTTTCTTAGCACCTAGTGCAAAGGCTGAAAGCTTTCCCAACTGCTGTAACGACTTTAGATTTCCTCAAAGCTAATTCTTCGTTCCTACCCAAACAGCTCTGGTGTGAATGCACTGCCACAGTGAGCTCATTATGGAATCGAAGCAGAAGTTCAAAAAGGGGCACAGCTCTTGTGTCATGGCAAGCCCTCCACTGCTAATTCAGCCACTCTGCTGACCAGAAGCTCTGTATTTCTCATCAGATCATCTGAATGTACTTTTCTGAGCTGCTTTCAGTGGTGACAAAGCCACAGAGTACCTAAAGACATGAAACTCTAGACTAGCCAATAGGGTGTGGAGAGAAACTATAAAAGCTGTTGAAATAAAGTGTTCAGAGAAAAAAAAAAAACTATAATCAAAGACCAACCAACCTCCTAGAAATGACAAGGGCTGGTTCAGTAATGAACCAAAAGGAGAAAATGTTTACAGCTGGAACTATTGAAACTCTTAGGACTGTAATAAGATGAGACCAGTAGCCTGCCTTGCAACACATTTGTGTATTACTGGGACTGAATTAAACTGGGAGAAACAACTTTTATTACCATCTCTGTTGTTCTTGTTTTACAGGTTTCTGTGCTTTCCCACACTACTCTTGACTTCATCAGGCAGGTCACAAAATGCATCCTGACAGAAAAAGGACAAAGGAGGAAACTGGGTCCTGCAACACCTCTATTGCCTGTACTAAACACTGAATGTCACCTGTAACATAAGACTCCTCTTTTTACACAATTGTCCTTCAGTCATGTATTTATATTCAACTATCCCTTCAGCTAATATCCATTTTCTTAGAATCTAACTCACCTTTTCTGGTTCTGCAAACCTCTGACCAAAGTAGAAGTACCTGTTTGTATGGCCTGGCAACCCAGCAAACGCGTCAGACCTCAGTGTGCATTACCTGCTTCTCCCACAACAAAGTCAGAAGTAAAAAACAGCCCCAGAGCCTGCCTTATATATCTTTACTGTTCTTTTCTCTCCTTTTTTATGTTCATTTATTTTGCTTTATCTACAAGAGATAGGATCAGACTTCAACTGCAAGATCCAAAGTTGCCCTAATCTCTCCTTTTCTCCTTTCAAAAAGAAAAGAAAATAACAAAAAGACAACAAATGTGACCTTTGAATCCTTTTAACAATACTTGTTTGTTCCAGAGGTAACATGGCTTCAGGCTTTAATAGCTGAATTGCTGTCTGTGAATGTCTGTACTGCAAGACAATACTCAAGTACCCTCGTTAGTCTTGCCCATTCTTATTCAATCCTATGGTGTTCTGGGGACATACTCAGTGTCTCAACTGCACATTGAAGATGCTTTTAAGATTAATATATATTTTATTGCTGTAGTTTGCTGAGATGCACCACAGGATCCCAGTCCCATCTTGGCTTCTGCGACAAACCTTGATTCATATATATAGCACACATGTGGGTTTTCTTTTTTTTTTTTTCTTGGAAATCAGGTTCCATATAAGTCTCATATGAAGACTGATGTTATCAAGTGAGTGCAGCCAGAATGTAAGCATGGGCATCTGAAGTCCACTGAGATGTAATGTGATGTACCATTTTTTCCCAGTCCATCATGAAAGATCCTTCCTGTCCTGCTGGGAGCTATGAGGCCTGTGTACTGTCCTCATGGTTGTCTATCAGACCAAGAGACAGCAGAACCCAGTCTAGCCAGTTAGCCTAGGTAGTTCCATCAAGAATCCAATTTGAGGGAAGTGTGTGTGTAGATTGGAAGAAATTAGTAGCAAGTAGAACAAGAGCTATGCAATGACAAGAATATTCCTGTATAGGATTCCTATGAGCTTAAAACAACAGGAAATGTTAAAAGTAAAGAGGAAGGAAATTTTTAATTCCTTTTGCTTCCAGATTCTTTTTTCTTCTGCAAGAAAATGACAAATAAGAGTAATTTTACCTGAAATCCTAGACCACCAGTGACTGATTTAGTCTCTAGTAGTAAGGGTTTTGTTAATGTGCTAGACTCCAGGTCTTATTTCAGCATCAGTTATCTGTACTTGTGCAAGGTAGTCATAAAATACTATTGGCTCCAAACAGCAAATGCATTAGATCCAGTTTCAAAAATGAGACTATTACTGTCCAACAGAGGCTCAAAGGTTTTGAGTCCTGCCTCAGCATGCTTGTGGCTCTTAACAGCTCATCAAGAGTAGCCACCTGCAAGTAGAGTGAAAGCCTGAGATACACCACACAGTTTTTGTTGTTTTGTTTAGGTAGTGGTCCATTTCACTGTATCCCTCTGTATATATTCACAGTGATCCCTCTGTAACAAATCTACCACACTACAAAGCTGAATGTCCATGAGGACAAGTACTGATTTAACCCAGATTATCTTTCTTTTATTCCAGTTTATCTCATATTCATTCCACATTGTCCTTCAGAAAGCAAAAAATTTATCAGAATCCTATCTCTCTGTTTCCTCCAGCTCAACAATAGTATGAATTACTTATTTTCTATTTGCTTGCTCTTTTTGTTGTCATTTGTTTCCTCTCAATTTTGTTCTTATTAGAGGGAAAAAAAATGTTTCTCAAACATCTGCTCATTCAAAAAGCATCAGATGAATTCCACAATTCTACCTGTTCAGGCATAAATATAGTGATAAAGATATATAATTTGTCACACAGAACCTCCTCTTCCCAACAGTGTGTCCTGTACCTAGTGAGGTGTAACTGGACATCACAAACAACTCTACATGATTTTACATGATGTACCACCCTAGCTCTGCTGCTTGCAGTACAAACCGAGCAGATTTAGGTGGCAAAATAAAACAAACCATAATGACAAAAGCTGACAGAAACTAGAAACAGTTTTTTTATTACTTTGTCACTACCTGAACTTCAGGATATGGTTTTCTGAGAAATCAAAATGCACCTTTTCCTCTACTTGAAATGAAACAATGAAATGAATCAGGCAGTGGTTTGTTTTACATGAAGTAGTCTCCTGTGGTCTCCTGGGAATGTCAGTGAGCTGTAGTAGGCACTGGGAATTTTCATTGGATAGTAGTACTTCTGAGGAAACAGAGCCTTACATCTACTGTACCTGTAGCCCTCAACAGTTACTTGATCCTTGGTACTGTGGATGCACAGAATAGCTACAGAATAGCTAGCAGCATCCCTCTAATGCACAGTTCTGAAAAAAAAAAAAAAAAAAAAAGGAAAAAAAAAAAGGAAAGGGAAAAAAAAAAGCAAAAAAAAAAAAGCAAAAAATCAAGAAGGAAAGATGAAGAAAAAAAGAATAGCCCTTGCTTTCTTTTTGTTTCCTTACATACCTCCAGAGGATAACAACTTTGAAAACCTGTGTCTTACAACAGAGTAGACAATAAATGAGTGTTTTTGAAATAAGAGCTGTTGTGTAAGCTGTTGTGTGTATTTTGTGTAAGGTTGAGAAACATGTTCAGATTTGCAGTTTTATGCAGTATATACAGCAAAGCCATGTTTTCAAGATCACCACTGTGAGAACAAGAAAAACTAATGGAACAGAATTTCATGAGTTTGAGCACATCACCATGATACTGTCACACATTGCACTGAACGGCAGACTGGGATCTCTGATTTGCAACACGGATTTCTACTGCTATTTATTAATAAGTTTTAAAATAAAGCTGCAATTATAAAAGTATTTCAGAGGAAACATGCTCTCTGGCTAAAATTTTGGAGTTAATTAATTGTATTATAAGAAAGCAGTAGCATGCATGTTGCTAACATTTCAGTTTTAGTGTTGTTGCATAGACCTATATCAAGTGACTTTAAAATTTATAGCTAACAGCTATATAATCTTCTGAAAATTCCAAATTAAATATCTGCTTTTTATTAATTATGTTTCAAGCCATATCATGATTTTTGGTACATATAGCTTCTCATCGTTGTCCCTGGTAACCATATATGACTGTCTTTTTGCAAATCTTGAAGTCTGATAGTCTTATTACTTATTTATTAATATTTACATTTTAATTCCACACATTTAGGAGGAATTCAGTTTGAGACGACAACTTATACATCTAGTTATCTTAATCAAAAAGGAAATTCCACCCTTTAGGTCTAATGCAACCTCATCATCTTCTGTCAGGAGCTGTTGAACAGCTAATATGATTCAGAAATAATACATTACAAGATCAAAAGGTGAACACAATGTTAGAACTGTCTTCCAAATGGAACTTCTTTGCGTACAAAATTCAGACTTTAAATGTATCTTCATATCTAAAGGGGAACAAAAGTCAAAGCCTAAGGTTTTCATGCAAGGCAAAATGTTCAAAAAAATGTTTCAGCTGCACTGAGGCATTACATTTTGATAAGGTAGAAATCTGCTGTTCTGATAAAGTTGGAAAAGTTGCTTCATCTTTTTTACCTTTATTATGCATTAAATGATAATATAAAATAAATGTCGAAATGTACTGTTTTGACCTGATAAAAATGTTTCATTTTGGTAAGTTTCCCATCAAGGTTTTAAATGAAATCGGTAAATTCTTGAAAAACATTTAAGTGTTGTTAAATTGACACTTTCTTTTGGCAGCCTGTTACACTAGAAAAATCTTGTCTAGCTCCAGTCAACAGATGCTGCCAAATATTGCACTTTTCTCCTGTAGAACTCTCTGTCTAATTGCTCTGTTTCAAGCTCTCTTTGTAAGGTAGCATTGTCTTCATTGAATTAGTTGAACTGAAATGACTTTTTTCTAAACCATGAGTGTAAAGAGGTGAACTGCTTCCTACCATTTCCTTGTAGCTCCCAAACTGGGGCTATTTCAGATGATCAGTGATGTGACATAATCATACTAAGTGACTTTAGGTCCCTGTTTGTGGATGGAGTGAGGGTGCTAGGAGCTGTGGCTCATAGTCAGCTGTCTACCTAGCCCAGGCTGAAGGACAGCAGCAGCATAAATTGCTGGGAAGATCCAATTATTTCTTTAGCTGTACTTGATGGTTTCTTAAAAGAAACATTTATTCGTTATGAAAAAGACATAGACACCCAGAACTGAAATTCCCCAAAGCCAATCTACGGCCTGGCCAATTAGTTCTTTATAACAGTCTGTTAATTTTTCTGTGAGGCCCAGAAATAAAAGCCAGAAAGTTGCATAATGGGAAAACCATACAAATCATGGCTAAGTACAGCAAACAGTGACATCAGATAAAACTATTGGCAATGACAGATGCACCCCTCAGTGTTGGTAGGAAGCTAAAAATCTGTTACCAGCTAACATTTACTAAGACTTTTACCATATTCCTGTTCAGTTCTAACTTCTTCACCCTGTTTCTTCTTTATATTAAAAGACTATTGTCCGGAGCAACGAGGGAAGACAAGTAGGCAATCAGTGTGATTTGTAAACAAGCTTCAACTTTATTGAGGGTTCAGGGTTCCATTTATACTGTTTCTGTTAATTATGCCTACGAGTCAGTTACTGATTGGCTACTACTGAAAAGTTACATTTGCACGCTCCCCCCACTTTGGGATTTTCCACCTGGACCCACACCTTGTTTACCTGCTACCTTACTTTTTCAAACTTTGTAACAAAACCGCCAAGGACACTGTGTCCTTGCCACGTCTGTTTACCAAGCCATTCTCCAACAGACTATATTGTATTTTCACAAATGTTTCAGTGGGAAAGTTAAAACTTCTGTTCCTGGAAAGACGAGATTTACAGTTGCATAAGCTTGTCTGGAAGGATGTGGAACTGCAGTCAAAAAGAAAGGGATGATAGAAAAAAGGACCTGAAACACACATGTTCTGCATCGTGTGGAACATTCAAGAGGTATACTTTGAGAATGACAGAACTATTTTTTTTTCATTGCGTGCAGAAGGCTTTCCAATCGTATGCATTTATTATACCCAAATCTTGTGCAGAAAACAGTATTTTAAAGATAGAAATAATTCTAGATCAAGTTAAAAACTAAATACTTAAACCAATTCCTTGTTTCCTCTTGTTTCATGGTAATATGACAAAAATATACTAGGGCTTTTGCACTGGCAGAGCACATAGGAGTGGACAGCAATCAAATTTATTCATAAAAGAACACTGGAGACAAATGGTACATCATTCTGATTCTCTCCTGACCTGCCGAATCTGCAGGCAGCCATGCTTTCTGTTGCATTAACATTTTGATTGAATGAGTAGGGGTAAATACCATGTTTTCTCATCTAGGGAAGGGAAAGTATTCTGAAGCCAATCATCAATCAATGTATGTAATCAGACTTTTTAAAGTACCTTGGGGCTTATATATAACTGCCTTTCTGTCGTAATAAAATCTAAATATCAACATCTTTTTCATTCCATAGTCCTACCACATATACAATAAAGTGTTAAAAGGTCAATGAGGACTTGAAATTTGTTTTGCTATTAACAGGATTATTGCAATGGATTTATTCCAAAGGTTGCACCATTTCAGCTCCATGACCTTTGGTATGTTAATTAATTTGCATATAATTGTTTATACATTATTGTAAGGCTTAATGTAGTCTTGCTACTTTATTCATTTTCTTGGTTAATGGCTTTTAAAATAAATCCAGTAAAGTAAAAGAAAATGTCACTAGTATCAAGCAACTGTGCTTTTCAATGTAATTTAATAGTCACTGACACCCTATAAACTGTAAAAACACCATGTAACAATCCTTTAACAAGATACTAGTTTTAAACTATATACTGAAGCCACCCAAAATTATGTTGGTGGCAAGTATCCGAGCACTAAAGGTGCTTAGTAATTACATGGCAACTTTCATTTGTAGTGCTTCACCAAGGATTTTCAATTTGACACATGGGAAATGAAGATAATAAAGGTTAAACAACTTGCCCAAGTTTACATAGTGAATCGATGGCTGAGCTATTTGCAGAGGGAGAAGCTCAGTTGCTTATCTCTGCATTCTCATCCCTTCAGCCTTACCACCATCTGTGAGTGATACTTTTAGGATCCCTGCTCTACACACTGGAAGTCCACTGGGACAGGATCTTTTTGTGAGTAGGATAACCTCTGCCAAATATATCAGGATCAGACTTGTAATAAGGGCAATGTTATAAGTCCCCTGACTTGCTGAAGAGTAATTGTAAGATTTATACTCTTTAAACAATCAGGTTATTATTAACAGACTGTATCTGTTCTGAAGGTAAATATCAATTGGACACAAATTTACCTGTACACAGATGTATGCCCAGGCAATAGTGAAAAAAAATAAAAATAAAAAATAGTAAGTTCAGTAAAGCTAGGTTTGAGCACTGTATGTCTAATTTCAGAGTATGGTTTTCTGAATTTGGATATCTCCACTGGGCCAAATCACTGATTCTTCTGTTAACTGGAACATCAAATACCACCTCTCAGTTACAGAAACCAGTGCAAAACTAACTTATGAACTCATGAGAGACACATAAAGAACATATGTCCAAGGGTGGCATACTCACTTTAGCAGATTAGTGTAAGATCTAAATATCACACAGCTATAGGTTTGTTGAGTGAATAATTGAGCAAGCCAATAATTTTAAGGCCTTTGAAGCTCATATGGCCTTAAATCTTGTCTTTGAACTCACTGCAGAAAATGGTTCTAAAAAACTCAAGTGTTCTCTGTCATAAATAACCTGATTGCTGAATGCTATGTCACTAGAAGTGTCTCTCACTGTCACTGCAAATCAGGCAACTTACTTGCAACAGTTCCTGAATATGCTGGACTTGCTCAAGGTCTAAGGTTAGAAAGTAGATACCCGAGTGTTACCCTGCAGATCTTGTACCCACATCTAGACATATACTATTCATAGCTGAGAAAATGTAATGAACATTTTAATTAAGAGACATCTAAACATCTACTAGTCAACACTAAAAGTAAGATCCTACCCTGCCATCATTGTCTGGTGAATATCTATATCTTTGGAAAGCTGACAGAGCATTACTTGGCTATTCAAGACAGTAATCAGATTTTCTCAGCATCAATCAGCAATCATGAAGTCAGGAACATTTTATCATGAAGTCAGGAATACAGAGGGTTTTCTTAAGCTAATCAGCAGGCATCAAATAGACAATCAATCTAATTAGTGGCTCACATTTGCGTGGCAATCACAGCTGCCAAAACTAGACGACAAATTTCATTAGTAATGAAATCTGAGAACTGATTTGTGAAACCTATTATCAGACTGGAACTGTGATTATTTTAAAAGGAGAGTTTATATGGTAGTTTGGGACATTTGAGGAATTTTATTTTCATGGTGGAGTTAACTTTCTGGTGTCCCTTTCGCTTTCAGGGTAAAGGAACATCCAGGGTCACAATTTGCTAAGAGCTTGTGTCTCCATGCAGGTAATAGTTTCAACAAAGCTGGTGTTAAACATTTCCTTTGTTTCCAAAATGTAACTGAGGCTTTTGCGGATTCTGATTTCCAACAGCAGTCTTCGAAAAATGTGAGGTTAGAGTAGTTATACCCAGCGTATTTCTAGTGCAGTAAATACTAGAGCTGAAAATTTAAGACACACACATATGTGCATAATCATGCATAAATTAACCATCTACAAAGGAAAAAATAACCACCTAAATAAAAAGGAGAAAATGTTCCTGACATGCAATATGCCACTTACTGAGAAGAGATAGGAAATGCATCAAGGAGATTGTTTATTGGACAAGAGACACTGCTTTCTCAAGAAAAAAATCGAGATTATCTGCTGGGTTACTTTCTAAATTTACAAGTGTTGCTGCTTTTGTCTTAGAGTGAGGGGACTGACATGAGCTCTTTTCATAACTTATGTTACTAAGACTCCACAGTGTGCCTCTGCGTTACCATTCCAGATTCTGCTCTCAACAGCTACTACGTACTGATTTCCTTCCTCAAGCAGTTGAAAATATTGTCTCCTATGTCCCTGTAGTCTGAGAAGTGGAAAGAAACGCCTGGAATTTCAGATCATAAATGCCCTAGATATTGCAGCTGTGGAATTCAAAAAGTAATAGTGACCTTGAAGAGGATTCTGTTACAAAGCTATTTATGTATTTAAGGTCTATGAACCCTGTATGATATATTATTACCTTACCACCATATTCACATTTAATTATAGAGACTATTTTAACCATGGTACATTTTTTTTTATGGTTTTATACTCACAGAATAATGGGAGTACTTGATATACACAGAAAAGAGAGATTCCTATTTAGGCTACTCTATAAAATGCTGTTGAAGCATCCTTATTAATCAGCTTTGAATATTGGATCACTACCTTATTTGAGATGTTCACTGATTTTGAATGGAACAGTCCTGGAATTCTTAACAGAACCAATCCAGCTCCTGCTGATCACAACCAAGATTAACACTGCAATGAGCTCAATCCTCACCATCAACTTAAGATAAAGATTTGTATACTGTAATTTATTCACATATCTATTGCTAAAATTATAGTTGTAGTGCAAAAAATCAGATTTCTGTGTCAGCAGTATCTAAACATTAAATCAAACCTATGTTTAAATCAAATCTAAATGGATGGAGACTGCCCAGAAGCAGTGATATTATTGAAGCTCTCTCAGAAAAAATCAAGAAAAATCTTCAGTTGTTAGCTTCCATGTTTTCTCACCTTGCAGTTTAATCTTTTGTGGCATGAGGTTGCAATCCTGATTTCAACATCCTTTCCTTACAAATGCATAATGTAAAAAAAAATGGCAGAAATACAAAACAGTAAGTAAAAGCTGCCATAGGAGGGAATATATAAGCAGCTTTGACATATTTTTTCCTTTAAACTAAGACTCACAGTGTGAATTGGACTAAATGCCAAGAATAAAGTAGCAGCTTAAAATGAACAGTTGAAATTAACAGGTGTTACAGCATATGCTAGATTTAACTGCCAAGTATTTCACACCTTCATTAAAACCTTTCATGTCAAATTTAAAGCAAAGTTAAAATAAAGAGGAAATGCATAGCTTAAAAATGAATAGCTAATTGTTACGTTTCAGAATCATGATATAAAGAGACTGAGAAATGCTCAGCTCGTTTCATGTAGCGAAATGACACACGCATGAATGTGTCACACCCAATTCTACTTCCCCAAAATTTGTGTTTAACCTTCAGAAAGCAATGCAAAAACACAAAGCATTTCAGTAGGGGAGATAATGGAACAACAACGCATTCCTTTTACATGGGGGTATGATAAAGGCAAAGCAGACCAAAAGCAGTGAGGTGCAGAGACTGAATGCTCCTCCTAAATCTGCAAAGTCTGGTCAGGATAATGTTGTGCTAACTTTTCCTGCAACAGCATTTTTACTTCTGACCAAGTGACAATAGCTGATTTTTTTTTTTTTTTTTTTTTTTTTTTTTCTTTTTTTTTTTTCTTTTTTTTTTGTGTTTCTCATTACTGTGTGGTACAATCATGTTTTCATACAGATGAGTAACAAGTAGTTACTCTGTGAAGAACAAGGTATTTCTGACTCTAACAATGTGCTATAGAGGAATACAGACCCAGTTTGACAGCAGAGGGTTTGAGTGGTGAAGGCTGAAATGTACAGGAGGAACAGCCTGGAGTGATAAACTTGTCATTCACTGCTATGAACAATTCAGCAGTGACCAGCTACAGAAATGCAGATCTGGAGCTGGTCTACACTGGTTGTAGGAGTTGGTCTACACTGGTTGTAGGAGTAAAAAAAAAAAAAAAGAGAAATACTGTCTATCATTCATAAAAGCCACCACCTATATTCAATTCAGTAGTAACATGGAGTTGTAGACTGATAAAGAAAAAGCAAGGTGTACAGCAGTGTTAGCAAACATTTAAAAATAACAAGTGGATCCTAGTCACAGAGCTAAGGACCCAGTGGGGAGTGGAAGGGTGAGCATGACTCCAGGAAAAGGAGTAAAACCTGAGAAATAATATAACAATTTAAAATTGTTATTATTATAATTATAGACTTTATCAGGAGAAAAGTATTATTTATCAGGAGAAAGTATTCTTTCTTTTAATAAAATCATTAGATCTGAATTAAGACTAATTTTCTAATGAGGTAGTGAAGATTCCTTTACACAATCAATAAATTCTTGAGTTTATGTAGAAGTGTTTCTCACATACAAGTTTTTAAGGATAACAGACTCCATGGGGGAACATAGGCAGCATCACCTCTCTGAGACTTGTACTCTTTTCCCATCCGTAGCGAGAGTGGCTTTAAAATTCCACACGTTTTATACTCATCACCAAAAATATTTCCTGTGCAGAAGTGCTTTCCCCAGTGTTTTTTTTTTTTTTTTTTTGTTTTTTTTGTTTTTTTTTGTTTTTTTTTTTTTTTTTTGGTTTGGTTTTTGTTTATTTTCAGTAAACCATGTTGTTAAAAATCTCTATATCAATGAGAAGTGCATGACTATATTATTTATGTCCTTTTGCCTGCAGCTTGGAATCACAGTAACATTATGCTACAGAGTGATTCCCTGTTCCCTGAGTTACTAGGCCTTGGAACTGTTTCTATTCTGAGACTATTATTTTGAGAGAGAAATTTAAACTTTGTATTATATCATACCAATATGTCTTTTTTCTTTTTTCATTTTTTTTTTCCTTGGTTGGTTTGTTTTTTCCCAGATGTCTGTAATAAGGAGTATTGTCATTTAGTTGCACTCCAGCGACACATGGAAGATGAAAATTGTATTGTTATAGGTAAGCTCTTCCATCAGTATGGGTATTTTAGAATGTCAGGACTACCACAGTCTTTAAAAATATGAGATAATAAATAAATATTTGAAGTATGATTTCCTTCCTGTTAAAGGAAACAAGAAGGTTTGAATGTAGCAACAAAATAAAATCTTACCTTTCATTGCACTGCTTGCTTTCTGTCTAAACAGTTCTGCCAAAAGAAAAAACAGGAATTCAATATCAAACATCTTCCAGAAACCAGTTAATTCAGAGAGCTTGTATTCCCACTTCGGAGGCTGCTCTAGAACTCAGTTCCTCAGGTAGTTTTCTGAATGCATTATGGTAATACAATTCTAAAATATTTATTTTAGCTAATAGCTATTTTCAACAAACTGTGCTGTATTGCTATAGGAAGAGACTAGGAATGGAATCAGAAAAAAAGTATGTTAGTAAGTTTGGAATTTGAAAGAAAACAAAGTAATTTTTTTATTGCAGATGGATATTTACCACACACTGTCCATTGCAAATGATGAAATGTGTGGGGAATGTTTAGATATGTAGTCAAGTGTGGATATACATCTCTGCTGCTAATAGAGTGATTACTTTTCAGCTTTTGATTATATCATTAGCATTGTTTTAAGTTTTAAAAGGTGATTGAGCAAAGTTTTCCACTTTCTCTTTTATTCTCTTTGCCTGTTCTTCTAAAATAAGCATATATTATGATGCAGTTTTTGTGTTGTAGGGAGGGTTTTGCCCTCATATCGCCCTTCCATTCTCTGATTTCCTAAAGCTATAGAACTGGACACCTGAAGTGTGGCAACATAAGAATAAAATACAGATACTGATAGAGGTATTTCTTGAGTTAGTGGACTGTTAGGTGTGCTCTTTGTGTTGAAAAATTACCAACTTCTGAAGTCAAAAATGCTTTCCATTTCATTTGCCTTCTTTTCAATGGAAGTGGTAAGCAAAAAGTAGATTTTCAAGTTCATTTTTTTTCCTCAGCTGCAGTGCTTTTGTTCTCTTTTTTTTGACTTGTCAATGAAGAAAAAAAAAGGAAAAGGACCAAAACAGAAGTAAAAAACCCTGAAAATAGTTATTAAAAATAAAATGTTCATACTATGTATATTACAGTGTATATAAGCTTTTACATCTTTTCGATTCCCAGTTTTGTCTCAGGTGCTCTTAGAAAGGACATGGTCCAAGTTGTTTACTGTTCTACTCTGTTAAAAACCAAGCAAATATGAGAAAATCCAAGAACTGGCTCAAAGTAGCACTAATAATAGGGACTAATCAAAAAAATTATTTCTGTCTGCCTACTTGGTAGCGGACAAGACATACATCACATCAACCACCCTAATAAATGGTACTCAGTGGGTACAAGATGGTCAAAGTGCCAGAGAGGCCCATCTATAGAGAGAATTCTTGATGGTCAGGTTTACCTTGATGTAAATTCTTGATGGTCAGCACTTGTACCTTTAGAGATTTGAATTATTGTTGCTCATATATCACATGTGACTGCACAATAACTTATTCCATTATTAAACCTATATTTTCCTTATTCTCATCACTACATTTACAACTAAATTACTAAGGGGCAGGGATGGATTCTCATCTCCATGTTCTCCTGTTGGCTTGTTTCAAGAGGGAAGATCAGAGCCATGGAGACAGACTACTCTGACAAGCTTGATAGGTTTCAACATAGGAGTCTACATGGCTTGAGATTTCTGTGTGAATGTATAAAAATACAGACTGGAGCCTTCTGCTAAGAGCTGAGCAGTCTGGTTTCTGACACTTCAACAGAAGTTTCACAGAAGAGCTGACCACAATAAAACAGAACTTCAATGCTTTACTGTCAATCTAAATGAATCATATGGAACTTATCATTTAATGCATATTTCTAAAAGCAATTGAACCAGACCACAGACAATCCAGATTTCCTAAAAACAGAGTGTGATTCTGTATTTTAATTATGTTACATTTTAAGTGACTTTGCAAGCGGGTTCTTCTAAAAAAGAAGTAACTTTATGAAAAATAATTTTTAAAAAAATCATGTTCATGTATTCTTGCACCATAATTTGATCTGAAATAATCCTGGACAAAATATAGTGCTTTCTGAATGGAAAACATACTAGACAAGCATCCACTGTGTTGAAAAAATGAATCACAGGCTATTTACATCTGGAAAGGTTGGTGCTGCCAAATTTTTTTTAGGATAATTAGATTCTAGTTAGATTCTGGAAATACCACAATTTTTAACCCAGCTTTTGTGTATAAATTATATATTTTCCAAAATAGCAGTATTTTCTATTTTGACTTCGGATGAGTAACCTGTGTTTAGCACAGCAGGCAGACCTTGTGCTGTCAAGAGCCAAATCATGCCTAGTTCACATCCTTCTCCCTCAAGAAGAAGCCTTCACCATAAGACCCCCCAGTGCACACCAGCATTTCCAAAGTGACCATCATATTACAGTCCAATAACATAAATTTATCTTTTTTAATGCCTGAAAAGGTTTATACCTTTTTTTAAAATCAGCTCAATGGACTTTAGGAATGATTCCTGAGTTCCCCTAGGCTGGGGGCCGTTTCTGTGGAACTGCCATTTTTCTTAACTAAAGGTACCATAAAGATACTTCCTGTTGGGCAACAGAGGGACCCCAAAACTCCAGGATTATCTGTATTTGGATGATTCCTTTTTAAATACATAGCAGAGAAAAACAATCAACTGTCCATGAAAAAAAGAATCTCTGTCTTAGTATTCAAACCACAGCCCGGGGAGATTAGAATCCTGCAAGGATCATTTATGCAATTTGTAGAATTTCAAAGAGTGGAATGAATTATTTGCTCTGCCCATATTTATTTTCTATAGAGGTGCACAGCCTCTGCTCCATTCTTTGAGGCTTCCTGTGCCTTGTCCACCCACTATCAGAAAGCTGAGCAAGCTGTTGCTCCCAAGGCAGCTCAGACAGCTCAGTGCCAGTGGCTGGGAGGCTCAGACTTCAGCATGTGCAGTGCATGCTGCCACCAGGAGTGATGCTGGCTTGGCAGAGATGATAAAACCACAGCAGATAGCTCATGCCTCCCTCTAAGAACCTTACAAAAAACTCAGCTTGAATTCTGAGGTCTCACAGTCCTAAGAGAAACATATGCCAGGGCAGGGGTTGTTGAGGGGAGGGAACTAAAAATACTTTGTAAAAAAAAATAGCTGGTTACTCCCAGCTTGAAATCAAACCCTAAGATCCCATTTCAAACATATTTTCCATTCTCATGACTTTCCAGGAGGTAACTTATTCAGTCCAAATGGAAAGGTTATTGCTTGATACCTGCTCTCTTTGCTGCTTTTAAATGTGCTAAAATCAAACAAATGTGTTAGTGTAAGTACATGTTTTCTGCTCCCAGGAGCTGGGATGATGACACGGGAGACAATCCTAGAAAGACCAGCTCCCTTCGACAGAAGTACCACTGTCCAGATTCCCAAGGGTTTCCATAGGCAGTTGAGAGATTCATGTACCATGAATCCTTTTCAGCTCCTGCCTAGAGAAGTGCAGCTTTGCTCGGAAACAGCCCTCTGCGTATGGAAAGAAATGAGTTCATCTTCACATCTTGTGTGTTAAGCTTTGTCTTGGGGCTCGTAGCAATTTCTCTGCTGTAGATTACATGGATGGGTACCTCTGGGATCCCTTCCCAATTTAAAAAGGCCAAGGGAGCAGCATATATAAAATGAACTCTTCCTGGCATTTGATTCAAGATGTTGCTTAGTCACATGCTCCTCCATCTCTCTGTCCAATACAGAAAGGAGAAACCTTTCTGACACTACAGTTCAGTAGTGTCTGTGAGCATCCCTGACACCAGCTGGAAATTTTCTCATTTTCTACAGTGAAGAATTGATGGATGGTTTTGCCTGCCCATCAGCTCCATGAGAGAGTGCCTTAGAAGTACTCTCACTTCTCTAAGTGTACCATGATTTTATTATAATTACTCTTCATTCACTTCCTGATGTTGTATGATACCTCAGCCCTGCCTCTTATCTCTTCTGAGCAAACCAGTACTGCAGAGTAATTGGTATTTTCACAATCAAACACTTTGGTGAAGAGATCCCCTACTCCAGCTGGGGAAGGCCTTGTGCTGCTGGTAAGATGCCAGATGTGGGAAATTTCAAAGATGTTGAAAGATTTAAGCACACCTGTGTGTCTATGCTTAAATCATGTCAGAGGATTATTTTCAGTATTCAGTTTTGGCCATTGCTGGGAATACTATACTAAATTATAAAGGCCTACACTATATTGGTTTTATTCAGTAAAACAATTTTTTTATGCATTCATAGGCCCCCCCAAAATAATGTTAAACTATCGAATTAGTGCTGTTTTCAGGTCTTGTTTTTTAGTTATATACTACCTATTTGTGCTGCTGGCCCTTGTGGAAAGGAAAAAGTAGTGTTTTCTATGAGTCAAGCATCCTGGTAGAAAGGGCTTCAGCACTGAAAACTTCTTAAGATGAGTCATAGTTGTGTAGGTTTTTATTGCCCTTCCAAAAAATGAAAGATGAAGAAAAGAAATGTCTTTATATTCTGCATCTGTTAGACAAAAGAAAAGCAGAGCAGGGTTTTTTGTTGTTTCTCCAGCAGCTTCTGTCTATAAATTATACATTTTCTTAAATATCCGCATTTTCTATTTCAGGTTTGAGCTGATAACCTGTGTTTTTGCACAGTAGGCAAGCCTCACGCTGTCACAAGCTATGGTAATACAGCCTCACATTTCACTTCCCTCCATTCCAAGGAGCCCTTTGCTATTATGCCATTAGAGATAATGCCAAGCTTTGGATTTGAACACAGTGATGCGCGACAATCTTTCCAGCCAATGAGCTGCCACTGTACAATGGGACCCGCTCAGCCACGCCAGCCCTTGTTGAGAGGAGATAATCAGTTCTGCAGAGAACAATGTCAAGCTGTAAAACCTTCCCCTGCTCAGAAGCTGAAGGAGGTGTGTGATTCTCCTCTGAGAAGCTGGAAATGCAAGTGTGTCAAGATTGCACTAAGTATGTGCACTAAGGACCCTTTGACGCAGTTCTCTCTGCCGTGCAGTCCCCAAAACACCTTGGATGGGGATGGAGTTGCCTGTGTTCTGCAAATTGCTTGAATTTTGGAGCACAGAGGCTGAGGCAAAGATGCTGTCATGAATTTCTCACTGCAGAGTTCAGAATGGCTGCACCCTCTGTGGGACTGTGTGCACAGATACGTGGCCAAATAAGTCATATAGCTAGTGATGGCTATTATAAGCCTTTAAATCATTTATGAAAGATACAAAAGACAAGCAGACAAAGTGTTTGTTATGTATAGCATTCAAGGAGCCTTTCATTTTAACAGCATCCATTATTCCCCTTTCTTTTAACTGCAGAGCATTTTTATGAGGGAAATTCCCTGGTTGATAAGTGTCTTTTTATACAGTATTAAGATGATATTAACTCCTCCTTTGGGAGAGAAAAAGAAAATAAAAACTAGCTGAGATGGGCTGAAGATGAATTTGTTGTCTTTTTTATTGTAATCTGGACCTGCTCCCTTGAAAATAAACCAAGACAAGCACATACACAAAGGGAGTGGGGGAAATAGTCAAGACA
Organism: Heliangelus exortis; assembly: GCF_036169615.1. Taxonomy (NCBI): domain Eukaryota; kingdom Metazoa; phylum Chordata; class Aves; order Apodiformes; family Trochilidae; genus Heliangelus; species Heliangelus exortis. The sequence continues at coordinate 105,638,273 of NC_092424.1, read as the reverse complement.
GGAAAAAAAAAAAAGGCTTTTGTTTGTAATGTTGACTCTGATTTGTAACCTTGCTGCAGGAGAAAGAGAAGCACAGAACATAGTCTTATCAGCCACTCCAAGATGTGGCAAACTTGAACCTGTGTCAAGCTGTTTAAGGCACTAATATTAGCTGCCCTTCTGGACATAAGGTTAACAAAAAAACCCTCCAAACAAACAAAACCAGCAAAAACCCAACAAAACAAACAAAAGAACCTCAAAAAAAAAAAAAAAAAAAAAAAAAAGCCAGATTCTGTTTGAACAGTAAAGGAACAAAGCCAGGACCAGGGAGGCAGGACATGCAGGACATGGAGTTTGATCAAGGGCAACAGCTTTCAAGGATTGACCAAAGTCAGCGGAAGAAATGATGCTGTTCCACTCTTCCTTGTGTTTCTATTGTTCATGCAGCCCAACTCTTCTCTGATTTTTCAGTATCAGAAGCATGGAAATACAGAAGTGTCATCACAAATTCTGGGTTCCTAGAGTTTGATAATCCTGGAACCTAAAATGAAAAATGTTATTTCTTTCTAGTCTGTTGTCCTCCCAGCAGTACTGTTGAAGAATCACTGCCAAGTATAGCAACTGACATAATGTCCCATCTTCTCATCTTTTTATTAACCTCTTGAAATTATTCTTTCACTTGGTACTTTTTCTCCATTGCTTTCTCATCTTTGTTCTTGTAATTCACCCGAAAATCAAAGTCATCTTCCAACAAATCAGGAGGTGTACTTATTAGACTGATTTTATTATTTACATGTAAGTTTTATTTACTTTTGGAAACAATGTTTTAGAAGAAGTTGCACTGGTATTTTGCTGTCTTGAGTGTTGGAGACCATAGATCTCTTTGCCACAATCTGAGTGAAATAATGATTCCAAGATGTTTTCCATGCAGTGCTGCTGCCTATGATCCATTTCCCAATCAAGGCAAACAGTGGAGAATTTTATGCATCCTCTGAAGAATGCTTGCAGTGCTATGGGGAGGGAGGGAGAAACTTCCAGAGCACTTCATACTTATTTCACTTACAAGAAGCCCTCAAGGAAAATAAGATACCTGTTCTCAATCCATACCTATATGAATTGTGCAAGGTCTTCCAGGACTTCTCTATGAGCCATTTGGGATGGATGATTTGTGCATTTGTTCTTGCACGTCCTGAGCTCAATGAGTATTCAGGTCCCAGGAATGGAAGGGGCAGAACATCCTTGGATAGCAGCCAAGCATGGTCTGGAGGTGTCTTTGAATCTCAGTCCACCTGTGAGAAGCCAGAGTGATGTGTTTACATTTTAATGTTTATATTCCCTAAGGGAGAAATATCTTTTTCTGCTACTTCTGAGGCAGGGTGAGGGTGTAACTGAGGGAGGCAGCCCCACATGACATGAGTACAAGCCTCAGACATGTCAATAAGATCTGGCTCCAGGTTCAGGTAAGCTACAGAGAAGTCAAGAGAGAAGCACTGACATCAGGTTTTGCATCAGAATTGAGAATGAGCAAGTGAGTTGAGTAACTATTGGCTTCTTATTATGGGCATCTATCTGTCCTTTGCCTATGACAAGTGGCATGACTTAACATGCTGATGGGTAGAGCAACAAGTGGGGACAGTACAAGGCTGTCCACAATACAGGATGACAAGGTGGCTCTGTCTCTGCTGATTTATATCATCCTTAAGCAGATCTAAATTTAATGTCAGTCCCTGGAGAATGTATTTCTAAGGAAAGAAATGCATGGAGAACAGCCACGAAAGCAATGGGGGTCTAGACCCTGTTCTGTACAAAGCTAGTAGACTACATCAGATTTGAAAACCAAACTAAACCAAACCAAATAAAAACCAACCTGAAAGAACCAAGTTTTATCCCACATCAGGCAGGTAAATTGCAGGTTAGACAGTCCTGTGCACAGCATCACTAGTTCAAGACAAAGTAATACATAGGATTTATTCTTTGTTCTTCAGAGGTGCCTCTGTCCACTAAATTCAGAGACTAGATTGGGAGCTTGGTTGGGATCTACTTAGCTGTTTTTTCAGGAAATTGGTGTCTAATTGGTCTCTTTCTTCTTCTAAGCAGCTATTCAAAGAGACATCCATTAGTCTCCATCTGTCTTAGGGAGGTTGTGTCCTTCACATAGTAAATATTTCCCGTGAAAATACAACCCCGCTATACTCAAACCAAACCTGTCAGAACATCCAGGTGGTTGCATATTTCTTCCTTTACCTCTAATATGTAAAAAAGCAAATTCTATTTCAGCTATTATGATAAAAATACATTTCCACCCTTGTGGCAACCAGTGAATAATTGTTTAAATTTTCCAGTCAAGTGCTTCAGTACTGAATCTTCATCCTAGCTTTTAAAAATTTAGATTTAGAGCAGTAGTCTTATATTTAATCACTTCGTAGTGTGCTATCTCATTTAGGTATTTTTTGATCAGTAAGACTTTTAATATCTTTACCTTTTTTTTCTATTCATTCTTCAAAAGAGAACAATCATTATTCTAAATGAGACTGTCATCACATAAAAATAGTCTGCTTTTCTTGGCACATTTAGCAGTTGTCTCTCTTTCATAGACATACTTGACAATAAAACAAGAGAAATCAAGTGAAAGCGGGGAAGCAGTTCCAGGAGTGGGTCTGGACCATGTGGTACATCTCATGTTGCTACACAGAACTGGTATAAACTGGACACTGCATGATTTTACCCCAGTATCTGATTCAGAAGACAGAAGGAGTTGGTATAAGGGAATGGGGCAAACTTTTTTTTCATAATTTCTGGTTTACCTTGGTTATCAACTGAAAATGACTTGTAGTTGGTAACTACAGAAAGAAAGGAGTCAAAATATACATGAAGGAGTCACATGAGAAAGGGGCAGTCAGTGGAGGGAATTCAGTCTAACCTGTGCTGGACCCTTAGAACATAAGAGCTGTGATTGTTCCTCTCTCATTTCTGTCTAAGGGCTGCAATTTTGGGTTGGCTATCTCCTGTCATTTCTGTTTCTAAATACACACAGTTAGGACACCCATCATTTAGTAGTGCTTTCAGTTTCTATGCTTTTTTTAACACAAATCTAGAATCCATGTGTTATGTAAAAAAGCAATACAAAATAAAAGTTAGCAACATGACTTGTTCCACTGCATATTTCAATATTTACCTTTTTGTTCTCTTTTATTTTGTATCTCTAAAGCTGGGAGGTTTGTTCAGGAAAGTATCACACAGTCAGGCTCCTGACTTATTTACAGTCATTCAGAAAGCTTTCTTAACAAATCTTCATCTGTTGAGACTTCAGCATGGTTCCAGAACATTTCTTCAATCTGTGCAGGTTTGCTGAACTGAAATTATTTACTGAGGGCCATGATCCTGTTGAAGTTGATGGAAGTCACTCCAATTATTTCAATGGAGTTGGATGCAGTCCATGAGCCACTGACCGCTTGAAGTTGTTTTGCAAATGTTGAATCTCTCCTTATGTACAAAGCACAGTCAGTAATGAGGAACAGACTGTAATGGGGCTGAGGGAATATATGGTATATGTATACAGCACTTAATTAAACACATTTCCGTACTATCATAAAGCATTTCCCACACTACGTGCTGTTCATATTACTCATAGAAAATTTAGGTTTCTGAAATCCCCCACAAAATGTCCCAGCTGTTCTATACACCATCTTGTAGCATTTGTCACTGCATATAGGAGAGGTAATTAACCTAAAGAACATTATATTTTGCTGCCAAATGCTAAATGTCACATTTATAATTTTCTTAATATAAACAACACATTTAGAAACAGGAGAAGAGATAGAGATGGAGTATTCTTTGAAAAGGTATTTCACTAAGGGACTGGATGGCCCAGGCAATTGTTACAAGATACCCTTAAAGTCATCTTTTCAAATTCTATAGTGCCTAACAAATCAGTAGTAGCCTGCTGTGAAGGGAGGTACTCAAGGACTTAATGCGGTAGATCTGACTGCACACAGAAGTAGTTCTGCCTTTTCTTAGTCACACACTATTATTCATAAAGAGTCTAATTCCTTTGTGAATACTATGTTCATGAAATGGTTGAAATATAGAATTTCTGTCCAGTGAGACATTTCTTTTTTTTTAACAAATGTATCCCAAGTTATAACAAAAAAAAGAGGAAAAAAAAAAAAGAGGAAAAAAAAAAAAAAAAAAAAAAAAAAAAAAAAAAAAAAGCAAAAATCAAAAAAAGGATATTACATAGTTTTCAGTAGTTTGGAGGGTGTTTTTTTGTGGTGTTTGGCCTTGGTTTTCTAAAATCAACCTTGAACTTATGCTTTTCAGGTATTCCCAGTCTCTCTATCATCTAAAAGATGTTAATTGAAGACATTTTGGCAAGTTAAATAGAAATGAGTATTTCAGAGTCAGGGAATACTCCAGCTATAGGAAATCTACACCTCAAACAAAGGTACTTCATACTCCAAACATCACTGCTGAATAGCAGTGTAACTCAGGAACCTCTGCTTCAACAGACACTTCGTGCTTGAATCCTCCTGACTGTGCAGGAAGCTGATGGGAATCTCCGGATCACTTGAGTCCATTATCAGCAAGTTTGGGTTCTGAAGTCCAGTGTTCAAGAGGAGCTAAACTGGGTCTTTTAGACTTTGACAAATCATTTCCCTAAAAGTGAAATTAAGTAGAAATTCTTTTAAGTGAAAAAACTTCCAGTCAACTCTGATGCATTTACCCTTTCCTGTTATGTGATCTTTGCTATTTTTAAAGTATTAGGTAACACAAACTTGTTTTATGATAGTGCTATCACAATTGAGTCTAAAGTGTTTCTGTAGCCACCATAAGTGACTTTTGCTCTTAGGCAGACCTTGCCTTAGTTTTTAATAACAAACCTTATCAGAATTCAATGATGAGAGTGTACATGGCTTTTCTGAAGAGATCTTCCATTCTGACTAAGCAATTCTGACTGCTTGCCCAGCATCTCAGAGTGCTTACCTAAAGGGCAAAGAACTCGGGGCAGAAAAAGAGGAACAAGAAGTGAAGGAAAGAATAAAATAAAGTCTGATGTGCATGGAAGAATAAGCAAGGTTCTCCAGTAATTGGATCTGACTGTAATGGTAGGGACATCTATACAGAAGGCATTTCAAACTCCTTCTGGAAATATCTCATGGAACTTTAGCATTCTTTCCCAGGTCTGATACTTCAATTAAATCTTCTGCCTTCTGATTTTGAATCCTTCAAGCCATAAAAGAATAACAAAAAATCCACCACCAACTATGATGAGGACTTACTATGCCTCACTACACTCAATGTATATTTTGCCAGTGGCTCTTACAGGAGCAGTCCTGGGCTTATGACTGCTTGCTCTACAAAATCTCATTTCTATAGTTCCATGACATTCTTGAGAAGCAATCTTAAGCCATAAGTCATCACAATTTCCCTTCAAAATCAACACAGCAAAAAAAGCAATAAACCTGGCTTGGCACTGATCCCTTTAAAAGGAGGGAACAGTCAAAGGCTTGGGTCTGTATTTTGCATTTCTTTCTTCATTTTACTTGTTTTATTAAAATTCTCACTGCAGTTTGGATTTTGAAAATGAGAATCCTGAGTACTGACAACACATGCAATTATTACTGTGACTTTCTATGGAAAAAAATGCAGGTACATTGTTTTCTACTTACTCATCTGGAGAAAAAGCTTTTCTTAGCATTGTGACAATTATTTATGAGATGAAAATTACTAAGTAGTTCATTTCATTTTTATGACTGTCAGTTTTCTTCACTGTCTTTTTCTCCTTGTAGAAAGTGAAGGTGTCCAATATAGTCTTCAGTTCTGTCCTTACAATCAAGTGTGGAACAAACCACTAAAAATCCTCTCTCTAAGTCTGAAAGGTCTATATTATTGACACAAACTTACCACATGAGTTTCTAGTGACTGTTACAGCATTTTCACATGAAGGTGACCCTAAAAAACGTTTTCTGTTGGTACTATTGTAAGCAAATTACTTGCAGCATTAATAACTGACTTACAAAGGTTTTAAACAGATATTCCTGAAACTATATGTTGTGATTACAGAGATCATAGAGCAGAGTACACCATTAGTGAAGAGAAAGATCGTTCCAGTTTTATTAGTCCCAAAACACTGACAGGTGAAACTGTAAATTTATAATCATTTTAAAATACAGTATGAAACAAAAACCAACAGAACTCATGGGTCTGATTTCTTTTATTTAAAAGTTAGTTGAATATCTGTGAAAAGGACTTTAAATTCTTAACAATGCATTTTACCTGTTGAAAGCTATAGAGCTTCTATACAGTGCTAAGTCCTTCCTGTCCTACAAACAGTGTTGCATTGCAAAGGTTCCCATCATCAAAGCTTCTTGTCTAAGTTCTTGTTATTTACTCACTAATAATAGGGGATCAAAAATTTACAGTAAAGCAAAATTTGATTCTTTGTAAAAGCCACTCTTTGTAAAAGACATCAGGAAAAATAAGGAAAGGCTTCACTTTGATTTACTAAAGTGAATCTAAATCTTTGGGCTCCTCTGGGAAACCTGAGGAGGACAGGTATGCATAAATGCATAAATACCCATACATTAGTTGTTCACATGCGTTTTCTAGTCATCCTATGGAAATGTACCTCATGGTGAATAAAGTCATATAAAAGTTTGTGTAGCCAAAGACATAATCTTCTCCATGATTAATGACTTTTAAATTCAAAATTTTCTGGTTTAACAAAATTATGACATTATATATCAGAACAGAATCAGTTTGTTGTTGTTAATAGCATATTCTTTTATCAACTGCACAAATACGATGGACTGGATCACACATTTCTGATCAGAGTCTCTTGAAATGACTCAGGAGTTTGCTCAGAGATGATTTACATTTCATTCTCATGGTTTCTGGAGCAACTTGGATGTCCACAGTGTATATCACAGACATCATCAAGAAGCATCATGCAGACACTGAGGTGTTGTATTGCCTTCTAAGGAAGTAAATATGTGAGATATTTAGAAAGGTGTGCTGTGGAAATAAGTCTATCCTCCATAACACTTTGAGCCCATAATTGCAGTTCTGACTTTTTTGTTAAATAATCTCCTATAAAACATGAAAAGAAGGGGATTCTTTTCCTTCAAATTAGTGATCAAAGAATCACAACAATCATCCGGGTTGGAAAGGGCCTCTGAGATCATCAAGTTCATCCCTTAATCCACTGCCACTGTGGTTCCCAGACCATGGCACTGAGTGCCACATCAGTCTCTTTTTAAAAACCTCCAGGGATGGAGACTCCACCACCTACCTGGGCAGCCCATTTCAATGTTTGATCACCCTCTCTGTAAAGAATTTCTTTCTAATATCTAACCTAAACCTCCCCTGACAGAGCTTAAGTCCACGCCCTCTTGTTTTACTGAGAGCTACTTGGGAGAGGAGACCGACCCCCCCCTGGCTCCAACCTCCTTTCAGGGAGCTGTAAAGAGTGATGAGGTCTCCCCTGAGCCTCCTCTTCTCCAGACTGAACACCCCCAGCTCCCTCAGCCCTTCCTCACAGGACTTGTGCTGGATCCCTTCACAGCCTCCTTGCTCTTCTCTGGACCTGCTCCAGCACCTCAATCTCCTTCCTGAACTGAGGGGCCCAGAACTGGACACAGGACTCAAGCTGTGGCCTCAGCAGGGCTGAGCACAGGGGCAGAATCACTTCCTTGGACCTGTTGGCCACACTGTTCCTGACACAGCCCAGGATGCCATTGGCCTTCTTGGCCACCTGGGCACACTTCTGGCTCATGCTCAGCTTCCCAACTCCCAGGTCCCTTTCTGCCTGGCTGCTCTCAGCCACTCTGTGCCCAGCCTGGAGCTCCCCATGGGGTTGTTGTGGCCAAAGTGCGGGACCCGGCACTTGGCCGTGTTGAACCTCAGCCCAACTCTCCAGTCTGTCCAGGTCCCTCTGCAGAGCCCTTCTGCCTTCCAGCTGATCAACACTATCCCCCCAACTTAGTGTCGTCTTCGAATTTGCTAAGTATGGACTCAATCGCTTCATCTAAATCATCAGTGAAGATATTAAATAGAACTGGGCCCAGCACTTATCCCTGGGGGACACCAATTGGATCAGCACCATTCAGCACTACTCTTCAGTGGCTTCCAGCAGTTCCTAACCCCGCACAGAGTGCTCCTGTCTAATAATGAATCCTCCTGTCTAGTGATGTTAGGTACTACTAACTACCTGTATAACTTCATTCCTATAAGTGAAATTTTTGAAGCTCTTCATAGGCCTGAGATTTCATAATCATGAACTAAAAGCAAGGAAAGTGAGTTTTAGTACATTTCCATCCATTTATAGAAGAGTTTTCCCAGGTACACAGGTCACTGTGAAATCCTTTCCCATTTTAATTTCCCCTATATATTAAAATTTCTTTTCATCATAAGTGTACTAAATAAGAACAAAGTTATGTACCTGCTTAAATACTTTGCAAGACTGAGCAGCCCATCACTCTGTATTTAACCTGAAAGTAATTCAGGCAAATCTGAATCACAGAAAAGGAAAGCTGGAATCAATGGGGTTCCTTGCTTTCACATTGTACAAATTTATGCTGGAACATGGGCACTGACATTTCACTCTTAGCTGTTGTCACACAATACTGCATAGCAGATCAAATGCAGCAATTAAAAATGTTTTGAAACTGTGACTCCTACTCCATAAATTACCTCAGCCTTTTGTTACAGCACAGCCAAGTCAACTTCCTGTTTGTGCTTAAACTATTCACAGCTTCAGCCGGTGTCCTGCAGTGTCTTTTCCAAAGGTCACACCACAGTTTTCGATTCACACATTTGATTAAAAATATAAGAATCATGGTGTCCTGGGAAATGATCTGCAGTAAAAATAGATCAAACTACCTGCTGTTTCCAGAATAAACCAGATTACTGTTTCTTTCCCCATTTAGGTATAATCGCAAGAAGAATATATGCAAAACTAGAATTCATACTGTTAAACTAGGGAATTATATGTGAGGTATTTGTTTTATGAGTTTTAAATATTCTCTTTTTTTTAAAGCACAGCTTCTATAGCTAAGGAAAATATGCTAAGGTTAAATATGGTTAAGGAAAACCAAGAGACATAAGAGTCAAAGTACTTAGATTTAATAAGGGCTAAGCTTTCCTCTCATTTTCTTTAACTACTGCAACACACTTTTGCAAAATTGCCTTTAGACCATATTGTCATAACTTTCCTTACACTGATGAGCATCCTCCCCAAAGTCCTATTTGCATTTAATGAAGTGACGAAGAGACTGTTCAGAGTCTGTATGTCATCCTTTCTTTCTTTCAAGATCACGTCCCTCAGTTTGTGTGGTAGGACAATCAAATGTCTGCTCCTATTGTCAATAATCCTAATACTTTTTTTGTTTGATAACCAGAAATTTTGAAGCTGCATTTGGAGCATATGGTACACAATTCTGGCCCAAAGTGAGTGGACTACAGGAAGAAATGCCATGGTAAAATAAATCTCTGTCAGATTACAAATTCTTTTGAGAATTCCTTTCCATTTTCAGTTCTGAAACTTCATTTTATGTCATAAACTTAATTCATCTAATCTAAAGCAAGAGTATGATATTGTCCAGAAAAGATACACACAGCAAATTATGTGACTTAATTAAAAATGCACACTTTTGCTGTGTTTTCAGCTTTTCTGCTGCACTGGCCAAGGAGAGATTAATGCAGAATCTTCTAAAGAGGAGATACCCAGATGTGAGAGCCATCATGTGGGGTGAGGGTTCATTTTCTCAGTCCAAAATCTGACCTGGGGGAAGCTTCCTTGGAGCCTCTTCTTCCCAGAGGAAGATTTGAATAGACTGAGAACTGGAAAATCCTGACTAGACTTTATCCAGACCCTCTAGTTACACAAAGAAAAACAGGGAATGTGGTACTGAGACAATTTCTAACAGACTGGTGAGCATTTTGAGTGGGAATGGGCCAAGTTTTAAGAGCAGATCTAACACATGTTCTCTCAAATGTAAATTGGGTTAAAAAACTGTTCCATTTTACTTACTCTACAATGAAATGACATACTGGTTTATTAGCAATGCAGGTCCTGACTAAAATTTAGTATGATTTTTAGCTTATGACTGACTCTGTGGGGAACTTTACATTTCTGTGATGATTTTCATTATAGCTTTAACTATATTTAAACTGAACATTCATGTACATAAAACATCACATTCTTCTTTTAAGCACAAAGAAGAGATGTCAGAACAGATCAAAATAGTTCTTTGTGAGCCCTCACTGTGACTACATGCTGGACCATTGGAAAATAAAGTAGAACACATGCAAGTATACAAATAGTGGCTCTGAATCCCTGCTTTTAGAAACACACAGTAGTGGTCAATCTCTGCTTCCAGTGATAATCCAATACCCTCAGTTGTACATCTCAAGACTTCTATGGGATCTGCTGATGCAGAGCTCCAAAAACTCTTTCACTGGGCTTTCTTTTATCTGGGTAGGAGCTGAAACATGGGAATTTCATAATGAATATTATTAAGCTGATAGACTAGATGTTAACACAATCATTTACATGGGTATTTGGTGAAGCAAATGTATTGATTTACTCTAATGGCTCCATTAGAGTAAATTTACTCTAATGGCTGAACATTGGCAAAGCATCCACTGACCCTTTCAGAATCTTTTCCGTACAAGAAAAATAACTCCAGGTATTGATATTCTAGTTTAAATAACCATTGTTATAAGTTATTCTTCTAAAAAATGCTTTTTTTTTCATCCCCATTAAATATATTTTCTTTGGTCACCATAAAATCTCAGATTGCAATATTGGAAAAAGGAGCCTTGCAAGCCTCTACTTTTATATTCTCACAACTTAAAAATAGCCACAACAATCTTTTTTGCCACTATATTTTCTGAAACTATACTGTATAACAACACTGCATCGTTTTGATAGCTCACAATTGCAAGTCTGCTTTCCTGATCCAATTTCAGCTTGATATTTCTGCAATAGATCATATCACAAAAGCGTAGCAGTCAGAGCAAAGATTTAGCATAATTCCTGTATTTAGGGTTCTGTCAACAGATGTTGAAAGTACAAAGAAACTATTTTGAAAATAAAAGTCATGGTAAATGGACATTTGTCTATCAAGCCTGAAGGCATGGCTGGCTACCTGGCTTGCTGGCAGCTGCATACATTACTGTCCTTGAACTGGAGCTGCAAATGCAGCAGCACACAGTGATGCTGCCTGGAGAAATAAATCAGTTTGAAAGTAACCTACTTCTTTCTTTCAAATTACCATTAATAACATTTTGCTTTTGCAAGTTTAATGTACCTTAGCAGACAAAGATACAGTGAAACCAATTGTCTTGTCTGTGCTCCAGCTTTCAGTCATGTTGCTGTCTTTTTCTGCATTACTTATGTATGTATATATTCCTAAGCAAATTTAGAGCTAGGATGTACAGTACAGAAGACAGGGCAGATACAGATGAAGCAGCAGTAGCACAGTATCTTTCCTAATACTTTCCTTCTAAGTTAAATGGAAACCTTCGTGACTAACAGAATGTCTCTCTCTCCATTGAAAGCTAAACCTAGTGGGATATTTTTTTTCCCTGAAGAAAGAACAGAAAAACACCAAATCATATGGAGAAGTCATCCCAAAACTTCATGGATTCAGTTGTTCTTTTGTTGAATAGCAGGTGGTTTTCCTGACATACCCAGTTTTTGAGGGCCCAGTACTGGCACTGTGTAACCTGGGGCACGTAGGCTTGTTACAGAACAGCCAGGGTTGCCATTGGAAAGTCTTTTACATTAAATAAAGCTCCATATATGCCAGCACCTTCACTCTTAAGAAGAATCACAAAAATGGTAATTTTCTCACCCAGTTTCCTGCCTTAATCCCACTATAACTTTTATAAGCATTTTTCCTTTTTTTTTTTCACTCTTCCAGCTCACCATCTCAAAATGCAACACCCTATTTAGATGAGAACACCTCTACCTGAGGTCTACGTGAGCATGCCCAGCACTGAGCTATCTGTACCATCACAGAGCCCTGCTTCGGATTTTCAGCTCTACTGAAGCATTTCAAGATTTCCAAACTGCTTTTGTGCAACCAAGATTTGAGGACGAAGTTCTTGGGACAAGCTTCTATGATGGGATTCAGCTGAGCAAGCATTCAACAAGTATTCAGTTCAGGGTTAAAGAACACCTAAATGAAGGTGCCTGGAAGCACACTTGGGACCTCAGCTTCCCTCAGCATCCTGCCAGCCTGTGGGGGCCTGACTCAGTTGTACTTGTGGAGGCAGAGCTCAGTTGTATAAAATGAGACAATTAGTGCTATTTGAGATCACCTGTGGCATCTGAGTCATGTTTATGAAATTGCTAAATACACCACGGGATCTGCATAAGATTAATCATGTGCTGCAAGCTGGAAGGTATTGGTTTGGATTGCAACATGTGAGCAACTGAATTCATATCTACTTTAAACTAAGCTTGCCTCCAAGCTCTAGTGGCTGGATTGATTAGACTTCTATTGACTATAATGGGAGCTCTGGTGATTTGAATGCCTGTATTTACCTTCTGATAAACACCTGTGTTTCAGTGGTGACTTCTGTGTCTTCACAGAGATCTCTAAATTTACATGTCTAAATTTTTGAGCTGAGCCCATTGCTATATCTTAACTAATCACCCAAAGCTGTCTTCAAGTCAGTACATAGATGCAATTCTGGAGAGGGATTCAATGTCTTAGAGTGATAAATCAGAGCTTAGGTTGGCCTCCTTATCTCCACTGACATAGAGAGATCTTTGGGTAAATTCAGGGTAAGCGTTTACACAGGGGGAATACAGAAGGAGGGATTCCACTCTCAGAACACAGACACGTTTGTCCTTTTATGCCTTGTGGCTTTCATCCCTTATCTCTGACTGTTGACCCAGAAGAGCAAGAGCCTTCCTTAGGCTTTGTGCCAAATCTGGAAGTCACTTTTACCCCAAAATGCCTTTTTTTTTTTTTTTTTTTTTTTTTTTTTCCCCATGAGGAGACTGTCTGGCTCTCTTCTTATTGAAAGAAAATGTTATTTCCCTTCAGTAAGTGAACCAATGTCTTTTTGATACAGTAGGTGACATCTCTTGCATTTGGTTGGTAAACAGCTCTTCTTCCAATGAGATGTTCAAGTCTCCACCCCTCTCATAGGTGGCTGTTTTGCATTTCTCTGCAAGGAATGTGTCTTTCACTGAACCTTAAATTCAGGAATTTGGTCTATATATAAAAGACGTAAACAATATGAATATCTAAATAGTTTAGCTGCTCAGTGGCATTCATGTATATGTTTCTGGTTTCTTCACTGAGACCAAACACAATAAAACCCTCCAGAATGACAATCCATTTGGAGTGATTCCTACTCTCTTCACAAACCACACCATACTATGGAAATAGAAGTATTTTTTACATGTCTGGCTTTCATATACTGGAGAAAGGGTAACCTTTTGGCTTGCCCTGGAGAATAATGCAGGGCCAAGCTCTTTGTTTTCCTTTTCTGTAGAGTTTGCTTGTTGTCCAGTCATGATGGCACATTTATCTCCAGCGAGATTAAATAATAAGGTTAGAAAGTGGGCTTTTCCAGTTCTGTGCTTAAAAAGCAACACAGATCCAGACTTATTCTCTTATCTCAGTATTTCATCAGTAGAATGAAAATAAAAATGCTTCTTTGTCTGCCTTTCTTCATTTAGATTTATCACTAACTCTCTTACCAATGCATTTCTGTAATCCCTATCTCATTCACCCCCTGAGGTCTGCAGTTGTATTTGCAACCATATCACCTGTTATGAATTTGCTCACTTTAACAAGTATTAGAGATAACAATGCAGAGAGCTAGCACAGAGAGGGAGTGCTGTGCCTGAAGCACCCAGATGTGGAACAGCTGCATTGTTCAGCAAACCCCCAGAACTCACCTGGGATGTTCAATGACTCATAAATTTAATTTTCTTCCCTGGGCTATTCAGACTGTTGGCACCACAACCACTTCAGCATGTTCCCTGCACACAAAGATTTTCCTGCCTTGGAACCTTTCAGTGAACCAGATTATCTCAAAGCTCTTGCTGCTGTCTGCTCAAACGTTGATCTGTTTGTCTTCAGAACCTCACTGGCCTCCTCACCCATGTGTCTTGTCACTTCTCCCTGTTGATGTGAGCACCACAGCAGCTGTAGAAGGACAGCAGATAGTAAAAGCTCTCAGGCTAAGTGGATAAGTGAGAATCAACACGAAAGGAAAGGACATTTAACTCAGCTTGACATTGTAGATGACATTTCTAATTTTCAAAAGCTTTTCAGCCCTTGCAAAATGTAGAATGACAAAGTTTCTATGGAAGGCTGACAGACCCGTCTGTAGTGCTGTAAATGTTAACAAATTAACATCTGTGAGGAAGGTCAGAGGAAGGCTGGGTAATATTTATCATAGAGGAAAGAACAGAAATAAAATGGAAAGATTTGCTTCTTCTGGGAACTCTGGGAGTTCATAATTTCACTGGATTACATAGTTAGGGTCCTCATTGCCTATGGTCTCCCTGATTACAGAAACTTTGCATCTTATGCAGTGTGAGAGTCTTATCTACTGAGGTTAGGACTGTCTCTTGGAAAATGTGGGTTTGTGTCAACTCAGGCAGAGGCGACCCTCAAATTTATGTCCTCTTGTCTGAAGACAGTTACTCTGATTGATGCAGAAAATACAGGCTGTGCTGTTCAAGTTTGGTATTATCTTTTTCTGGAATTTCAGGGGACCTCCCAGTCCTCAAGTCATTATACTGATGGCTTTTAGATGTCAATGAAATATCTAGCTTTTATTTGTTTTATTTTTGGGGGCTGTATTATTTATTTTTGTGATTGGGCTGCTGTGAGAAATTAATTTCCTAAATTCAAGGTGTTACTAGGTTTTCAGCTTTTGAGTATAGGCAACCCTATGTTAAATCTTATCTGGACACCTAAATCCATCCTAGTTGCCACAAGGGATACTTTTCCCAGCAAGTAAGGAAAGGATTTAGAGGATTCATAATAAGTTGTGGGAAGTTACATGGAGAATATTGTACCTTCTAGAGTTGTGTAAAATCAAATTAAAAATCAAAAGATATATTCTCCTATTTTTAAATTACATTTTTTCCCCAATACCTCCTCTATTTTGCCCAATTTTACATCTTCCTCTTTTTAAGCATTTCAGGGTAAAATACACCCCTGCAATCCCAATGTCTATATGAATATGAATTGTCACATCCTTTCAACATGAAAGACTTATCTATAAAATGTGATCATTTTCACTCAGTAAGGCAGGTACACTCAATTCTTCTTCCACCTCCTTGGGATGCAACATCTAATTTTACTTGAAAGTATTTGTACTTACTCTACTCAGATAAGCTTATATTGATGTTTGGAATAAAATACCCAAAACCTTGAATCACTACCAGCTTTGCATTTCATTAGAAATGCTTTGTATGCCTCTGAGAAGGTGTTTGTCAGTTTGGATTTTTCCCAGATTGTTAGCATCAATGCCTCTGATACATATTGTCCTGGTTTGGGCCAAGATAAAGGTGATTTTCTGTCTTGTACTTTTGCTTTCAGCTAAGACTCCTGTAAGTAGTTGCACTTGCTGAAATTAACAGCAAGTTTCTCAGACAGTGTGTGTTTCTAGGACTGGTAACACTTGATGTTTATAGTTACTGCTAGAGACTGGTGTGCATAGCCAAGGACACTGCTCAGCTCTGAGGAAAACATAAAGAGGTCCCACCTGCATCCCTCCTTTGGGGAGGAACAGACAAGATAGATGCCAGAATTGACCAAACAGAGTATTCCATCCCATATACGTCATCCTCGGTATAAATTTGAGAGATCACAAGGGCCAAGCCAGATTTCCACCTTCTGGCTGCCTGCCCTTCCTGCCCTTCCTGCCTCCCTTCCTTTTTTTTCACCCGGCATCCTGGAAGGATCCCGTCCATTCGTCTGCCTGTGGTCGTGATCCATGCCAGCCCTTATCTGTGTGTTCCTGCCTCCAGTTCCCAACTGCTGCCGACTCCAGGAGTCCAGCCTGGACTTTCCCAGAGCTGCCCTGCAGCCTCGGTGGTGACGTGAGAGCTATTGGGGGGGAGGGGGGAGGAATGTGGTATCAATTTTCCCGTATATTTGTATATATTTAGTAATTTTTCCTATTTATCATTACTGTTTCACTAAAGTTGTGTAGTTTAGTTTCCAACCCATAAGTCTCTCTCCCTTATTCTCTCTCCTTTCTTTCTCAGGGAGGAGAGAGAGATTAATAGAGAGCGTCTGTTACTCGGTTTAATTGCCAGGCCAGTGTTAAACCGTGACACACATATATATATATATATATATAATCAAAAAATTAAAAATAACCTTTATTAATGACAGGTCTTTGGGCACCAGGTTTACATTTTATATGAGTTTCATGTTTCCAACCATATCATGAGTTACAGAACAGTGGGTGTTGCTGCTTTAGTGACTGCTTCCCTCTAATCACAGCATCACTGAGCTGTTTTGCAGATCTCCTGTCTACAGGTGTCATTCAGATATCCTTGCAAATACAATGATTCTCATTTACTTCACCTTTTATACTACTATTTATAATTTTTATAAACACCTGAGACAAGATTGTCACTAGTTGTGCATCTTATCAGGAATTCTTTGTGCACTGCTAGCAAATGGTCTCAGTTGCTCTGGAGCCTGACAACACCCCTACCAAGAGGAATCTCTTCACTAAACAATTTGTAATGTCAGCTGGATGAGACAGACAATCAGAGGCTCAAGTAGTTCCCAGGACTACCAGATCTAAGTACAAGACTAAAATGGTCTGTATTTCAAGCCAGTTCCTCAGTAATGTGTTCTCATGACTCTTTGACTCTCACTTTGCTCCTCAAGGTAGCACATTCTCCATTCTCACCCCCACGCCCCCTGAGTCAGACACTGCACCAAAATGTTCAGTACTGAAAAGTTTAGGAACTTACTGGGTTTTGGTGCTCTAAGTTGACAAAAGATGAATACTGTTTCACTTCCTAAACATGTCTTTTCCATACCAGTAATCGATTTTGTTGGCAATGTGCTTTGGTAATGATACCAGGTGTGAATGTAAAATGAAAAGCATCACAACAGTCATTCTGCTCATTAACTGAGTTGCATGTCTAAAGTACAGATGTGTTTGGACCCTTGCAGATTATTTCACATTCCTCAGCTCTGGATATTTACAGCAATTGCAGGTGGAACAGCTTAATCTGAATAATTCAAACTTGGTATTTTGAAAAATGGAAAAAAAAAACTTTTTTTTTTTTCTTTTTTTTCCTTTTTTTTATAATACAACTTTTAGTTAAGGATAGTGAAGGATTTTTCATAGTTTCACTAATTTTAGAAATGTTATTTTAACTTGGGTCTGGAATGTGTGCCAAACCTGTTTAGAATAAAAATAAGAAAAAATCAGATACAAAACTTCTCATAATAATGACACTGGTTTTTAATTAATGCTGTTTTACAACTTAACTGCTCAATGTGAGAAAAGAAGTCTTACATCCATACCATTCAAATGACTGTTATTGCAGCCAGCAATAATAGAATTCCTAGCGACTGAATAACAATTGTTGAGTGCAGGTAAAATTTCAGCTGATAGATACAGATTGAAAAAAACAGTAAAAGCTTCAGGCCAAACCCATCATTATTTGAAAGAGGAGTAATCAGATTTATTGAGCTGATTAGAGTGAAAGATAGTCTAAGATTTGGCAAGGCACCCCCCAGATTTTCAAAGATTTACATGTGGATTTAGCTCTTTGCAGCTGATAGGAGTCACACAGACAAGATTGTATGCATGGCTCTGAAAATGGAAGGAAACGGCCATTGGAGGTGAAATGGCTCAGAGAATGCTGTATAAGATGAGGTGTTGTTTGCATACCATTATATGGAGTTGCAGGCTCTGCAGTAACTCCTAATGGGGGAAATTTATCACTGCAAAGAGGACCTGTCAGAGCAAAGATGAGGACTGACAGACTGTTTGACAGGGAGGTAAGAAGTGACCAACCAAAGCCTGTTTCACAAATGGAGGACAACATGGAAGAACAGCACAGGGATATTTTGGGGGAAATACAGGCATCAAGAAAGGTGTTGCTGAACAGCAGTCACTGTAATGGTGGAGGGAGGAGGGTAGGAGCAGCACCCAGAATACCCAAAGGGACTGATCAGACTAAAAAGCCAGTGACTTCATTTTATATAGCCCTGCACAAGGATATGAGAGGCATGTACCTGTCAGGTAGGTAATGGGGATGAGGTTTTACCCCCTGAAACCAGACCAGTGCCTCAATCATTTCTGGTTACATTCTCACCTGCATGATAATGTCTTTTTGCAGTCTCCCGGATCTGATCTTGGTGCTCATCACCCAGCTACAGGTGTTGTCTCAGTGTGGTTGGGGTGACCCTGGCCAGCAGCAAAGCACCACACAGCTGCTCTCTGACCTCCCACCCCAGTGGAACTGGGCAGAGAATGCGAAGAGAAAAAGCAATAATATTAGTGAGATGAGGTAAATATTGTTTAATAAGTAAAGAAAAGAGGGAGTAAAAAGCAATGCAAAGTCAAGCACTCACCACCACCCACAAGTAGAGTATTGGCCAGCCAATCTCTGAACATTGCCTACATCTCCCAAAACTCTCTTCCCTCCATTTTAATTTCTGAGTTTGACATTGTATGGCATGGAATATCCCTTTGTGTTCTGGTTTTGGCTGATAGAGAGTTAATTAGTTAGTCTTCTAGGTAATATGGGGCTATGTTTTGGATTTGTACTGAAACAGTCCTATTAATACAGTGATGTTTTCATTATTGCTGAGCAGTGCTTATACAGCATCAAGGCCTTTTCTGCTCCTCTCCCCACCCCACCAGTGAATAAGTTGGGGGTGCATAAGAAGATGTGGGGACAGCTGACCCCAAAAGGGTACCCCAGACCATATGACAGCATGTTCAGTGTAAAGATGCAGGAAGAAGGAGAAGAGGGGGATGTTTGGAGTGATGGTGTTTGTCTTCCCAAGTAACTACCTCTAGATGTGTATTGCTAGACATGTTGCTCCTGCTAAACAAGAAAGCTGTGCCTTAGCTTATGACTGGTTTTCTGCCTCGTCCCCATTGCATCAGCCCTGCACTCAGCTCTGCTCTCACTTTTGCTATAGAAAAGTCAGAGGAAAGGTTGTGCTACTCAAAATTCAACTTGGCATGAGCTTTGGTTCAGTACTGGTCTTGAGAGGAAGAAAGCCTGATGGTGTTCTGAGACACAGGCAATAAAAAAAAAATAATAATAAAAAAAAAAAAGAGTAAAGAGAGCTTTCTATTTAATTTGGGCAATGTCAAGGTTCGGGTAATGGGAAGAGACTAAAGAGGAGCTGTGAAATCATAGACTTAGACAAATGTATAAAACACATATTGGATTAGAACAGAGAGCAGACCAAGATCTGGAAAATAAATTTGTGAGACAGTATCAAAAAGATGGCAACAGAATGGTGTGACCTGGTGAGGTTACAAAAAAGCAGAAGTGTAAAGAGAGTTATAGATTCTTTTCACTTTTTATGAAGATAGTTTCTGACTTGATATACTGCCGGCGAGAGTGCCATCTGGTGATCCACAATTACATTACAAAAATGACCTTCCCAAGCAAGTTAGAGCTAGAATACAGATATTTCAGCAGCTCAACCCTTTGCTGGTTTCATTGCAGCAAGGCATTATTATAGGCATTGTACTGAGAAAATACAAATAATTAGAACTCTCACGGGAAAGGCTGGAACAAACATATTCAACATCTGAATAAAATACAAGAATATCTTTAGCAAGCCTTGCATAGAAGGTATGCATGCAAAATCCTGCTTATGCTTTAACCAGGGAAAGGTGCTTTATGTAAAAGAAAAGTATGGGGGGGTATTTATATTGTTTTTTAACACTCTAGTTAAATCTTCACTCTAGAGTATACAAAGTATTAGGCAGTAAGCTGTAAAGGCAGATTCACTAAGGCTAGCACTTTGTCTTTAAAGCTCATTCTAAATTTACTTTATTGTTCCTCAGTTTTTCTTCCTACCTTTATAACTAAAATTCACTGGCAGTTACCCCTCTGCCTGAAAAAAATCTCAGCCAAAGTAACTAGCTTTATTGTTTTCATCTTATACAAAGGCTGAGAAGAAAGCATGAAGTTGAATTAGTGTAAATAATTTCTGCATTACCACAAGGGGAACTCCCTGTTTCTATCAATTTAGTGTTTCTGTGACCTAGAGGACTTGGATTAAAAAAAAGGAAATGCTTCATGTAGAAAACTGAAATGGAATTAATATGTTAAGAATTTCCAAAAATGGTGTTGAGAGGAAAATTCTTAGAATTATATAAATGAATGACCTGTTCATAAACCACTATCTAGAAAATAGTGACTCCATATTTATACCAATGTGAAAAGCTAAGTTAGCGTTGGACACAGCTCATAAAACACCACCCTAAACAAGATGCACTGAAGTTTAAACTCTCCCCTGTTGCAGAAACTTCAGCTCTGGGGAGATCCCCTGTTGAGGAATGAAGATATGGTGATATGAAGTGACCTACCATGTATCTATTATACCTTACCAGAGCTACTCATACAGTAGCCTCTAGGTCTGAGCCTAACCTGAGATGTTAGAACTTACTCTCTTTCCACAGAGACCTTTGATATGCCAAAGCAGAATCTGAATCTGGGTTAGGAACTGCAAACACTTGAACAACATAAACAACATTAATTGTAGATTTACTCAGTCACATTTACCTTCATTTAGATGTGAATGAAGACTAAGTCTCTCCAGTAGGTAGGAAAGAGCTGGAATAAACACAGGGCATTGTCTTTTGAGCCACTAACCATGAGCAGCTGCTCGTTAAAATCAGCTGTACTGCATAAGGCTGAGAAGTAGTAAGTGATGTAGCTAGACCAAAAAAGGAATAGGTTCTAGAAATAGGAGTCAGAATAGATTTTCAGCTCCACCTGATAAAATAGCTGAAACACTAATTAATGAAAGAATAACCAAACTGCACACATGAATGGCACCTACTAAGGATTAATTCAGTTTGGAGAAGCAAGTCGGGCCCTATATATGTTTGAATTCCTTTATTGCATGAACAGAAGAGCAAGTAAAGAAGAGCCAGTTAAAATAGTTTATTGGAAGCCTTTGATATAAACTCTTACAATAGGCTATGAAAAAGACACAGATTTACTCCACTGGGAAAGAGATTTTGCCCGAAGCAGCTGGAATGTGCAGTATTTTTAGAAAACACCAAGGCTACAGAAAACAAGCTCAATGGAGAAAGGATGGGTCTGACATATGGAAAGGCACACTAAAATTCCAAGTTTGGCCCAATGCTGTTGAATCATCCATATGAAGAACCACTAAAACTTCTATCACTAAAAGATACATTGAGGTGCCTAGGGAAGACTTCGAGAAACTTGTGTATATCTAGTAATGATGCAAGAATATAAATAAACATTAAGTTACTTAGCTTGCAAAATGGATTCTTTGAACTTTCTACAAGGTTTTAAATTAATTATAACAACTAAAAAAATTAACTCCTTGGAAACAAGGATCACTTCAATTCCCTTAAATTAACACGGCCTTAGGCAAAAATCTTATTCTGTTTCTGTTGTCCTTCATTGCTAATTTTTGCACTTCTTTTAAGAAAAGTAATCCCAGGTTGCTACTCATTTCTGCACCAGAATCCATTTTCCAGGAAAGAAAGTAGATTGTAAGCTCACAAGTTTACTTGCAGTTATGGCTTTTCACACACCTTTGGATGTTTGCACATGCAAGTTCAATACATGCAAATCTTTGAGTGCAGTGATACATGGTTAGGACTGCAGATTTGTTCTTTGTCTTATTTGATTGAATTTAAACCAAAACATGTCTTGAAGACTAAAATGGCAGGGGGATTAAAACCTACAGACTTTAAGTACAAGTGAAGAGATATCAGCACTTTATCTGTAGAACAACATGTATGCCATCAACAAAAATCTCTTTTTAACACTTCAGAAACACTGCTAGGGATTCTCATTTTTGCCTCTATGAGACCTCTATTGTCTGCTTCTCAGCTTAGTGTTTGCACATCTGAGTTGTTGGAATAGACTGCTATGAAGCTGTATAATTTCAGAGAGAAAATCCATAGTGTAAGGAAATGATCTCAGTGCTGATGTAACTTTCTGAGAAACTTTGCTAGGTAAAAGCTCCTGCCATTCAAGTTAAGCCTTAATTTTGCAATAAAATTGTACAAGAACTGGACAAATCTTGAAGAAACATTTAATATGTTTCAAGAATGCTTAACCTAACTTGAAACATCAAATTACTGTAACAGACGAAAAGGTCAAAAAGTGAAGGTTGATGACAACAAGACAGTTTGTCAGGCAGAGTTATACACAAGGTGGTGTTTGCCCCTTACTGGAAAGATTGTTTACATTTCTTATGCAGACGCAGGAACATCAGGACATAAATGTTACTGCTAAGAAAACACAAAAGGCCTAGAGGTGAGAGAGGAGCAAGAACCCTTATGACCCACAGAGGTATTATAAATATGCCCTCTCCATTTTTTCTTTCATGTATGTACAGAAATATACATGTGCTACATGTATGTGCAGTATGGCTGAGCACAGACCTCTTGTAATTCCAGATGCAGTTAAACCTGCTGACAACTCAACCCCATGGCCATGTCTGTATAAAGAGCTCAAAAGGATACCCTTTTTATTCCTGAAATGATGTGCACATCTTTCTAGAGATCAAGCCTTGGGTGTCCTTTTCTTTCATGTGAAACCACTTTGAAGAAGAATGAGAATTGCTCCAAAATGAATAAAAGGGAATTTCTGTGCTGATGGTGGTACTAAATAATGGCCATGGCTTGTACTATATATTTTTCTTTTCTGTCAGCTCAAATCCTCAAAATTATAATAAGCCAAAAGCCTCTCTGAGAGCCATTCACAGCAATTTTATTCCTGTATTGTTATCACCCTGTTCCTCAATCCCAGCAAGCCAAAACTACCATCATCCCAAAGTTAAATTAATCCAATTGTGCCTGTTCTCCATCAAGAGTAAGGTTAATTTATTGTTCTCATATCAGAGTGTTTAAAGATGGGTTCTCAGTGTCTATTTTTATGAAACATGTATTTTCAGTGCAAAAAAGGTTATGCAGTAATGTTTGAACTATGCCCTATGATTCTTAATAGGGTCCTTCACTCACAATAGGTAAGTAATTTATTAGTAGTTTAATATAAGCTCCTTACTTAAAAATCTGCATTCTCATTCAGTAAAAATTTACATTTCCTGGCCATGAAATTAATCTTTTTTTGTTTGGCCAAAGAGACATCAGTACTTCTAAATCTAGAGTGGAGGACCCATAACCCTCTGGAGAAGTGTCAAAAGTGTTTTGATGAAGGTATCAAGACAGAAAATTCTTCATGGGGAAATGAAATCTGTTGAAATTGAAATCTGGTGGGCCTGTCCTAAGAAAAGGGATCTGAGAAAAAATAAAGGCTGCTGTCTAAATGGTATTCCTTTATGGTAGAAAGTACATATGGTTAATTTTTTTTCCCCAAGAACTAAAGCCTGGATATGAGAACTGCCAGTTGAAAATCACCCTTATCTTCACCAGTGGTAACATGGAATTTCAGTATCTCTTTTTTATACCTGTCCCTCTTTCATGACACACACTCTGCTAAGTTAAACGAGCAAGACAGTATATTGAAGCCATTTAAAAAATAAAACAATCATTGTTTATATTAAGTTTCTCCTATATTTCAACTAAATCATTTAGTTTAGAGAATGCTTTTCAATGAACAGGAAGGAATGTCTCCTGTGATGTCCTGTTCCAAGTTATCAGCACTTCTAGGTAGCTAAGCACACAGTTTCCAAATCTAACATTTCTTAAGATGTTAAATCACTGAGCTAGGAAGAGGCAACAGCTACTGTTATAAATTTATTCTCACCAATCAAAATTGAAAAACCAAACAGTAACCAGCTAATGCCTACAGTAACATAATCAAAACAAAAAACTGTTAGTTTTTTTTTATATCAGTTGCATATATAAATAAATATATATGCAATATATGTATACATTTTCACAAAACTATTGCCATGAAAACCATCATTTAATTTCCCTTTGGAAAACACTCCAATAAGTGGAAAACAAGTATGTATGGTTTAGGAAAAGGAAAATTCAGCTGTTCCCTGAGAGGAAGGGTACTGAGCTATAAATCTTTCTGGAGAGAAAAATGCAAATGAATGCTATTCATTATGATTTCTCTGTGTATTCTTGTCTTCCTGCCTGTGTTAAGTAAGAAAAAGAAGACAGACTTGGCTGCCAGATGTCAATTAAGAGAGGTTATATACTCTGAACTGGTACAGGGACTCAGAAATTGGGATGTGCTTTAAATTTGAGGGACCTAGAAAATTGCATTTCAATAATTTTTTTTAATTCTTTCTGATCTTTACTCTTTGGGGTGAGCAAAAACCTTGTTTTCAGATTTTCTTCATAAGGACTAGAAACTCAAACATACATACTCGGACTATTTATAATATGTGTATGTATACTAATATGCTCATACAAAAATGCTTCATGGAATGATTAAATCCTTATGTTAAGAACACATGCACAGAGATTAAATAACAAGACTCCATAATCTGTTGCTTCAGAAAAATCTCAAATTTTTGAAATTCTCTTTTGCCATCTCTATGGCATCCCTATTGTCTGTTATTCTGGAAGGATGTGTAGGGTCTACCACAGGTTGATGTATATTATTAAGTTGATAGTCAAAGATACCCCCTGCTTGAAGTGTTTATAAATGAGGCTTACAAAAGGGGGGTTATAAATTAGAAGTTTTGTCTCTGTTCTACAGATGAAAAACAGAAGCAGAAAGATATTAAATTACTTCTGTGTAGGAAATATATGGCTGAGCCAGAACAGAAGCCACACAGAACTGAGGATTTAGGAACTAAGGCATAAGACAATCCTGAATTTCAGAACTTATTAAAAAAATCTGGTTCTTCTGCTTTGATTCTGCTTGAATCTTGCTTTCAAGTATGTCAAGGTTCAACCACTGAAAGTGTTAAATAACTGGAAGATTTGTAATTTTCCAATTCAAGAAGAAACTTTTAATGTCTTTATAAATTTATGATGTAGTTTCCACCCTAGTTTACGGCATTATAGCTAGGAAAATCTCTCAGGATTTCCTTCAGCTTTGCTTTACATCTTCTTTTTATCAGTGCATTAATATTATATCTTTTTGTCCACATATTCTTTTAATCAGTTTCTGATCCTATAGTTTCTGTAACTCCCAGTATGAAATTCAGAGGGCTAAGTCCAGTGAAGCAAACAGTAACAGCAAAGACAAACTTGTCTTCATGTCAGTATATAATGGATAGTGAAATAACCTGGAATTTTGATACTATATGAAAGCAATAAGAAATTTAACAGTAAATCCACCAATGAGCTGAAAGAAGTGCATATAATTAGACTGTTGACTGAGAAGAAATTTTTTAAAGATCAGTGTCAAAACCTACCAACCTTCCCCCTGAGAGCAACCAGGTAATGCATCTATATCCATGCTTGCATTTATCTCTACTATTTATGTATCTCATTCAACTTGACTAGGCCATGCTGTAGGCTCCAGAGACTAAACCACATTCATTCTCTCCCTGAAAGCAGTTATGTGTGTTATTGTAATACAAAAATGTTTGGACAGGCTTTTACAATCCTATTGTGTTTTATATTTTGAGCCAGAATGACATTTAATATTAGCATCAAAATGTATCAGCTGCATCATTGTGATTTATTCTTAAAAGATTCAGCTTCTAGGTCATCAGAATGAGAATAATTACTGATTATTTTTTTTTTTTTCAAACTCTTAGGTCTATAACAAGCTTCTCAAACTCATCTCATAATAAATTTGGTTCTCACAGAGTTGCACATTATTTTTTTCAGACTTACAGCCATGAACCGGACACATCAGGAAAAATAAAAATACTCATCACAAAAGAGCATTTGATACTGGTCTGAAGCAAAGTTAATGAAAGGAAACCCACAGGAGTAACAGCAGTGACACCAGGATCACCCATCAGGGCTCAAGGAATGCTCAAGAGCCCAGAGGTGGTACCTTCACAGTGTGTAATATATGGTATTGATACACTGTGTGGGCTTCTCCACAGCTTTAATTTATGGAGCAATCATGTAAGCAGATAATCCAATCATTGTGTAATTTTATGGGTGTTTGTCATTACACTATTGCTACTCTTGTGCTCAGAGCAGGTTTGGGAAATGGTTGGATGTTGCCAGGTACCTCCAGAATTAATGGTGGGCAGTGTGAGTCATCTTGCTCGAAGTGTCTGTGCCTGGATATGAGATAATCACCCTAAATCCCTGGTGTATTAAAATGAGAACAAATTGCCACTGCTAGGCTGTGATTCAGAGAAGTCTGTTTGAGAAGTCTGTGCTTGGGCAGAGGGATTGGTTGCAGATGAACAGAACTTAGGAGGGAAGGAGACCTGTTTCTGAGCTCAGCCCACATTAGGCCAGAAATGGGACTCAAATCCTCATCTTAGAAAACAGTCTAAAGATTCCTCAGACCCACAGCAGCAATGCCCCTCCCTTTGTTTCTCATGGGAGACACAAAATCCCCTTCTGCCATTAATCTTCTTTCCTTTACAAGCCAAGATGGACCCTCATACTATTTCTTTCCTATCCTCATGCTATTCTTTGCACAAACAGCCTTAGAATCTCTCTCTTTCACATCAGTCCAAGGACTTCATTCTTCTAGGGGTGCTTCAGATGGTCTCTTCTTCCCCCAGAAATCCATGCCCTTAACGTGCTGCACAAGCACACCAGGAAGAAAGGTTGAGACAGGACTGAGAGCAGAAAAAGAGGTATCTTGTCTTGCAGATGGGTGACAGATAATCCCAGAGCTCCTCTTTGCCTGGCAGAAAGTGCAGAGGTGTTTGAGAGAGAGCAAGGTGATGCTGGCACTAGTGATGTGCATTTGTAGGAAGTGGCTGGTGCAAGGAAAATAATGATTTGAAATGCCAGATTTGAACCTCTGGGACGTGGAGGCAGGCTATCAGCTTCTCTTTCCCTGAAAAAAGGTGAATTAACCTCCCAGGTTTCTCTTTCCATGGTGGGTGTATGTGGGGGTGTGTGGTGGTGGCAGGATCCCCCCGATGGTCTCACTGCTGGCTTACACGAGGGAGTAATTTTCACTGGGAACTAATCTTTACTATGTCAGAGCCTCAGTGTCAATTTTATCTGTGTTTCTTGCTGTCACTGCTATTTTGCCCAGCAGCAGTGCCACTAGCCTTGCTATTAGCCACTGCTGGGCTTTACCTCAGAAGAGCCCAATGGCTTTTTCCTCAAAAAGTTACAGATAGGGGCAGCATTAACAGCAGTAAAATGATGTTAAAGGCATTGCTGCTGAAGGGGAAGCGAGGTTAACTGGGCAAAGCTATGTTGACCTGACCCAGGCAGGATCCCAATCGTAGGCTTAGAGTTCACTAATTTACATTCACATCCTAACCTGAGTTTTGCAACTGGAGCCCATTTCCAAAGACCTGTCTAAATAGGGGCAATCAGGAAAATGAACCTGACTTAACCAAAAGTGTGACTTGAATGTGGATTAGCTGGTGTGCATTCGTGAGCACTCCTTGGAAGAATAAAAGTGGACTTGTGTCTATTTATTTTATTTCACTTTTGGCAGGGAGCTAATTAAAAGTAATATGTTTTTATTATAAAAAATTGATGTTAGCTGTTGAATTTAATGCAGTTTAATGAACTCACTTTAAAAGTTGAGTCATATTAATGTTGCTGTTATTCCTTGTAAATGAAATCTATTTTTAAAACTCTTTTAGAAATTCAAACTTCCCAGTATCTTCCTTGGGTCCCTCTTCTACAGCAACCATAGCTGATACAAAAGTTAAGTTATGTTGTTAAGTATGCTGTTTAGGAAAGTAAATTGACAATTGGAGAACGAAACATCTGATTTACAAGCAAATCCAGAGCTCTTTCATGGTATAGAAGTTGTTTTTTGTCCCTACAAACCCAAAGTGTAAGTAAATAAATCAACACGTCCTGACCTTTCATCCCTTTATTACAGTTCTCTGACTTGTAAATTTCCTGCTCCAGTGTCATTCTGTGAAATTTTGGATTAATGATGCAAAGAAATATTTTCCATGACAATAAGGAGTTTTCCCATTCTCCATCTCTGTTTACCATGTGTCATTATCCTTATTTATAATGTATGTATGTAAAATCTGTAATTTGAAAAGATTCTGTAACGCTTTGCATTTTACAAGTCTGGAGACAAAGCATCCTGCTTGTCTTCTACACATGTTTAGTACTGTCAGATCATTAAAGCTCTCCCAAGGGTATCCCTCCTTGCCAGATTTGAGACCTTGTTAAGAATTACAGGGAGAGTTTGAGATTGGTGAACAGCAGTAGAGGGATATTTCCCAACTGAATTTGCACCTGACATCTAGCTCCAGTTTTAGAAGTTCTTATTCATTCTTATTTTGCTGAAATTGCTGTTTCATAGGGCTTATAAATAATGCCAAATAACAGTGATGAAAATAAGATGAGACTAACACACACACAAAAAAAAAAAAAATTCTAGGAAGAATTCAAACTGAAAAGTGCACTGGCCTGATTGAAACCTCACTGAAGTCAAAAGGATGTATGGGGTGAGTTCAACAAGCTCTGCATGCAGCTGAAGGAGAAGAAAATGTGTGAGAGGCTTTGAAGCCCACTGACTGTGTGGAACTCACACAGATGTTGAAAAGCTTCTCAGTTTTCACTCCCATTCCTTGTCTCCTCTTGTCATGTGGATTACAAAACCAGACCCCAACTCTCTGCAAATGCAGACTTTTTAAATCTCCTCCCATCCAGAGAATTACCCATTCAGAACTCAAGGCAGAGCAAGAAAGGTCATCCAAGTAATTAGCAATGACCAAAGAAAAAGGTATCAAGAGAAAAAAAAATCAACAGCCACCACCCCCTGCAACACTGCATAGTCCTTCTTCCTTGATATCCTCAAGAAAGGAGAATTTAAGGCTCAAAGCAACTAAGATTATTCACAGAAATCACAGTGGGAAGTAATTAGAACAGCAATGGAACTGGCAGACCTCGGTAGGTACATGCATGCATGCAGCCAATGGGAGTCTGACCTCTGCTCTCTGATTATAGTTTTACAAATACATTTTCATTAAAAATTCACTAGTTTATTCTAGATTATATTTCTCCAGCTTGCATACACAACTGACATGCCAAAAAAAGTCTAAATAATGATGCTGAAATTGAAGATATCTGCTGATTCTCCTATGCCCAATACAGAAAGGGCTGAAGCTCTGGGGAAAACATGGAGAAAAATCTATTGCAGTTAGATGTATCACCAGAAGGAGAAATGAAAGTCTCACTGTGAAATCAAAGAAACTCAAAGGAACTGACCTTTCAACACTGTGTTTGATGATTTCAAGATATACTAGAGGTTCATTTCATTCTGCTGCAAGATTTTAGTCTGGATAGTTTCACTTTTATTGAACCAGGCTGCAACATCTCGTCTTAATATATTTATTTTAATTGCAAAAAAATTCCTCTCCTTCATTCCCAGATACCCTGCACCTCTTTAATTCCCTTGCTGTGCCATTAAAAACCAAAGGCCCTGAACCACAGCAGGTGTTAAGAGCAAAGCCACCAGGGCAGCAGCTGATTAAAGTCCATTGGAAAGCATCTGTTCCTCTACTTGCCCCTCTAAGGGCTCAACCCTGGGCTCTGCCACTTAGCCAGCTATTTATTTTTTATGATGTTAAATTCCTGCTTATAGGGTCTTACCATCATTCCCTCTTTTACTTTCCCCTCCTCACCAGAACCATGGAGAAATCTGCTGCCCCTTTGCCTCCACTCCCTTTCTTGCAAGTGTCAGCTTTGTCAATCACAGAGATGATCCAGCACATGAAAATGTGTCACAGCAGCCACAGTTTCTGCTCTGACCTTCAGCTCTGCCCTCTGCTGTGACAAACAACTTTCATTTGCCACTCAGAGAAATCTGTTTATTTCCAGCAAAATGTAACTTCTTGCTTCCTAGGAGGAAGAAAAGAAAATTATCTCTAGCTGAGGAAATGCAATAATTTCCTGATTTGACTTAGCTTTTTGTTCAGGTCTAGGTACAAGTTCTTTATATAGCAGCAAAAATCCATATGAATCATTAAAATTGGAGCAGGAAATCAATCCTCCAATTATTTTTCATCTCTTACTTGCTGGGAATAGGAGTTTTCATACAGAGAATGTACAGTGAAGACCTGTAACAGAGTAACAGAGAAAAAGATTTTCAAATAAAAAAGTGTACTATCTTTTCTTTGATAAACTTGTGCAGTTCTTTGTTATTTGCCATCCATGAGCACTCAAATGAGATCTGTCTTTGTTGTAAATGTCCTGCAACGAAAGATGGCTATTACACAAGTACATGTTTTAAATTCCTGCTGAAATTTTTATGAGTTAGAGGCTAATGGATATGGATTGTTATCATGCAGCACTGGAGGCTGAAATTTTCGAAGTGTCCAAATGATTCAGCAATTGTAGAACTAGACCCTCCCACAAAATGGACTTGGGGCCCTGAAGAGAGCTTGAATGCACTAAAGGCACTTGAGAACCTACCTGAAGACTTAAACACCTGGAGGCAAAACTACCTTTCCTTTATCCTGAAAGCTTCCCTTTAAGTAATCAGTTCTACTGTGCACATGCCCTAAGCTGGACACCTGGAAGCCTCTACACCAACACAAATTGTTGCAAATACAGAAACAAGGGGTAAAATCATCACAATAGATATGGGAAAATGCAGACAGATAGGTTGATACTTCCCTTCTTCTTGATTAGTGACTTTTTCTTCCTGTGCTCTCAGCCTCAAGAACTGTCCTGTGTACTGTGCTTCTATCTATGCCAATTTTAATAATTTTAGAATAAAATTCTGTATTCTCCATACAGAAGATACATTTACAAATCACTCTTGTAAAAACCTCCTCTCTGGAAGACTTACTGAACCACACACTTGTAATTGAATAGTTCAGCCATAACCACTACATGTTGTGATTGCATAATCCCTGATCACAGCATAAAACTGTTTTCTGAATAACAGCATACAGCCTTCTCTTGAATTTCCTTGGATAGATCATGTTTTAAAGAAATTTATAAATAGCCACTGAGCACCCACAGATGTCTGTTTCATTGCTTCTGAATCCCAGCACCTAATCTTGCTTGTATGTCATGTACTATATTGCAAGGAAATGAAATGCAATTCAGTAAATTATCCACTTCAAGTTCTGGCCATTTCAGTGGATAAAAGAAGGGTCCTTTATCTTCTATTTGTTTTAAATCCCACTAGGATGCTGGCTTTATATTTAGTCTTAGCTTGGGCTTTGCTGTGAAACTTCAAGAAGGCTCTTCAAGTAGAGTTATAATGAGAAGAGCTGTCTCAAACAAAAGTAATCTCTGACTCTTAATACAAACACTATTTGTTGCACATCTAGTGGCAGCAGCACTGTATCTAATTCCTGGCAGCTGAGACTTTGGTAACTAATAGTAGTGAACGTAGCATTTTACTCTTGCTTTTAACAATTATCTAATCAGAACACTCCTGAAAGGGGATTATGGTTAAACCAGGAAACAACAGCTTGCAATGTGTAAACAGCTGGAACCCAACTGAGTCATGCTACAGCACATCACCTTAGAGTTTAGGCTACTTATCCGAATATTAACACAGGGGATTTCTTTTTAATCTGTTTATTTTAAGACTCCAGAATGATTAGTGATTGTTTGATTTATCAGTTTATGCTGGTTGGTGTGAGAGACACTGTGAGCATTGTGTGCCATGTAAATGCTCAGTAGCCCTTTGTCTTTGGCCCCCAGCTCGGAGTGTACACAGATCAGTGGTTTTCTCCTGGCATTTTTGATGCCAGGCACCTAATCCTGTACTCAATAATTCTACTCATCCTGCTTAGATGTTCAAAAGTGCAGAAAATGCCTTTTGAATCCCCCTCCTGAAACCAGCCTACTTTAACTGAGGTGACCAAATAAAATATCCAATGTGTAATTTTATGCACCCAGATTTGGAAACTGTTCCAGGAAAAGGGCTACCCATTGCATTCTGAATGGATCCCATTCCAGATAAACAATCTCTGGCAGTGCTAAGCTTCTTGAGATACTGTACTGAAAAACTTAACACCAATAAAAATGATTGGTGTTCAGCTCCTCTGAGAATCAAGCCCTTAATCAGTTAAATAATTATATCCTAATACATAACCACTCACATTTTGAAATAAAAAACAGATCACATTGGCTTTAAGAATATTGCTACCTACTTTCCCCCATCTGTTTGACCTTGAAATTAAAGGCTTTTCTTTTTCCTGGCTTTACTTACCTGATGTATTTCAGAGCAGAAATATTACTGAAGTCAATAGAAGCACTGATATGGGTAAGTGCTACTCAAGATGAGTAAGATTTGCACTATCAAGCTCTAAAATTGTTTGCTTACCAACAGCCTATGGATGAAAAGATAATGGTGTACAGGGAAGGGTGAACTAGGTTTGATATGAGAACTATATATGCTTCCTCTGATGAAAATGTTATTCTAAAATACTCATAGAATATAAATTGCTGGCAGCAAGAACTTTTTGGTGGCTAAATTCCTGTTTGCTGTATTTTAAAAAGTTTGGAGAAAAGCAAAAGATTTTTATTTAGGAAAAATATATGCTCTCAGAAAACAGTAGCTCAAAATTAAATATTCTTGCAAAGTTCACACCCATATTTTATTAATAATTAGTACTATATCTATTTAAACTCTAGGAGAGAAAAGTAATTTCTGCTTTAAATATTAGCTGACTCTCATAAACCAGATATTTTTGACTAAGCTTAAACAAAAGGATTATATTGTACACATTAAACAAGTAATACTTAAATATATATCTGATTCTTCACAAGGAACACTGCTGCAAGTGAACTAGAAAATTAAACTTTTATATTTGCTTCCCTTTTCTTTTCTATGTAAAACCGAATAATAAATGATTGTCACTTCATTTCAGAACATAAAATTAATCTTAGAAAACAGAAAAGTCATGAACAATATTGCACCAGTATTTCATGGTTCACTGGTTATTATCACTTGCCAGCATTAAGGTCACAAAAGAACATTTCTCATTTGTTGCCTAGAGTATCTGTGACTATATTCCTATTGTCAAGCCTAACCTTTTGGAGAACCACAGAGGGGAAAAAGAAAACAAACAAAAAAACCCAGCACCTAAACCCCACTATTTAGAAGGATGTGCTTTCTTTCACTTCAGCATATGTAAAAAATAATTTCAAAATTAAAAGCCTGGCTGCTGGAAATGGAGCAGGTCATAAACTTTAAATATTTAAATCCCTGTTGAGACTAAAGCATTAACAAATAAACTGGTAGCAACAGCAGATGGATTCCCTAGAGTACCAAACCACAACTGCCCAGACCATCACTGGCAGCCAAACCCTCACATAATTTAACGTTTTGTTAAAATGGTCAATGTGGAGAATAAATTACTTTGGGGGTAACACAGAACTGATTAGTTCTTGGTTGGTATTTTGAGATTAACCATGGCTATTTGTGTACACAAATGATATAATCTTTCTGGTTCATCTAGAACACAAGTTCAAGAAACTTATTTAGAAGAAGGGTTATCTATCCATCAGTTCTACAGAATTCAGTCCTTCTGTGCGTCATGGGTGAGGGGCTGAAATAAATTGCTCTGCTCAGTTTCTTGCCTAATAGAAAAGTACCCACTTCATTTACTCATGACATTTGTCACTAATTAGGGTTTGGGAAGGAGATTCAGCAGCATGAAGAGCCTGTAAGAACTATTGCTTTATTCCTACTTGTATTTATTCTGGAAAGACATTTTCAGCTTCTGTAAAAGGTTCTCAAATGAAGACGTGATTAATGTCAACAGGATGCAACCAGTCCTGCAAAGCATAGAAACTACCTAGGTTATGTAAAGCAGCAGACAAAGAGACTGTGTCTCTGCTAGTAAAATTAAACTCTCTTGTCCCTTGTCCTTAAAAAAAAAAAAAGTATTGAGACAGATATTTGAGTATGGTCCTTAGATCCTGCTAACTCTCAAAAAAAGCTCACAAATTATTTGGTAGGTGCTATGGCACTGGTTTCCAGCATTCCAAAAACTCTTCCAGCTATTTAACAACAAGTACAATTGAACTGCAGTGCCTGGGAAGGCTCACTAGAGCTCTCCTTTACTAATATTGTTGTAGCCAGAGTCCTCCAGACTTTCAGTGGGAATCTTTATAAGATCTTTCAACAGTTTCATTAAAGAAAAGCAAATACAAAACAAAACTAATACTCCCTGTCTCCCAACAGAAACTACATCAAACTGAGAATTAGAATCATGTTCTGTATATTTAAGAAGAATAATTAACTCTTCTAAGAGTAA
This sequence comes from Heliangelus exortis, assembly GCF_036169615.1. Taxonomy (NCBI): domain Eukaryota; kingdom Metazoa; phylum Chordata; class Aves; order Apodiformes; family Trochilidae; genus Heliangelus; species Heliangelus exortis. Next base: position 105,603,813 of record NC_092424.1, on the reverse strand, counting down.
AAGATCAGCTTGGAGTTTGTGATACTGGAACATTTAGCACTTGGTAGACTAAAGTATCTATTTCCCCACTGATGTGTGGGTGAGTTATGAACATCATTTCCATTAATAATAATGGAAATTGCCTAAGTCAACCCCCAGTGCATCATATCAAGGACTTTGTTACTAATTCAAATACCTGCTGTGAATAGATCAGTCCACAGATTATACTACAGCTTGAAGAAAAAGAAAAAAAGATTCCTGCATACTATGAAGGGACTACCAACTTTGATTTTCTTTTCCTTTTTTTTTTTTTTTTTTTTTAATAAGATATAATATTCTCAGAAGTTATATCCTTTCTGAAAGTGAGCACTGGAAGGGTAAGCAAAAATAAACAATTAGGCTTATTTCTATTAGCTACTTTTTTTTATAAGATCATGAACTTTTCCCCCTGACTAGCCTCACTCTAAAATAAAGTGACTGGCTTGGATATAAAAGTGTTTATGTTTTGACAGCTTTCTTGCTCTGCTTTTCCAACCCTGAGCATAATGGGCAAGCAGAGATGAGTTGGCAAAGTGTTTCCAATTAAGCATATAGGGAGCTGATTTGCCAGTCTCTAGTGAGTGGTCCTGCCTGGAACCCCCAAGTGTTCTCCTTGGCCAGAAATTGATTTAGAAAACTAATTAATTCTTGCATTAAGCCAAATTTTAGAATATCTTTTTTCGAATTTGTTACTGCTGATGCAGAGCAAGTACTCAGAAAGGCCATATTATCATCAATGATAGCCTTTTTTAATTTTTGATTTTTAATTTGAGGGATCCCCTAGCACTTTCTAATTATTAACGTAAAGTAACTATTACTGAGATGAAACAAGATGGGTGGATGAACACTGAAGATGCATCTCTCACTGCCTTCCACCCTCTTCATATTATGTATTTTAAACAGCACTCAGTTTTGAGAAATGCAAATAAATGAATAAATGCATTTATAGTGCATTGTAAATAAAAATCCCTTAAGCCCAAGTGAATGAAGCATTGCTTGCAGAATAAGAATCTTCCTCTAGCTACCTGGAAATCTCTCTAGCTAAGACCAATAAATGTTTTTCCATATTCAGCAGAAAAAGCATTTAAATTTGTTACTGAGGTAGCATCCTGTTAGGAAAGTATTTTCCTGAACACACCATTACAAACTTAGAACAATGATCAATAATTTTATTGAATAAACAAAGGTCAGATTATCCTCTTTCACTTCTTTCACATATTTCAGAAGTAGTTGTGTATACAATTGGTTCTCCAGTGAACCCTAAGATCAGGACACATTTACTGATGGGTCTGTTTAGGTTCACCAGGCTTTTCACAAACTTGGAATGAAATTTGAGTTACTTGCCCATACCAGAGAAGGATACAGACAGCATTTTGAGCAAACCAGGTGAAATACAAGAAGCTTTGCTTTTTGCACAAAAGGTTTTCAATCACCATCAGTCAGGTTTTGCTTTGGTTCTCTCTCAACCAAAGAAACCATGTCAGTGTCTTATCTCTCCCAAACTTAAAGGGAAGCAAAACCCTTAGGTGCAAAATCACAATGTTTCACAAAAACTGATATAAATTATTTGAAACCATCCACAGTGACATGATTAATTGATAAACAACAAATTACTGAAAAATCAGAAGTTTCAAACAATTCTGTGTCAAACATTTAGGGACAGTGAGAGTTTGCTCTGGTTTTTATTAGTACAACACCAGCAATGCTTAGGAACAACGTTTTCTCTCCATTTCAATCTAGCCAGAAGTTGGGACTGTCTCTTTCATGCACCAGTTATAAAATCATTCATACCTTTATAAAGATTTTTTTCAATAATTCACACTTTAAAAAAAAAAAAAAAAATTGTAAAAAGGAGTCTATAAAGACTTGAAGTAACAGAGAAAAATTGAGGCAATCATGTAAAATGTTGTCTGAAATGTAACCAAGCAAGGTAGGTAAGCTCTGGAAGGGTGATAATAGTCACTATCAGATCCCCTCCTTTTATAGGTCACCCCCTACAGGGTGCTGAAATTCACATGGACTCCAACATTACTCACTGAATATACTTTACTAAACCATTTATTAAAAGCCCCACCATGGATCACACTGGATTAATAAATAAATTTCAAGTAGCTACAAATCAAAAAGATGCAGTTTGACTGACCAGAAAGCAGATTTCAAGAAAGGAGATTTTGCCCTAGAGATAAGATTTTCTTCTTTTCTCTCTTCATTAGTTGAGTTATAATTCACCCAGTTCACAATAAATTACGAATACTGATTTGTAGTAGCAATAGTAGATGAAAATAAAACAGTAAGAAATTCATTAATGACTCGAAGCACTGTCTCTCAGTGTGAATTTATACTCTCTTAATCCACAGCCTGCCAATTTGCTGTGCTCTCCCACTAAAAACCCATCTATTCACCCACCCTTTGGTACCACCTCTGATGGGGCAAATGTTATGTCAGGCTGGGAGTTCCTGTTGGACACAGTGGTGGACACAGCCCATTCCCATGTCTTTCCCTGCAGAAGGCTCAGGGCTGGGGCAGCCTAAGCTCCCCCATGGCCTTGCCCAGCTGAGGATAAATAAAACCCTGCTGAGGGGTCAAGAAGGTGAGACATGGTTTTGAGTGGGTGGAATTTTTTTAAGAATAATTCAGTTATGTCATAATGCTCACTTTCAGTTTTGTCTCACTGGCAAGAAAAAGAGAGAGAGAGACAGAGAGAGAGAGAGATTTCTCCAGCCAGTCAATACTAATGGCATCCTAACTCTTTGCTAAAGTTTTGTGTGGAGTTTGGGCTCTACAACCTCACCTGATGATGTGGAGGAAGTTTTTATCATTTTTTTTTTTTTCTTTATCCCACGCTCCTCTTCCCACTCATCTGCCCTCCTGCAACACTGGCAGCACTTGAGCAGCAAAAGGAGGGAGGCAGTAATTGAGGTTTTATTTGGAATTATTGAATATTTCATTCCCTTCTTCTGTTGCCTACTGAGAGGACTGCTCTGCATCAGTGTCCTCCTGTTAAATAAACTCATAGTCCTCAAGACCCTTACTACAAGGAGAGTTGTGTGCCATAAGATGTATCTCTTAATTTGTTCAACCTGCACCCAAAGTATAAAAATATTTTTTTCCTGTCTATTTACAGATACTAAATAAATCTCTCTGTGTGTATATAAATATATATTTATACACAAATACCCACTTTTCTCCTCAGAAATGTTTTACACAAGGAAATGAGACACTGGTTGGGCAAATCAATTCTCCAGTAACATGAAGTGAACATTTTATTACTTATATCCTTGGTTACTATATCTTGCTCATGTGCCCAAGATTAAACATTTACAGATTTAGTGTTGGTAAGGAATTTCCCTCAGGTAAGGTTGGTTGGGACTCAGCAGTATAGAATACATGTGTCCTGTAAGCTCTTCTAGATATATTTTATCCTATTGATTCCCTGCCATTGCAATGGCCTCTGGCACTGTTGGTATTTCAGTTCCATCTGGTCTTTATCTATGGTACATCCATATTAATATCTTCTGAGAATTAAGTACTTCAGCTTATAAGTGAGGTTATTGAGTTCAGTATAGGGACATATTGAATGTCCTGTTCCTTACAGCTTACAATTCCTTGTGAGATATAGTGAAATACTTCTATAACCTGAAACATCATGTACTTTCTAACGCAAAACCTTTCTACGATTCATGTTTTGCCATCTGACAGAAAAAACTTTCCCTAACGCTGAATTCAGAAGATAATGTAATGTACACTGGTTACTCTCCATTATTGTTTTCATACATATTTCTCATGCTCTCTCTCCATCAATAACTTCCCTTGTTCTTTTTTTTCTCAGCGCACTAAAATGAGGGCAAAATCAGGTTATTAGTCATCTCTTTGTAATAGTGGAGATAACATAATCAAAGGACACCCTTTCGTTAATATCTTTTCTGTTCATGTCTATTGCTCTTCTAGTAATTCTGGAAACTCAACAGAGGTCTAAACTCATCCTGACCCTACAGCTACTGTGCCAACTTCAGACTCTCTATTCCACAAAGAGAAGGGGAGAGGCTGTTTGAAAGTGCTGTATTTCTAGAACTTAATTTTCCTTTTTCCTCCATTCAATCTTAAACTTTTGGAAAATATTGCTCCACAGTTCAATATGCTTTGGACTGCATTTCTGAACAGCTTGCAGAGACTACCACACAACCTAATGAATGTTCTACTTGGAGGCTTGGCCACATTAATTGGCACTGAGATAGCCTCCTGATCTCTTCCTCCTTGCCTCCCAAGAGAAGTGTCAACATTTAAAGCTCAAGATTTGTCTGCTGATATTTTTAAAGAGATAAATAATTTAATTCATAAGACGGTGAAGTACCTATTCAATCATAAATGTGATGACAACATAATTGATCTGTGTAGAGGGAGGACAGAAAAGCTGAACAGCTAATTGGGGTTTTCAGGACTACTCACAAGTTGCTCAGTTATACCGAGCTCAGCACTGCAGTGCAGACTGTGGAGAAACCTGAGTCAGTGTGGGTGTTAAGATAAATATGGACAGAGTAGGATATAACTCTTATGCCTTCAGACAACCTCTGCAGAATTAAAATTTTTACCTATGCTATTTTTGATGACTTTTTATGATGAACAGGGAAAAGTAGGTTCTTCTAGAGCTCAATTAATTTGAACTCTAAATTTAAAGTGTCTGTTTTGGGGAACAATGACTTACTTACTGCATGGAAGTACTTTTCCCTGCAAAGAGAATCAGAGCCAGACCCCCATGTTGCAGCAGTTCACTTCTGTTCTTGGGATCATGTTCAGTCTTGGTTGATTTTTCAGCTTCTGCACCAATATCCCAGACTGCATTCCTCACTGACATAGTCTCATGTCCTACAGTTCTTGCTTAGAGAATTGTTCCGGGAATCATTCTGCAAAAAAATATGTTGCATTTCTAATGTTATGCTGGCAGCATAGGCAGGAATAAATAAATTGCCAATAAATCCACTGAGTCCAAACAGTGTTTGTCATTACCTGTATGGCTAAAGTGACCGTTTGGCTTTCCAAGGACATGTGTAAAAGCACAGGAGAGATTTTTCTAATAGTTTCCAGACACATGCCAGAGTTCATCAGAAACTGTCCGTAGTTTTGGGGTCGGTAATACTGGTATTGTAAGAGTTTTCTAGAAAAGTTATGACTATTTTATTTTGTTACTTTATGTTATTTTTTAAATTTAAAAAATAAATATTAAATTTCTTAATGCTACTTCTGTTTCAGTCATTCACATTCTTTTTACTTTTCAAAAAGTTCTGTCAAGCAAATACAGTCATATAAAATTCTGGCTCTTACTTTTCTGCTCATTCTGATTTTCAAATTCTAAGCATAATAAAGCAAAAGACCTCTCTCACACCAGGAGACCATCTGTATATAGATTACAGCCTTTTGAAAAAAAAACAACCCACTATTCAATTAATTAAATGTATTTCCATTCCCTAATTATTTTTTAAGACTTTTTATTATTTTTTTAAAACTTAGGTTTTAAATTATTGAAGAAGGGACAGCTGTGTACAGAATCCAGGTGAATAAGTAACATAAAAAACATCCCTTGTAGCACAGTATAAAAAATATAAGGAAATAGCAATAGACCTCAAGGATGAACTGTTCTTGATCAATATAATACCATCTTGCAACTTTCCTTCTTTCTTGATACATTCTGATGACCTATACAGATCTCAGAAATATAGATTCTTTTCAACTTTGCCACTGCCCACAAAGAAATCTAATGGCTGAAAAGGATGGGGCATCTTATCAGAGTATGTCAGCCTGAAAAATATAAAAAGTTTGCTAAAATTTGTGCCCAAGGGAAAAATATCATCTTGCAAAAGAGGAAACTTCCTGCTTGCAACCATGTGCTTCAAAATATCTCAAAAAATTTCAGTACAGAAGATGAGTTGTCATGATATCTCAGGGAAAAAAAATATCTCAGGCAATTGAGGTAACATAAAATCAAAGATACATTTATGAAAGGCAAGGAGAACTATCTAAGCAAAAGCCCTGATATTTGAAGATACATGAAGTATTTCATTTTTCAAAATATCAACAGCACTTTTCCTCTATCTACATAGACACAATCAAATAGGATTAAACTGTGTTTGTCAGACTCATGTATTTACTACACTGAAATCCTGAACTAAAGCACTTCCAGGGTTGGAGCACCCACAACTTCTCTGGACAACCTATTTCAGTGTCTCACCACTCTCACAGTAAATATGTTCCTAATATCAAAATCCACCATCCTTTAATCTGAAACCATTCATGTTCTTCTTGTGGGTTGTCTGAGTTTCTAAAAGTCTCTGAATGTCAGATGCATGGAGTTTCCCCAAATCATTGCAGTGTACCCAATGTACTTCCTATGAGAAACAACTAATAAGAAGTAAAAATTTTTAATTCAATTTGATTTTGTTTATAAGTTTTACTTTAACTTCATGAATTATCACAGCACTTTGTATCTCTCTTGGAGAAAACTAAATACTCAGGAATATCAGTCTTCCTTTTAAGAAATAAATAAATATACACTTAGTAATGAAAACCATCAAATTTCTAGGCTCAAAAGACAAAAGGCAAGACTTTTCCCTCCCTACTGATTACAAAAATCGAAACTGAATTAACAGTAGTCTGATTTTTTAAGTCAGGTTATGTTTGTTGGTTTTTTCTTTTTCAGAACTGGATTTTGAACACATAAACTTGGCAAGTTCAGCACGTTCCAGACAATTTTTGCAACTGGCAAAAAGAAGTTGTTCCTTCCTGTAAGGGGACTCAGATCTTGTAACAAACCAGCCTTTGTTGCCAGCCAAAATCTGGAAGCCTGAATGCTTATAGTACTGGAATTTTCATATAAGTTGGCATATTTTTTATCATTCTTGATTTTTGCTTGAACATGTGGTCTATGTGAGATGGGAATAGAAATCTGCTTGTCAAGTTCCATACAAAATCATATATATAACTGATCAGCTCTGCCCTCAGCAGCAGATAAAGATCAGTGAAAGGACATATTTTCAGATGTGCTTGCAACACATGATGATATCTGTAGGTACTAAAACACAAAGCACATTATCACACAATGTACCTTGTGTTCTGCAGCTGCTCTATCTTTAGAATGTGTGAATGGTTTAAGAGCTACTGCATGGAGGACCAGAAACATTATTGGCCATCCTTCTGACCTCTTTGTTCTAGAACAAAGTCATCCTCTAAAGACTTTGCCCAAGTGTGAAAATAATAAAAGTGGGTGCTTACAAAATAGTCCACAGCATATCTTATCCTGTTCATAAAAATTAAAATTTTAGTGCATATATATTTCCAAGTGTCTTTGAAATTCTGAATGTGTTTTCTTTCAAGTGTCAGAATGAGAAAAGCTATGAACATCTGCATGTATACGTGCTCTCTCCAAAGCTGAAGGACAAAAAAGATGGGCTGTTGTCATTGCATTATCATGCAATTGCTGTGTAGCTTTCTTTAGCCTTGTAATGCAGGGGGTCAGATAAAATGGCCAGGAAGGTCCCTTTTAATTGGAAAATCCATTAAATAGACAGGAAGGAGCGGGAAATGTATACTGTGAAAAATACCAGCATTAACCTAATTTCTGCTTCAAGATCATATGCAGGAAAATATTTACCAGAAATACACAGAGCTCAAGGCAAGGGTCAAGCAGCAGAGAGCTGAATAGATACTGTACCATTAATATAAAGGATTTTAGTCAGCATATGACTGAGAATAATACTGTGGATGCTCTGACAACAACATACATGCAAATGGCTTCTAAAGAAAATCAATGAAGCAGGAGTTCTGATAGTTTAGCAGCACACTCTGACATGGTGCATGAAAAAAGGAAAAAAACAAGAAGAAAAGAAAAGAGAAAAAAAGAAGACAGAAGAGAGAAAAAAGAAAGAAGAAAAAAGAAAGAAAGAAAAAAAACACTAGGGGAAAAAAGTAATAAAGTTTTGCTACCTATGGGCAAACTTCATAGCAGTTGAATAAGAAGTTGAATAAGACAAATAGAAGAAAGCATCTGATACTGCCCAGAGGGAAATGTAATGACCCAAGTTATGACCTGCCAAAGACAGAGCCCTACAGAATAAGACAGAAGGAGAAACCTGGGAAGTTATGTGAAACTAAAATAGAGTCTGAATTAAGTGCAAGTCAGCAAAGTACTGATGGAACTGAGAGAAAATTTTGATAAAGCACTACTTTTCCCTTTCCCCACTCGAAGATAAATTATTGCCCAGTCTACTCTAATCCAAACATAACACCTGTAATGAGAAAGGTCTTGTGACTGAACTGTCAGGCTAACATTGTTTATGCTAAAAAAAAGAGTAAGTTTAGCAGTTTCAAAACAGACATTGAGAGTGGCTCAGCTGTTGCATACACATACCATTAACACTGAGCCACAAACTTTATAAAGGCTTTAAAACTCTACTCTTCTAGATGAAACAAATCACTGTTGCAAAAAAAGCCATTGCTTGTGAAAAAATTCACTTATTTAAGAATTGCCTTTTTAAAAATGTATTTTTTCTTGTATGTCAATATTTGGAAGTACAGGCAGGGAAGCTTTCAAGAATAGGAAAGGTTTCCCTATGTGTAAGACCCATGTACACCTATGGGTAGAGTTCTTCTCAAGCAGCAGGAAAACAGTGCAGGAAATATCTGGATTAGAAGAATAGTGATTTTTTTAAAATAATAGAACTCATTTTTCATCGTGTGAGGTAGTTAAGCTAAGCATCAGCATGCACTAATTCTCTACTGCTCTCTCTTTTTCTTTCTGGCAGCCTTTATCTAGTTGACAAGAGAGATTAACTTTATTCATTTGAAAGAAACTGTCTGGCCCAAATTGTCTTCACATAGTCTCACATCCTACATCTCCTTTTTGAAACCAGACTAAAAAAGTGAAATGTTCGTGGAAATGCTGATAGGAAACATGTTGACCCATCCTTCCTCTTACACTTGAACTGCTGAAATATTTATTGATTATGACCTAAATGTCTAATTTAATAAATGTATAATTTAGCATCCTTGAAGTCATATTTTCTAGTAAAAAAAAGTTTCTTATGATCTAAAGATTACAATACACCACCTCAGTGTACCACCTTTGTATCACTTCTGTTTCCTCATCACAGGCCATCTTATCTTAGATCACCTCTGTACCTATAACTAATACTTAAAAATGGACCTGATGAACATCAGGATGCTTATGGAAAAGGTGAGGAAAGGCATAAAAAAATAGTATTTCTTAGCTCTATATCTGCATCTGATGATGGCATGAATGACTTACATTTAAGATCAAAAATTAGAAACTTTATCCAAAATACAAATGCTTTTAAGCAAGAAAAGAAAAATAGGGTTGAGAATTGACTCTTCATGGTTTTATTTTTTTCTTTATCCTCAGTAATACTCTGGGTATCTTATTATAACATCATCCCTCCCTAACTGTTAGAAAAAACAATCTAGTTTTTGCTTTCAGATTATTGTTTGGTGATCCATAACTATTTGTTCTTGAAGTGACATTATCTTCTGGCTTAATTTTTCTCTTCTCTGTTGTTTATTCTCCTGAGTTTGCTTATAAGAATCAAATATGTCACTTTTCAGCCTTTATTTTAAGAGACTAACCAAGCTGTGCTCTCTTGAACACATCTATATTGCCTTGGACTGCCAATGGACTGCAATGAAGTGCAGTCCAGAGATCTCTGATCTAGAAGAAATAAAAATCTGCCTACATGATTTACTGCAACATCCCATGGAATTACCATTTTAGGTCTAAAATTAATGTAGCCTCTCTTGTGCAGTACTACATTCTTGGTAATAATTTACTTCCTTCTGTCTTCTCACCTTCTTTCTTCTTTCTCTGCTCTGAGTGCTCATCTTATATTTCTTTCTCTCTAAAAAAAAAAAAACCCACAAAAAAAAAACCCAAACAAAAAATTTAAAAAGCAATATATATATATATATATGCACGTTCATCTCTACCTGAAAATAATCAGTGAACTTTGAATATTATCAGTGGATTATCAGAGTGCAACAGAGAAGAGGAATGCTGTACTCTTAAAAGGGATCACCTGACAAATGTTGTGCCCAAAAGGCAGAAGAGAGCTAAGATAGATGATGTGAATCATTTTGCAGTTATTGGGCTGATAACAAAAGAGACTGTATGCGAATAGCACCTACCAAGTCAATAAAAGTTGAGAGCAGCATTTGCTAAGAACTGGATGGAAGAATGGAAAGCAAGGGGAGATTAAAGAAGTAATTAGATACTGTGAGAAAGCATGATGAAATCACAGAAATTAAGAACAGAAGAGATTTTAAGAAGAGTTGCCTAGTTCATTAATAGCCAAAGCAACATTTTCCCTTGGAGCACATATTCTACAGATTCTAAAATAAAGTTTTAAACAAGGGCCATAAAATGTCCATGGATAGTGGAGAATGGGCAATCTGAGACCTCCTCTTCCAGCCTAAACTGTTGCCTAAGTACATCAACTGCTCTGGAACTGGCTTGTATTAAAAAACAAAAAACATAAAAATCACAAAATCACATGGTCTTCTCAAAGGGAGATGGAAAACACTGCTGGGCACCACTTTGGGCTCTGGCTGGTGGGTCACAAGCAGCATGTAGCTGTAAAATGGTGGGTCAGGCAGTCTCAAGCTCTTTTGTTTCTCATGCCTACATATCAGAGACTCATACTGTCTCAGTTCACAGCTACAGAGATAATTAAATGCATGTTCCACACTTCTCTGATGATAGATATCCATAATTTTGAATCCCTTCCTATAGTACCTGGGACTGAAAAGATCTCAATGAAAAATGGGTTGAATTAGTATCTTGAAAATTTTCTTGAAGACATTTTAAGTGGGATTCAAGCTACTTGGGTTCATGTCAAGAAAATGAATGCAATATTTCTTAAAACACGGGTAGGTGAAATATGACTGCTTGGAGTTTAGGGTTATCTTTTCAGGATGAATAATAGACATTCATAGGGTTATAGGTGAACTATTCAAGTACCTCAATCTAACTGACTTACTCCTATATATAAATTTAATTTTAATGGGAATTTTCCTGGCTAACAAATTACTAAGGAGCACTGCATAAAGCCCAAAGGTAATAGCTAGTATTTCCAAGGACATTTTTTCCTTCCTGAAGGGGATTGCACCATATAACATATACATGTAGCAGTTATGAAATATACATAACTAGGAAGGTAGAGATGGAGAATAAAACAGTGAAACAAGTTCATTTGCATTATCTGGAAATCACACCAGTCCCACTTTTCTGTACATATCCCCACAGGTGAAAAACGACATCAACAGTCATACACACTAAATTCACAAATCATGTTTCAGAAGTGGTTTTGCAAGCTTTAAAAAATTCCCTTAGAAGAAAACATGTCCAAGTACTCAATATGCTGTGGAACAATAATAATTAAAAAAATAATTAAAAAATAAAAAGAAGAAAAAGGAACATGAACGTATGTAAATACCACCCTGTTGATCTATGGTTTTAGAAAGCCTGGACTGTCAATGAGAAATCTTAGAAAAAAACTGCTTAAAAAATAAAACCTACACCCAAACAAACCCAGTATCAGATCAGAAGCACAACATTGTTGGACAGCAGACTCTAAGTCTAAAGATGAGGAGGATTTAACGGACAAGAAAAAAGAATTAGAATAAGTTTGGGCTTTCACTAGTTTAATATCTTCACTAATGACTCGGGCAAAAGCTACTGTCTGAAACCTGGGTGGAGAAGTGAATGTGCTGCTCTTCAGCCACCTTCATTGCCAGGAGAGAGGAATGATATGAAGTTGAGGCAGAGCTACATCGTGCAGAATCGTGCCTGGGAGGCATGGAAATGTTTCAGCAGCATAACAAAACACAATGGACAGACTTTTTCCTTCCTGTACATAAAATTTCATTACTTCCTTTTTGTCACTCAATTTAGAAGCCTGAATAATTTTGAGAAAGCAAATAATTAAAAAAGGAAATTGAAGGGTTAATACACTTGAATATTGCAGAAAGCCCTGCCATGTTTTGAAAGCCACTTGACAACAGAGAGCAGGAGATGTGATGCCCTGTAGTTCAGAGGGTACATTGTTTACCATGAAATGCCGGATTTGCATATGGTAAGTACTTTCTTTTATTAAAAAGCAATGCAAATAGTCACACAAACTCCTCTGTAAATAGCAAAGGAGAACATTTAGCCACAAGTACTGAGGATTTACACCAACTGAAATGGCAGCAGAATCTGGCCTAGACATTGAAAAACACCCTTAGAGACTTGAGTAATTTCTCTAAGTAATTTTTCATTCCTCTGTCTGGTGGCAGCTTTGCTCCTTTATCATCTTGCACAAAATCAAAAAGAAGTGAGCTCCTCCTGCACATAAAAAAACCCCCTCTTATTTAAAAATAAGATTTCAGACATTTGTGGCTTATGAAACTCCACTGGCAAACAAAACTCACAGAAGCCCTTATAACCTATAGGATACACAGTTTATCTTTGCTCTGATTAGATCTTCCATATGTTTTAATCTCTTCTCTTTCTTTACACACTTTATAATAACACTCTCTTCAAGCAAACACTCTTTAATCTTATAATTTGAAAACTAATTCCATTTCAGCTGTCTTTTTTGGCAAGTGACCTTTTCTTCTTTTGCTACAGGTAAAAAAAAAAATAAAATCCTGTCTTTCTGATTTTTATCCTTGCTCAGCATTCTGGATCTCAACACTGTTCATCTACTGAGGTTTTTGTCAGCAATAATATTTCTCACTCTGAATTTCTCATTGAACAAACCTTAGAAAATGTTCCTTCATGAAAGGCATTTGATTAATTTGTCTAAATGCATTTCTTTTATATACCAGGTTGATTATTTCAAAATGTCAGGGTCTGGGCACAGATTTGAGAGCCATCCTGGCAAACACTATCAAAGGGTAGAGACATGACAGCAAGGTGGACCAATGACTGGCCTGCCATCTGTCACGGATGGATTAAAACAGTCTTTCTGTACTGATATCTAAGAGAAACTAATTCTAGTCCAAATACATGGATTGGCTCATGCAGGAGGATATTTACTCAGAGGAAAGTTTTTCTCCCGTGGTTGAATGTCAGCTGTCATCTCACAACCACAAATTCCTCATCCCTATTACAGGAAACCTTCCACATACTATATTCTAATTACCACATCTAATTAATTGATTCAATCAATTAATTGCAAATTACTTGTGTACATCTTAAGTGGACTAAATATAAAACAGTTAAGAGCTGTAAACCACTGGTTTAATTTTATTGCTTTTTTACCCAGTAAAATGACCATCGGTCGTACAAAACCTGAAGGATTTTCTTACACAGAAGTTAACAAAAAGAAGATTTCTCTGTCAGTTAAAGCAGTATGAATCCAATTTAGCTGCATTGGTCTCATATACATCTGCTCCAGACTGAAAGTGTTACTGCTACATAAAGAAAATCTCAGTCAGAACCCCATTCTTTTATGAGCCTTTTAGACAGAGGCTTGAGGTGTGATGAATAATCTTTTTGGAGTGACATCTCTCTCCCTTAAACACACCAAAAATCCAAACACTTCATTGACATTAAATGAGACCAGTGCTATTTGGTATCTCTATTAGCATCCTGGATGATGAGACAGAAGGCACCCTCGACAAGTTTACAGATGACATCAAACTGGGGGAGTGGTTAACATGGTGAAGGCTGCCAGTTAGAATGACCCAGACCATCTGGAGAAATGGCCTCACAAGAAATTCATAAGCTGTGTCCTTTTTGGGTGCCTCATTACAAAAAAGTTATTACCATACTGAAGCAAGTTCAGTGGAGGCCACTAAGCTGGCCAAGAGATTGGAACACATTGCATCCCAGAAGAGGTTGAGGTGCATCTGTTCATCCTGGAGAAGCAAAGGTTCGCAAGGGAGCTTAGTACTGTTTACAGCTACCCAGCTGGAGCAGAAAGAAAGGAAAAGAGAGACTCTTCTGAGAGATGGGCAGCAATAAGATGAGAGGCAGCAGAGGAAAGTGAGAACGTGGGAAATTCTGTTTAGATATATGGAAAAAAAAAAATACCATGCAGGTGGTCAAATAATGACACAGGATGCCCAGAGAGAGAGGCTGAGAACTCTCCATTCTTGATGGTGCTTGAGAATAAACTTGTTCAAGACTTGTACATCCTGCTGGGAGTTCGGTGCAGAAGCTTGGACTAGCTGACCTCAAGAGGTTGCTTCCAACCTAAATTGTTCTGTGATGTAATAACTGATATTTGCATGGCTAAAGTTAGCTGACATAAATCCCACTTGAACAATTCTTCACAGAAATAAGACTGTGGGTGAGGCAATTCAGGACATGCTCTAGTGGCATTTTGATTTTTTCCTGGCTGACAGATAGATGCAGTGATCTTAGAATTCTTTTCCAATCCTGACAGTTGTGTCTCTGTGTAAACTTCCCAAAAATGGAATGAAGGAGTTTAAAACCTAGAATATCCTAAATAAATCTTGATTTTGCAACATAAGGCTATTAAAGAAAGAAACATGATCAAATAATTTTTTAGGTTGCTAATGAACTCCTCCTTCCACAGGAAATCAAAGAACTTATATAGAACTACTATACATTATAACACTGGACAACAATAAACAGAATGGTGCATCTTTCCTTTCCTTTAGTTCTTTGAAGCTGAGTTTACTAGTAAATATACCTGTCAGAAAAAAGTACTTATAACACCTAGGTCTGGTAATGAGTCTATCTCTCATTTTTGTACCTTGGCTGTAATGTGAATTCATAGGTTTAGGATTCATAGTCTTAGGATCATAGGTTTTAGATCTCTGTTCTGTGCAACATAACTGGCTGACTCTGCAATTTAGACTTTTACTGCCACATTTTCCATTTTGGAAACAATTATAAATATATCTTTATTTGAATGGGCTTTACAAACTCATAGTCAAAAAAGTAGTATCTGATACAAGGCTGAACAGGGTAATAAAAAAAGCAGAAGAAGCAGAAGAATATTCTTCAATATTGGGCTGAAAACTAGAGGGGAAAATAGTGATTACATCTGTGGGTTGATAACTTAAAAAAAAAAAGATTAGTGAAAAGATCATTCCATCACAGGATGACATCTCTTCCTTATTCCTCTTTGCCAGCCAGCAGAGCTAGCAAGATCTGAGGAGGCTGAACTCTGCAAATAAGTAATTCCAAATTTATATTGTCAGCTGCTGCCCATGCTATAAATAACTTAATTTGCCCTCTACACAAGCCTACAACTAAATTATTCTAACCACACTTCAGAAAAGATGAATTTTCAATAGTGGCTACATTATTTGCAGTTTCTGAACAGCATTTAAAGGGCCAGGAACTTTTTTTCAGTCCATTTGCTAAATATTTTAGCTATCTACTGAATGTCAGGGAAAATGTTTTGACTGAGATAGCTTCTTCGTTTACTATAACAGCAGAAAGGGGAGCAAGATTTGGCCTGTGGCAAGGTTAAGAGTCTCAGATAACCCTCTAGAGCCACCCAGGAGAGAATGCCCCAGCAGTAAGTCAGTGGTCAGTGGCTGCACATGTAGGGGACATTGTGCCTCAGGAAACCAACATACTTTTACAGTGCCTTCTCCTTCCTTCTCTCTTTACTCCTTGCTTGAGCCTTATCTCATTTGTGCTGTAGCTAGAGCAGTAATCTCAACAGCAGTGGGGATGGTTCCTTGGCCTTGAGTCAAGCTGACATGGTCTGGCTGTGCCTATTTAAGACCTGTAGGCATCTGGGTGGCTTTGTAGGTTCTGTTGGGAAGTGTCCCTAACTACTGCTACCTTACTAGCTCTCCTGGAGAATTAATTAACAAAACTGTACCAGGGACCATCTAAACAATTCAACAGCCAAGAATATATTATAATGTTTCTCTTTTTGTATTATATTATTATAATGATTTCTCCTTTAAACTTAGATTAAAGCTTTATGCTAAATGTTGATTAAAAATCCTCTGTATCTCTTCTACATGCTTACCTGACAAACACTTCAGCTAAAACTAACTCAGGGTGACTTTACATTACCAGCCCTGGCAGCCTAACAGACCCAGTCCTTGGACAACCTGGTCTGATCTCACTGCTGACCCTGCTTTGAGCAGTAGGTTCACTGGACACCTCTCAAGTCCCCCTGCAACATGATATTTAGATGTATCAGAAGTGTAAGAAGAGGAGCTGTCATGCTGTTATTTCATCATTTATCAGTCATTATGTCAGTGCACTAAATGGCTCATCCCTCCTCATTTGACCAGTGGCTATACCAGTAAATAACATATTTACTACATTTTTACACGTATGGAAAGAGGAAATGAACTCGTTAACAGAAGAGGATAGAACACCCTGTTATTTCTTCTCACAAGAGAAGATTTTTCATAATAGAGTTAGAAAGTTTCAGTAAATATTAAGTGGACAAGGTGCTGAGAGCACTAGAAGTTAATTATTTCCCATTTGAGGGCTGCTTGTTATAATTTACATGCTACATTTAACGGCTGTACTGCAATGATGTATATTTACATAATGGTATTCAATAGTATATGCTTAGCTGACAAAAAGATAAATGACTGATCATGTTTCTACATTAAAAACACTTTCAAGCAAGAAGGATGATTAAGCCATTAAAAAAAAAAAAAAATAAATAAAAAAAAAAAAGTAAGTCTGTTTTCTTTGAGGTAGCTTTGATGATAAATACTTTCTTCCTGACCTAAGAACCTTCAGAGGGGAAAGAAAAGAGCTGGCCACACTGATCATTTTAGATGATCCACAGCAACAGGGCAATAAAAGTATTATGATCAGCGTGACCCACACTGAAAGAAGGAGTCATATTCTAGCCAGCTCTGACCCTTTCATTCTGGCCTGTAACAATGCAGGAGGAATTATTAGATTTCAGAAAGCTTCAACATTTCTTATTGATTGCAAAGGCGGGTTCCTCTTCTTACTGACCACATTCACTTTGTGTGCTGTAAACTTCCCTGTTTGTGCTTTCTTTGTATGTGAATTCATACAGGCTGCCCAGCTCATTGTTCTGATCAAAGTGGCTCAGGAAAAATCTGTGCCCACAGATATAGAAGTAATGAGGTAGCAAGCACATATTTCATTGTAGTTTAACTATCTTTCAGATATAACCTTAAGAACCCTTCACAAGGACATTTTATGCTTCCTCACCTGTGCTTTTTTTAAATGAAGTTTCCACTTTGCAAGCCTCACTTTGCAGGATTCTTATTTTTTGAGTCTTTTTAAGCATTTGTCAGATAATTATGTGGAGTGGAATTAATCCAAAAGTTACATGTCTTTTCTAGGCTAGTCATCTAAGGCGTCTCTCCTGACACTGGTGAGAGACTGTCACCTCCAAAAGGTAATTTTCATACCATCCAAAAATAATTTTATACAAGACCATTAAAGGCATGAAATTAATTCTAAAAGTAACGTTGAATTTTGAGCCTGGATAAAATTTCTACTGAATTCATATCATATCTATACCCTACGTGAACTTCATCTATTGCTTCATGTGTTAATTATTCCCATCTGTATTAAATATTCTGTATAACACTTCTGAAAATGTTTAGGATAGGCCAATAACTAACACTAAGAGCTTATCATGGTTTTTAAATGTCCTTTAGGGGATTTTTCATTGGAAAATGTTGATTAATTGAAACTGATCTTTTGGTCCAGGATGGAATTTCTGGTGAAACATACAAAAAAGAGAGCAACACTCCTCCGAATAGCAAGTAGTCTAGTTGTAATATTAATTGAGCATGGAACTTTTTTTATTTAGAATGGGAACTTTATCCAGTCTCTGCCATTCTGGGTAACTTACCTATTCCATTGGGATACAAGTTGATTTCATGGCCTAATGAATCTCTAATTAATGATAGATATTTGGATAGTTCCAGCGAATAGCACTGAGAGCAGTCAATAGCTTACTGCTGGTGTTGCTTATCTTTGTCTCCAGCATTTCTATGAAGTTCCTGAGGTACCAAACCTGTCTGGGGACTCTTCATTTTTTTCTCACATTTTTTATTCCCCAAAGTAACCAAACAAAAGTTCACACAAAGCAGACATGGGCATACAAATCTGTTTTCTCCCTCAAAGGAAGAGGGATACATTTAAACCTTTAAAAAATTAGAATATAAAATAATTTCTAGACATCCCAAACTTTTATTTTAAACAGAGAAGATGTATAAAAGATGATGTGGTTGGTTTGAAGTGCAAGCCTAATGAACAAGCTTGGTTTAAAAGCAAGCCATGATTTACAAGCATCATATAATTCTTTAACAGAAAAATGATGGAAGATTAGAGGTATTCTCATAGGAGCTGGTGAGTGGAAAGACAGACACATTTATTATTTGAAAGGGTGACAGAGGATGGGGAAAAAAAAAAAAAAAAAAAAAAAAAAAAGCATTAGATAGCAAGAGAGTGAAGTTACTTGAAAGATGTTGATGAAGCACAGGGCTGAAGGAACATTCAGGCAGCAGAGATGCTGTTCACAGTACAACCCTTGGGTTGTCCTGCATTTGCCTGGGAGGCTGGTGACTGAATTTTGTCAAATTGTCCTATCCTGCATATTTTCTGATTTCTAAAATCATGTGAGGTTCTGTGTAAATATAAGAAAAAGTCTTTTCACTGTGAGAGTGACAGAACACTGGAACAGGCTGCCGCCCAGTGAGGTTGTGGAGTCTCCTTCTATGGAAACATCCAAAACCCACCTGGACATGTTCCTGTGTGACCTGCAGTGGGGGGGCCTCCTCTGGCAGGGGGGCTGGACTCAATCTTTCGAGGTCCCTTCCTACCCGTAACATTCTGTGATTCTGTGATCTCTGCTTTTGGCACCAACATCGCAGTAATCTCCAAGTCAGTCACTCAACCAAGGTTCCTTTTCTGAAGAAAAATAACTGCTGGCTGATTGCAATTCACCTGGTCTATTTTCATCATGAATCACACATTAGAGAATGAGAGATGGGCTAGCTTGGAAGCTGGCATCACTCTTAGAATGCAGCTTTTTTTGTTTTATCTTTATTTTTCACTTTTAACTTCATTTTTTTAAACTCCATTACCTAACAGCTGCATCACAGGAAGCCACACAGAGATATACCCTTCCAATCAACTCTTCCTTGATAGATGTATATTTAAAACCTTTATGGTTTAAGCTGTTTTAACACAACACATATGAGTAGCAGTATAATTTGTACATGCAGCTGCAAACTGATGAACCCTGATGTATTTCGGTAAGAGTACACTTCACCTCTGCAACTCAGTATTGGAATAGCAATTGGATATAAGAATAAAGTTATTGTTTGAGAATACCTGTGGGAGAAAACCATGAAGTTCCTCCTATCCAAGACTGTCTCCTTTCAACATTGGGGACTTCTGAGATACACAAATTAAATTCTGTGACCAGCAGACTGACAACCTGACATCTATCCCTAAAATTTGCTTGAAAGATTCTACCACTTCTATTCTAGAATATTTCACGTAGGTGCATTTTTTTAGAATATATCAAATAGAGGATATGAACTTCTGAAATAATTAGGTACCGCTGAAGAGGAGCTGAAAATATGAAGTTTTTGAAGAAGAAGAAAATATGAGAGCGGGAGCAGGAAAGAGAAACATCTGTACTTAGGTCTGGTTTCTAATCTTTGTAAAGTAATTTAAACTCTGTTATGTGCTTAAAAGCAGGTAAGAAAATTTAGGCAGTTACTTCAAGTACCTGCCATGAAGTGAAGAGTCTTCATCATGTTTCATGGGGAAGAACTCTGCAGTCAACATTCTTTAGCTTTCACAAAGAAGCGTGGAGAAGTTACTTCTTGGTAGAACTTTCAATCCACTCAAGAGCAGAAGGGATATAATCTGTTGCTATATTTTTTTAGACAGCTTCCATGGCTGTATGATAAAATATCTTTGCTTGATTCATTTATACTTAAAATAAAATTGATCTGAGATCTTGAACTGCTATCTTTTGCTAAAATACTTATTATATTGTATAAAATGTTAGCAAAATGAAGTGGGAATGGAAAGAGACACCGATGGGAAAAAAAAAAATCATTCTACATATAAACATAGCTTTAAACCCAACAGAAATACTATATAAAAAATACAATTGGACGAAAAAGGATAATGTAGAGAAAATAATTTTGGCATATGTGCAAGTCTAGATTAATGTATTTTCACACATTCTCTCATGTATTTTTATGGTTAGTTGGCTATTTGGTTACACTTTTCAGAGTTTATTCATCAAGTGAACTAGCAGAACCAATACTAAAGCAACTGAAGATTTCAGTCAGTCCAAGTATGTTATATAAATTGTTATTTAGTACAAGTAAAGTAAACCAGGGGAACATACAAACAAGAAAATGTATTTTCCAATCCAGCAGCCTAGGTCAGTGTGGCCATGGAAAATTTGTATCCTGGTCCTCTCAAACACATTGTTTTCATCATAGCAAGCCCTCATTTTTAATAAATGTTTATGTAGGTAGTAAAGAAAAATTTCTAAGTATGGCATAAGCTTTTTAAACAATGGACTCTGAGGCACTGGTAAATGTGTTTTTAATTTTATACAGACACATTTTCTATATTGTAATTCTATGTCTCAATGCTCAGGGCTTCAAGGAATAAAATAATTTCCTGTAATGTGCTAGATACAATCTTCCATTTTTTATGGGCTTGTGAAGCAAGCATTCATAGCAACGCCAACTTCCCTTTAGGGATTATTTATATTTAGTGTGAAAAGTCATTAAAATTCTCAGTCACTGGATTTTACAATAAGCCAACACATCCTAATGATTAGTACCACTTCACATTTCTATTCCTTCTCTTTATCAAAGCTGTGAAAAACACAGCATTATCCTAAAGACTGACATACAGATATAGAGGAAATATTAATAAAGCAGTTGAATAAACCACTTTCTTTATCACACCACAAAGATATATTCAAGTCTAGGCATTAAAATGAGCTTCCTCCCTATTACTTATTGCAGAAAATAACTGATTATTAATTAAAGCCTTGTTTGCTCTGGAGATTTTCTGCACCAATTGCCACCGTAAGTGGCTAAATAACAGAATCATTGCAGCAAGTGTAGACAGGCAAGGCTGATATTTGCATTAGAAGTGTTTACCCCTTTTTTCCCAGTCTGAAAAGATCCAGCAGTGCAAACAGCTGTTTCATTTGATTACACTAAGGATTTCAGGAGAGCAACTACACTGATAGTCCCAAATAAAAAACCCTGAAATCTCACCCTCTTGGGTTTGTGCCTTTGGTTTTGCTTCCTCACATATAGAAATATTATAGTTCAAAAATTAAACAGGTGCATGAAAAATGGCAGGTGTTCTCTCAGATGAACCCTTTTGCCTTGCCATGCATCTGCTGTCTGAACTCTCAAACTCCCTTGCTGTTTGGCTTCTCAAGCATCTGTCATTTGACTTCCCAACCTTGCCATTAGATGCCTTCGGTGTTAAATTTTTTTTCCAGGATAGATGGATCTCAAATGTTACATCTGCCCACACCAGAGACTGGGAGGCAGCAAAATTGCAAGATATTCTTTTTTTACTTTCTGTGAGTGATGCATCCCTATAATGTTATACCTTGATGCTGCTTAGATCTCAGATATTTTGGCTGCTAGTTGGTGAATCAGACCATACGTGCAAAAGACTGGTATGTAAGAACAATTCTTACTCCTCAAAACACTTAGCCCATTGTACTGTAAATATGTGAGTTTTCATGCTCCCTTTGTTTTTTATGAGGTTTCGATTGATTTTGGCTGAATGCCAGCCAAAATTTTAACACCTTAGTGGTGTCTAAGAATGTACTTAGGCAGCTACATAAAAAGGTCTCAGAAGCACCAGTGAAAAGACAGAGATTTTTCTGGATTTTGCAGAAAGTGAAGAACTCCAGTAGTTTTGTAAATATTCCTTTTTTAGTTAGAGAATTATGGAATCTAATCTGTGTACAGGCTAAGTGACAGCTAATGGAAAGCCAATTTCCTGCAAATAGCTTCCATGCTCTTCTCTGCTACATGGCCAACTGTAATTGTTATTGTTTCAGCAGTGGTTTAAAGGGTCCAAAGTGTCTGAGCTCTTGGTGCATGCACCTAGTAAGAAACTCTCTTCATCTAAAATTTACACACAGAAATAAGGTAGTGTCCTGTGCATAAAGTTGTCCAGGCATCACCCAAGGGAGCTTCACAGCTCAGAGATGAGGAGGCACAGGATGCAGTGAATGGTACATTTGCTCTGCCTAGTGTTTGCTATTCCTTGGCAAAGATGATGTGACTGGGCTGTGACTCCCTGCATAAACCAGGCATGAGTTTTACTGGATCCATTTTTATGAAAGGCTCTGACCATTCAATACTTCTGCCTGTGATTTGAAAATCAATTAAAAAAAATTGTTGCTAGTAAAGCATACAGCTGATAAAAATGGGTTAGTGTGTTTAATAGCTGTAAGGACTTGGAAATTAGTGATTTAGATAATTTATTAATGTGACCTATTCAAACAAAATAGTGTCTAAATCAATGGAAGTACCTTGAGTGGTATAATAATGTATATAAAATACCCATATAAACAAGAAGAAACACACACACACTAGTATTGCTTAAAATTGAAAAGGTAATGCCTCAGGATTGAATAAACCAGTCATCTTCCATACAAGTAGGTAGGAGAAGCTAAAATAAAAAGTTGTGGAAAATAATTATGCTTTGGGGAAAAGAATTAAACTCCTTGACTGTGTTTAAACCATCTCTTAATATTCCTATGAACTGTTCTTTCAGGCTGTTGTTCAAAACTTGCAGGCACAATCTTCAGAATATTCAAGAGATGCCTAGGAGAAGAACGCACACTGAAAATAAGGGGGGAGAGAAGGGAGGGAGAGAAAAAAAAGAAAAAAAAAAAGAAAATAACAACAGATTCTGTTTGTAGCCATTTCCCAGGCTGCTAGTTTAATGTAGCATAAACACAGATCTTGAGTATGGGCTACACAATGAAAATTTTGGGTGTGCTGGATAAGACTACATCGATGATAGAAGGCATCATGAAGTATTCTCAAAAAATAAGCCATCGCTTGGTCGGTGTAGCAGTCTGATCCTAAGACTGTAGCAAGATTTGATTGCTATCAGTGTGAAAAAAATATTTAACTTTCCATACTTCGAGGAAGTTAGAAAGACAAAAATGCAACTGTGACATTTGAGGAAATGAAAAGTCAACATATAACAATGTAAATCACACATAGCAAATACAGCTATAATAAACATACCTTTATCCACCTTAGATACAATGACAAATACTTCCAAAATTCAAATTATATTTTATAGCCTAAGTAAATATTAAAAGGCCGCCGAATCTGCTAGCATAAATCCCCGTGACCTTGCAAGTTTTCACCATGTGCATTAAATAAAATGAGAATTCTCTGCTGTACTGAGAGCACAGATAGGTAAAATGAGATAGTTTTACCAGCTGCTTTCAGAAGTGCTGTATTTCTGGAAGACCTGTGGAACTGAAGGTTTGTCTATTGACAGGTCTCATATTATTTTACTGCTAAAGTTAAAGAAATCTTTGTAAATTACTTGCAGGGTGATGGCACCTGCACTTACTAAATCATCAGCTACTGCAGACACCACCTCAAAGAGCTTAGAATTTGAGATAACACATTCCACCATGAGAACAATTTATAATGGGACAGGTCTTGTCACCGTTGTAGAATATACCACTCACTTCAACTGCCTAAATTGGGTTTGCAGGCCACACTGGAGAAAACACTTAGCATGTAAGGTCAGGTTGGACAGGTTGGCTTTGAGAAACATGATCCACTCGAAGATGTCCCTGCTCATCACCGGAGTGTTGGACTAGATGACCTTTAAAAGTCCATTCCAACCCAATCTATTCTGTAATTCTGTGTTAGCTTTCACAGTGAGGGCCGATGTGCTTGCATTTACCTTCTGTGCAGCTCAGGGTAACCCTTTCACAGGTGGTGCCACCAGGGGTAAGCATGCACTCAGGTCACCCCACAAAACCAGCTGAAGGTCTTGGCAGTTCCAATCCTAGTTTTTCCCCATCTTTTTGTGCCCATGCCATCAGATTGCTTCCTTTACTGTTAGTAATCTCAGCCTGTCCCTATTAATAATGTCTGCACAAGTCTTGCAGAACTGCAGCAGTAATCAGTGTTTCAAGCTGTAACCCTGTCTGCACCCCATACAGAGACTTAAAATTCCTTTTTCTCTGATAATTTGAAGCTTTATGTTTAATATTTATTGCAATGCATCGTCTCAGGAGATGACTGCGGATGCATGATAAATATGTTATCTCCCCCCTAAACAAACAGACATCCATCTGCCTATCGAAAAGATGGTGCTTGCCAGCTGTGCATGTATAAAGAGTAAATGTAAAAACAGCTGTTCAGTCAGTTCATCCCATATAGTGAGGTTGTCACTGTAATCACTTTGGCTGGGAAAATTTCCAGTCATCACACTGCTGCTCCTCATGAATCACACCTATCAGGAAAAAGTCAGCATCTTTTTATATTGGTTATTTTTAGGATGAATGCTATGAGTATATTTAGGGCAATTATGTTCAGGACTTGAGAGAAATCAATAGATAACACAAAAAACATATGTCTGGCTCTCCATTGAAGTAGCAGACTTGATGTTTGAATAAAAGTAGAGAGCTATCCTTCCAATGCACTCCAGAAGAACAAGCCCCAACAGTAAAGTTTCATAAAGTTTCCCGAATTTTTTAAAAATATGACAGGTTACAACAGTCCTGAGAAAAGTACTGGCAGTGACTGGTCAGGGTTCTAGAAAATATTTATAGGATTAGAAATATGCACAAGTGCTATTGTTAAGGAAAAAGGAAGAAATTACTGGAGTCAAATTCTAAATGGGCTTAAATCTGTCACAAAATAAAAAGCAATAATTTTGTCTTGTTTAAATGAAGTGAATTGACTGTGGCAGCAAAGAACAAAACTAGATATTAAGAGAAAATTACTAAGGATTAGGACAAATGGATTAGATAACTTTAAATTCAAGCATATGCTATGTGTCTAAATCCTTGGATAGAATCCCATGACACCTTCTTGTACAATTTTTTCAGTTCTCTTCAGAGATATACAGAGACAGACATAAACTATGTATTTTATAAATGTACAGTAGTAGGATAACAGAAAAACTAAAAGGTGCCTAATGAAAGAAAGCTCTGTGGCTATCTGGTAGCACTAGCTAGTACTGCTAATCTATAGAGAAGGGGGGGCACAACTTGCATTTTTATCTGAGCACAGAAGTTTTGATTAGGCACAGGTTCTGCAGTGTCAGGGAAAAGGAGTGGTGCCTTCTTCTGGGACCAGTGATGTTGAATGTGCCTGGCCCAATTTTTCAGTGATGCTTTTTACCCACTAAAGAAGATTTTCGACATCCTACAATAGTAGCTCAGTCTGTCAATTGCACAAAATCAAAGTGTTTTTCTCCTCCTGACTTTCCTGCACTCCAACACTTTTCCTGAGGATGTTTAGTTAAAACTGAAATATGTTTTATGAAACACCACATTTTCATGACATTTTGAAAGTGAAAATTGCTTCAGCACATTGTTTTTCTGTAGTGTTCAACATGAGAAATGCTTGGGGATTATTTTAATTAGTTATTTCTTTTTTACCTGAATCGAATTATTCCTGGCTGTAGGTTTTAAGGTCTGCACATAACAGACATAACAGACACAAATATATTTCATTGTGTTTTAACTTTCAGGTTATATTTTTATGAATTAGTTATTACAGGTCTGTACTTAATAATGTAGGTGAACTGGTGATTTCTATGCTATTTGAAATTTTCAAACAAATTCAAAAAATTTGGGTCATTATCATCATGGTGAATAAAAGTTTTCTAATATAAACTGTTATGAATGTCTGTTCCCTATAAAATTACAACTTTTTGTATCCATCTAGTTTGAAAATGTTTTTGAAATGTGGAAATGTCTTGGTAAAGGGAAATTCTGTTTTTACCATGATCATAGATAATATGATCAGGGCTCAGCTGCACTATTCAGAGATACACCATCTCAAAGCTCAAGAATAGATTGCTTCTCCATAGATAAAATAGAATAAAAATGTTATAGGATTATAGGATCTGAGTAAAAACAGGTTACTGGATATAAGAATAAACTGCAAAAGACTGATTTGAATTAACTGTAGTTCTGGTTATCCTCATTATAGGCACAGGTAGCATTTGGCTGTCAGTCTCTGATATTCTTTGACCCATACAACTGATCTTTAAGACAAAACTAAATAACTGAAAGTTTACTCATGGCTTTTTTTTTTTTTCTATTTTTTGTCAGGCCTTTGCCCTTTGAATTAACTCTGGTCTTAAAATAGGATTTACCTGGAATTACCATCATTGACTTCTGCAATATAAACTATTCCTCTGAGATTCCTCATATTCTTCTTAGAGTGCCATTTCACATGTGTACACAATTAGGTGAATCTGCAGTTTAATTTGGTTTCATTTATAAGTGCACACACCTGGTCACTCAGACACAGTTCCACATTTAACAGGGATGGCTGGGAAGAAAGAGGTGCAGGAAGGAGTCGTCATAAGGAGCAAAGGCAAGTGAATATATAACAAAATCATAGACAAGGTTTTAGGACCTTATTCCTTTCATAGGCTTTACCATAAGACTTCACATTTAGTTATACAGTAACTCTGGTTAGATTTGCTAAAACCAGGAGCTGGTTAACTACATGTAGAAAATCAGGCTGTGCAAATCCTGTAGGAATTTTTGAGCTGAGATCTGAAGTTTGCTTAATAATTTTTAGATTCAAGCAAACAGCTTCAGGTTCTCACGGAGTACAGAGTTTTTTTAAAAAGAGACAAAAGCTTTTTATCATTTTAAGGGCAACCTTCCACAGCCTTCTAATCATCCTGACAAAGCTTAGAAACTTCACCTCATATTTCAGTAGCCTTCTAAAGGATTTAGAAGTGCAAGGGCTAATAGTCAGACTTAAAAGTCTTAAAGATTTTTTACAATAAAAATGGTTCTATTATTCTAAACTTGTTTAGAAGTATGTGTGAAATGCATGACACACATTTTTTGCCATTATGCTTTGCTTTAGATCCAGAAAAGAAAACAGACAGCTTTGAGGCAGGAAACTAGAGATGTCCAGATAAAGTCAATCAAAAGTTGACCAAGATGGTCAGTTAACAGCTTACCCCATGAACTTACCCCCATAGGAGAAAAAAAAAAAAAAAGTTTAGTAACTCTTTCCAAATATACCTATACAACCAAAGAACAGAGCATTTGCTTTGCTTTTTTTGGAGCATTCTCACAGAGTGATTAGTGTATTGACTTCCATGGAATTTTACACCACCAGGTGTAAATACAATCTGTATCACAAAAAAAACATGAGAAGAAAAAGAGGTAAATTGAATGCTCTTCAGGGAAACTTCAGTCCAGCAAGAAAATCAAGCTATTAATAAATGAGTTTAGAATCAGTAGTCAATTTTGCACTCACTTTTTAGAGAAGCTAGATATTATAGCTCTTGTTCAAACTTGGCTTTTGAGATTATAAACCCCCTTGGTGTTTTGGATATGCCCTTTAATGAGAGGCAAGGAGATACACCACAGATAGGTTTGCCTTAGAGCTCTGGATCCTGTTTTAAATCCATTTATACATTTGACCTCCAGAATATTCTGTCCCAAAGACATCCACAGTTTAGTTTTCCATTGCATTCAAATACCAACATTCTTGATCTTACAGACTCGACCATCTTCTCCAGTTAAGTGTTTTTTCCATACATGAAATTCATGTACTATTGTCCTTGTAGACATTCTCTTTACCTTTTCATAAATCATTATCTAACTGTTTGAAATAGGATTTTTAGGATGGCAAGAAGTATTGAAGAAGAGTTTTTATCAAGTGAACTGTTGTGGTAACTTTATAAAAACAATTTGTTGTATTTTTGTGAATGTAACTTGAGTTCAAGAAGTGCTTATAAAATTACTCCAGTAAACATTCAATTGGTAACAAAAATATCAGTAATATAAATAAGTGGCTAAATGAGGATTTTCCTATTTCAGAAGGCAGACTGAATGCTCTCCTGATGAAGTTCAACAATAATGTTAATGATTATCTTGGGAAGTAGAATTCTGAGTGAACTATACTGTATTTCTGTTAGAGGAGTTAAAAGAACATGGTAAGACAGCTTTGGGTATTCTGGGAGAACATTGTTCATTAGAAATTTAATTCTGTCTGTCACAAGGGAAAGTGTTTAGCTGAGGGAAACTTGCTGTACACTTTGTCAAACTTCATGCCTATAGTACTCCTAGGTAAGTCTGATGACATGTAAATAAAATTTCATAATAATAATGGACTTAGCATTCAATGGCAGTTAATTATTCTGTTAAATGAATATAACAAATCTCACAAAGCTTCTGTTAACCTCAGTCAGTCAGTATAGGACTTTTAAGACCCTGACTCTTGCTGTGTTGACAAATCTAGCAACTGTTTTAATAAAATAGCATGAGAGAATATTTTTTTAACACAATTTTATTAAAAAAAATGATCAGAGATTATGAAATCAAATATTTTAAAAAAATGTAGGGAATGGGTGCAGTGACATACAAGTCTAGAATAAAATTTTAGAAGTCCAGTTTTTCTTCTGTCAAATGCTAGAAATAACTTTTCTCTTGATAGGAATTACTGTATGCAGTATCAAATTCCTGCAACTAGTACTGTTAAACTAACACTAAAAAGTTCTACTCTACCAACACTCATGGCTCACATTTTATCAACTGAGAATCAGATTTGTTACATCACCTCTGCACCTGAGTTTGACCATATTTACTTATTTCCAAGAGATACAGAGGTCTGTAGAACATACAGTAGAGAGGACAGAAAGATGGACAGAGAAATCAGAGTGAGGGAAGGAAGAAAGGAGAGAAGATCAGCCGATTGATTAGTTCTGTAACCTCTGTGTGTCAGAACAAGACATTTGGGAAAGACTATGGAAATGAGTGTGGTATTTGGTCTGTGAAAGCACCACCTATAGAGAGTTTTTGTGGCAATAATCTTCTAGGTAAACATATAAATGTATTCAGCAGAGCCAATAGGGAGCTAAAGGCTCCTTTAAGAATAATGCATTCCCTTCTTGTAAAGGTCAAGTTGTGTCTGCTCTTCTCAGACAGCTCTAGAGAACTCAAGGTTGGCTCTATGTTTTACAACAGCTTTCCAGAACATTTCTCTTCTTAAAGAAGAAAACAGCAACAACGCTGATTGAAATAAACTGTCATAAGCAATTAAATGCTCATTAACTCTAATTACCAGTGCTTTCACTTTTTGTGATAGTCACAAAAGGATAGATCAAGAGAATCAAGACCTTTAACAAACATTGACAAATCTGCTAAGAAATTAATACATTTTGACACTCCCTGCCCCCTTTAGCCATTGCAAGAAGCAGAAAATTAGATTCTTGCAGTGTTTCTGTGAAAAGAAAAAGACAAGAAACAGCCAGCTTCTGCTGACCTCTTTGCCTCCACTAAGCACTGACTCAATATGAAATCTATGTCCTATATAAGATGCATCTGACTTACCCAAGCCTAATGCAATCTGCCAGAACTGGTTTTTCTTACCTGTGATCCAAACATTGTCATCCGAAAGGGAAGAAATGGCAGGCCAGGTCCCCTTCCTTTGCCTCATCATTTGTTAATCAATTTTCTAAATAGGAAAGCCCCTTAATTGGCAGTAGTGTAAGATAGGACAGAATCCATCCTGAGAAACTGGAACTCTCCCTAGAAGCACTAAAAGCAACTGATAATCTACCAGGCAAAGAAAAACACCTGGCCTAATCATCACAAACTAATTCCAGGTCAGAAATCACTGGTTTTATTGCTTTCTTTTCCTCAGTATCCCTGACCAACCCTTTCATATCTCTCTACTGTTTTTCCTTCCAGAACTTCACTTGTTCAAAACTTAAAAAGACTTTCTCACTTAATGTTTCACAGCAACTACCCCATCTAGCAGGACCCCTGTATTTGTTTAAACAGTCCAACAGTATTACAATAATTAACAATGACACAAAGAAGACTGGTAATCTTTCTTGAGTACATCTTCATACTGTTTTTTAAGTTTTTACCTTTGTTGAAATAAGCATTTTGTGTGCTCACATCCTAATTTTTAACACTGATTTGTTGACAGTCCATTGATTGCTACAACAGGGAGAAAGATCCTTGATATAGATCTGAATCTAGCTTCTGGTGGTATGATTGACAAGTAACTTTTTGTGCTAAATACTCATGAAAAGATTAGATGTAAAGAGTACCACATTTTAAGATTTAAAAAAATCATTCTAGTTATGTAAATAATGTTATTTACATACGTCCTCAGAATATTTTTCACTTTAGACATCTGTTTGGGAATTATGTTACACCTGCAGATTTCATTTTGTTAGAAGCATTAGCAGATGCCAAAACCCCACTTTAAATAAATCAGCTCAGCAAAACTGGGAAATACTAGTGCACCATTCTGAAAGAATCCTGAGAGATTCTGACAAAACTATGCATTTATCATAATATCCAAGTGAACCAGTTCTTCTGGAATAACCATATATATTTTCTGGCAGTCTTTTCCTTCTGATTTATGTAAGAGATCCAGCATACAGTTTTACCAGGAGAGGCAATGTTTCTGATGGCCTGGAGAGATAGATGCTCTGCTCTTAACTTGGATACCTGAAGGACAACAGTCTTGAGCCCTTCATTACTGCTGTCATTATTTCCTCAACAATTGTTCCAGTAGGTCAAAGTTAAACGGTTAAACTGGGTACGTGGGACACCACTCCATGATTTTCTGTTTGTTACATGTCTCTTGGTGTGTTCAGCTCTCCAGAGTGCTAAACCTAATATATTCAAAAAGAGAGATAAAATCCCATGCCAAATAAATCTGCAGTTGAAATTGAGGAGAGAGAGACATGATGGAAAAGAGATGGAAATGGAGATGATGTGAATTTGAACAACAGGTTAAATGTAGGCTGAAAAAAAGACCCCACATCTAGAAAGTCCCCTTCCAGTAACTGGAAGTTCAGACCATATTAAGTAATTCCATATTAAGCCCAGTGCTTGGGGCAAAAGGGAGAGAGCACAGTAATGTCAGGAAAAGGCCTGGAATGAGATCTCTACCTCAGCAGCCTCAGAAAAAGTTTCAGTATGGAATAGGGGAATGGAATAGGAATAGGGGAGAGGAGAGCACTGAACTGCCATCCTGTTCTGAACACTAAAACATTTGATTTTTTACTTTGATTTCTGATATTTTATGGTAGACTACACTTGCAATTTCATCATCTATGGACAATATATAACAAGAATCATTTATGCTGCTAATAACTTCTAAGTCACACCCTAATTTTTTTATACTGCAGAAAAGCTACTTTCTTTATAAATTTAAATAAATAAATTAATACTGCCCAGGGTTGTCTAGGAGCAATCTGCATCAGTGATTGGATTACGTACTAACAGCATTACTTATCCCCATCTGAGAGGTACCCTACAGGGAAAAGCTCCAAAGAAAGACACTGCATTAAAGGAAGATTTGGAAGACTGATTGCATTCTGTTTCCATCTCTCTGCAGGACTGACTGTCAGTGGCATTCAGAGCCATGCAGCAGAAAAGGGAAAACAACTCTTCCTGTACCACTGTGAATCATCTGTGACTGAAGGCATTTTCACCCCACTGTAAGGCCTGGCCAGGGAATGTGATTCAGAGTTCACTGAGAATTTGTGTTGACTTCATACAAGTTCAGCTATGGCCTGGATTTGTCTATGGTAGCTCATAACTATGGATGTTCTCTCAAGCAGTGAATCAGGATCCAGATGGTACAAAATATTAAACCAAAGAATCTGGATCCAGATGGTATACAATATTAAACAAGTGATACCTCTCTAAACACATTTTAAACTAATTAATATTACCATGGATTTTCTTCTGACTTCTTCCATATCATGAATATAGAGCAGGATGTTCTCTTGGGAAGGGAAAAACTGCGGAGTTACCACTAAGTAATTTATTTACTTTCATCATCCATTGAACCAGTAGGTCATGACTTGAATTCTAAGGGTTGTAGAGACTGGAAAATCTCAATAATTTTCCACTGAACAAGTTAATGGAATAGTTTTTCAAGTGTGGGATAGGTTCCCCAAATGTCCCCCAAATTTGTGTGACAGTGTTTTAACTCTTTGGAAGAACCACCAAGAGCCTAAAACTTAGATAATTTACAGAATTTAAAACAGACAGATGAATGTGCAGAAACACAAGGAAACACAGAAATATGCCTCATCATACCTGAGTTTCAATTTGTTTCTCTAGAAATTCTTAGAAAGATCCTGCTTTTTTTCTCAGAATATACTTTTAATTGGGTTTTTTTGCTTGTTTGAACTTAGTGTTACAAGATTGGGAAACTCTCAGCATTGAAATTCAGATCTAATTGGCCCCTGAAATGTTTTATCTGCTCAAACAGGAAATAGCTGCACTGCCTGTAAAAGGTAAAAGCAACTTAAAAGTTTTCAGCCTTTTTATATCACATACCACAGAGTAGCTGATGGATGGAAAAATAAAACAAAAAATAAATATGAAAAATGCAAATACACCTACAAATTAAAAGCAAGATTCTTTTCAACAAGCTGCTCATGAAAAAGGGAGATTGATGTCTATTTTAACATTTGAGGGTCATAATCTCTAGAAATATCAGATAATTTACCTTCAATAGAGTTAATACACAGCAATTCAGTATCTGCCCTTGGGAATTCATATGCATAAAACTTTTTTATTATTTTCCCTTATGTGAAATAAAATTAGCACAGATCACTTTTTGCCCTTTGTGCATGAAAAATGCATAGTGATTTCCATTCTTGAGCACTGGTACTTGTCCTCAGTTTTTATTCAAGTGTTTTAATGCTTAAAAAGTTGCAAAATCCTCAGGGACTACTGAATGAGATTTTTGCTTTGCTCAGTCAGCATCCTTCTACATATATACAGATTAAAGTCTTATTGGTACCAAGCCACAGTTGCCACATCTACTCTATTTTGTTTGGGGTTTTTTTTTTCAGTTAACATATTTCCAAGTTTTTATGTCAGTCAAGATTAGCACATTATAATCTAGGAAGATTCAAGTATGATATATTTTTAAATTACTTAGCATCATTGTTTAACCTATTACACAATGTACTGTGTTTTGATTTTGATTTTAAACATTTGAACTTAAATGTTAACTCTGCTACTTACTTGCTTTTTTTAATCTAGGCAAGTCACTCTATCTTAATCTTCTCTTATTGCTGTCTTGAGTAAGGATTGCTGGATTTCACCTGTCATCAGAGCAACAATAATAGCAAAGAGGACTGCATTATAAAAAATAACCCAGAAAAGCAGGAGTGAGAATTTATATCTTGCAGTTTCAAATATTTAGACAACAAGCAAACATTTCTCTTGCTTCTGCAGCCCTACAGCTTTGCAAAAATGCAAGAATGTTTCAAAGGCAACCAAACCAAACCAATCCAAACCAAAACCCCTCACATAGATTAAAATGTGACAAGGTAATATTGCTTAAATATTAGGTATGTTAGAAAAATACAGAAAAGGAAATTATAGTCTTTCTGATTGAAGAAGTCTCTCACAGGGTCATCTAAAGATTTCAAAACAATGTAGACAAGTTCCAGAATATTTTGAATTTATCTTGTCTGTGTTAGCAGTGATAGCATATGAGCTCACTTCCTAAGACAGAAATAAAACCAATCAGCTACAAAGAAATGTACTTTTTCATAATTTTTTTTTTGTCTACCTACTTCTTGTCCTTCACCTTGCTGTGTCTCACTGATGAAAGATGTAAGCTTGAAAAAAAGTTCTGCATTCTTTATTCACATACTTTGTTTCTTTTAAGATACAGATTCTTTACAGCTGAGATAGAGATATTGCAGACTTTAGCTTCATAGGAAGAGGTGTTATGTTTTGATATTGGTTTAGGATGACCTGCATTTCTTTAGCTGCACCTCCAAACTGCACTCTATATTTACTTCCTTTCTTTCCCATGAGCAAATATGGACCTTGGATGAGCAATGGGTAGGAATAATGACTCATGATGTGTTGAGCTGGGAAGCTGTGACTGCATGTGGCATTGCTTAGAGAAACTCATCTTACCTGAGATGGCAACTTACTAAGTAATTTGGTGTGAGGAGAAAGGGATTAGAGGAAAAAAAGCAGAGTCTGTCTCTTCTCACGATGGAGAAAGGGCCATGATGCTGCTCTGCTCACCTCCCCTGCTCTGGGACATCCCCTGACTCCTGGGAGAAGGCCCAGGTTAGGCTGTGCTGATGCTGGTGAGGTCTCAGGGAACTGAGCTGGGGGCGTGTGGCCTGTGCCCACGGGAAGGGAACATGAGCTGGGGGGCAAATGGGCAGACACAGTGTGAGGAGTGCTCAGCCAACACATGCCAGCTTAGCTGCCTGTAAGATCCTGTTGTGAGTTTTCTAGGCTAAAGGGAAGAGTCAAGAGGCCCAGACCACAGCCCCTTAAAGAGGAACCCTGGGGAGCCCTTCGGGGTGTTCTGTTATTGCAGCTGATATGAATGTCCTGGTGTTAGCTGCAGCCTCTGGCTGGATGAATGCTTACAATATTGTGTGTTTCTTTTTCAAGCCCATGGCAGTACCAGGGAGGAGGGAAGGTTACTGCATGCTCTGCTGGCTCCTCAGGGAATCCAAGACAACATGCCAGTAGGAAATAGATCCTTGTATACTCTTGTATAATGCCTGCCAATGACATATCCAGCAGAGCAAAGGTTCAAGCAGCCTTCAAAATCCTGTATGCTACTCATACAGCACTACTCATTTAACAGCAGCTCATTAATGAGTGCCAAATTTTGGTGTAAATAGGCATTATTAGGACCCTGAAGTATTTGGTGCAGCCAAAATACAATCACCATAAAGTCTTCTGCCTTTGTTGCAATGTTTAGACACCACTCAAAAGTAACTGCAGCAAGATTGAAAACACCTTCCCTTCCTTTTCCTTTTCCCTTTCCCTTTCCCTTTCCCTTCCCCTTTCCCTTTCCCCACTCTTCTCACAAGTCTAACACTGGAATTACCATAGTCTAACAACTGTCTCTCATTAGTGAAGTCACTTGCACAAGAAACAACAGCAGTTTTCTACCTCTGGTTTCCCTCTAATGTGCAAACGTAATGTAATACAATATTGGGAATGCAGGATAGTTTACCTTCATATATATGATTTTTTTGTCTTGTTTTAAGCCCAAAAGTTTTATCCTCGTAGTTCAGATGGTATGATGAATTCAGTGATGAACAGAGCATGAACAACATTATGTGTCTATCAGTTGTTTCCTCTGCTTCTCTTACCCACCCAATCCTTAGATGACATTTATTCATGTAATATCACCAAACAAAATGGATTGACATGAGAATATTTCAGCTGAGGACCCACCCTAATGAATGTACTTGAAGATGGGAGTTTTCTGTTAAGATGTGATGTCAAATAATACAACACATTTCTTTAAACTGGCATTGAAAATTCCCTTAAATAATGGGACTCAGAGTGTAATACTAATTTGTATTAGAAAAGGACTCTGATTTAATCAAGCCGTATTTATATTTCTACCTGAATCTTGCATCTCATTAAGCTTTAGAATAAATTTTTTTATTCCTCTTACCCCACCCCCACTGCAGGCCAGAAATTAATAAACGTTAGCAGGAGGTAGGTTTTCAACCCTCTTCTGATCTTGAAGAGGTAGAAAAATATCCTTTCTTGCTGAGCTTTGATGTCTGCAGTGACACAAGCAGGGCTCTGGGCAAGGGACTGTTTCTTCACACGTGATTTGCAGAGCATGACACATGCAGGAGCTCCTGCTCACTCCACATTCATTTGCCTGATTTTGATGAGACACAGAA
Source organism: Heliangelus exortis (assembly GCF_036169615.1). Lineage (NCBI taxonomy): Eukaryota > Metazoa > Chordata > Aves > Apodiformes > Trochilidae > Heliangelus > Heliangelus exortis. Next base: position 105,567,872 of record NC_092424.1, on the reverse strand, counting down.
TGAAATGGCACGTCTAAGGAAGGACATAAATCTTCTCCCATGGTGGTTTTGCACCTAAGTCAGATGTAGCAAACTATACTCTGACAGAGACATCATGGACAGCCCTGAAGGCAGCAGCAAATGCAATAACTAAAGATGTCAGCAAAGACCATCCACAGCTTGAAGCTGACTGCAGACTTTCATGTCATGGCAAAAGGCTAAACATAGGTCTCATCATAAGGATCTGTCCTTTCTTCTGACTCCCCTTCCTTTCCCAGCTGACAGCAGCTTAAGAGAAGTACATTCTCAAGCAAATGAGATCATGTGCTGCAGTTACTTCCAGCTACAAAATAATATAATATAATCAAGCATCTTAGAACCACACATTTCAACATTCATTTATTCAAAGCTTTCTAATTATAGGGAGTATTGTCATTTTTAGATTTGCCCTGATCATAACTAATATCTCCTGTCATTAATTTTTTTTAATATTGTGGGCCTTCAAACTTCCGTAATGAGTATCATTCCATCAGTTCACAAAAAAACTTGCATTGATACAATGCCAGTTAGCAAGGTTTTTTAAATATTATGTGATCACTAATAGACAAAAACCAAGAAGCACATTACTCAATAAGGATTAAAATTTCATTAAAGTTTCAGTTCAAACATGAGCTGGCAAAGGAGTGAAAACAACTGGGTGCATCTTAATCTGTGATAACTGTAGGTCAGTTTGACCCCATCTATGCCATGTTTGAAAAGGCTGAGCTAAGTTTCATTGCCTTGCATATGGCATCAAGATCTTTGAGAGCTCAGCTCAGTGTGCCCTCCATAATCTGCTTAGCTAGAGTAATTTACCTGTTGTTTGAGTCTTTGCTTGTCCTGTGCTGGGGATCTTGAAGATGAGGATAGATAACAAGGCTCAGGTATTAAATAATTTTCTTTGAAAGATAAAACGTTAAGCTCAGCATCAACTGAATAATAAGCGATCAGGCCTTCTAATGGCAAGGGATGATCTGGTTTGGACAGCACCAAAAATACATCAGTATGGTTAATGCATGAAAAATGACAGGAAAACCAGAAAAGACTAGGAAACTACTGAGACAAATACAATTAAAATAGGCACCCTGCACTGAATATGACTAACAGTGATGACAATAGATTTCTATGTATTATCTGTCAATTTATCCAGAGAAAAACACTACCTAAAATTTCACATAGCAAAGAAGCCTGTAACCCAGCCTTTCTTCCTATTTTTAAACCTCCTTCTAGTTCAGATTTTCTCCATTACAGTAGGTTGGTAGTTCACATTTTCTGCTAACATTCTGGACTTTTACCTTTGCAGTGAGCCCTCTTTGCCAAGTGTAATATAAATAACAGCAAAATCCCTCTTGGTAGCACATGTCTTCTTTATATTCTCAAAACCTGGCTACCAGCACTAACACCCTTGGAAAAGAGGCACTCTACCTCTGAACCCAGTAAGGTCTGATCTTTCCACCATTTCTAAGTAGGCTTAATGCCCTGTGAGATCTTAATTTTCAGCAGACAGATTTTCTACCTAGCCATACTTCACCTTTTCAGTGCTGCCATTCCATACAGAGCAGCTGCCAGATGTAAAACCCATGGGCGGTTTTGTGCCAGTTGTAGACAAAGCAATTCCTTGTATTGGTCTTCTGAATCTCCAAAGCATTTTGGCACCTTCCAGGATGAAAGGTGAGATGTAATATGATTATCATGACTGCACCACAGATCCCTGCTGAAAGTGTCTAAAGGATCCTTCATTACCTTGTTAGCTGAAAGACTGTGGTTTTGCTATTTTAATTATGCTCTTAGCTACAGTTTCTTCCTGTAGATCTTTTTCCTGTTGTTACCTCTGGCCTTTTTAAAGTGGTTTCTGGTACAGGGATAGACTGAAGAAACAGGAAAACCCTATGCCCAACACCACATGCAGAGGTACCAAGTCTCAAGACAGTTTAATACCTTAATCACTTCTGGGAAAAAGAAAATAAGTGGGGAGAGGAAGAAGGAGAGGGAGGGGGAGAGGGAGAGGGGAAGGGGAAGGGAAAGAGGAAAGGGGAAGGGAAAGAGAAAAGGAAAGGGAAAGGGAAAGAGAAAGAGAAAAGGAAAGGGAAAGGGAAAGGGAAAGGGAAAGAGAAAGGGAAAGGGAAAGGGACAGGGAAAGGGAAAGGAAAAGGGACAGGGAAAGGGAAAGGGAAAGGGAAAGGGAAAGGGAAAGGGAAAGGGAAAAAACTATGTCACAAGAATAACTGTTGCAGCACATAACCAAATTATGTTCTTCCCATTTGTCAGCAAAGTCTGTGGAAGGAAATGAGAAAGCTCTGAACGCAGTATTCCCTTTCCTCAGAGGAACATAAACAGCATGCTGACTTCTATGTTCTGGTCTAGTTTTCCCTCTTTGCCTTATTCTGCTTTTGCCCTGCCAATCATGACTCTTTCAGTTACACATATTAAACTTTTTTTTTTTGCAAATATTCTGGCTTTAGATTATTGAGCCTTCTAGCAAGTTTCCTAAGAGCAGGGCATGAGAGTGCCTGGTTGGACTTACTCAGAAAGCAAGGTTTTCCTTCATTTTAACATATCTTTTTACATATAATAATAAGAAAGTGGAGAGGGTAGAAAGAAAAATTATTAATTTGGAAATAAAAAAAAGCCGATGAAATAAAGCTCTTCGAAGTCTACTAAAAATCACAGCTTTGATAATGTCTTCTAACCTAAGATATAACTTACAGTATCATTCATCTTTGACTTTTCATTTCTTCAAATAAGTGCTTAAAGTAATGGTTTTCACTTTAGAAAGAAAGCAGGAAACCCAGCTGAGTACTTACCTTATCCTTCACTTGCAAAAGAATATCATTAAAGCTATAAAAATGTGCACAGATACCAAATGAGTCTAAAGTCACATTTCTCATATGCACAGTAAAAAAAAATAAAAAATAAAAAATTTATAGCCTAGACACACGAAGTAATATTCATCTGCCCTGGTACTGGTGACAGAGTTAGTGGTGTAATTCTACTTTGTCAGTAGAATGAAATAGGCACTTCCAGGAGAGAATTGTTTTCATCCAGAGATAGATGCATGTGACAGGTCACATGAATTGCCCTTTGGAGATACTTATTTGTCTCATTAACTATAGAGGAACTGTACAATGTCAGCTTGAAGTCTTACTGTTCCATTATAGGTGCCTTAAATAAGGCCAGACTAATCTCACTGAGAATGACCTTCCAGTATGAAACCCAGGTGTCTAACTGATCTGTTAAAAAATCTCTAGAAGTACCAGAAAACCCTAGTTAACACCAGTCCAAGCCAAGGGAAGAGAAAATAAAAAGGCAAAAGACATTATAGCAGTTTAAAATAGAAAGTAAGAATCCAAGGAAAAGAAAATTATGACATTAAATAAGAAATGCTAGGCTAGAGAGTAGCAAAAAACTAACCTCAGCCTATACAAAGTCACCTTTGAATAATCACAGACAGTTAATGCTGCAGGGAATGAGTTTCAGAGTGTGAAAATGTCACTTTATGCATTCTTAAAAGCACCTGTCTTCAATACAAAAATAAACAAACAAATGGAAAAATACTACATGTATTAGAGCAGAAATTAACTGGGTATTGGGCTTTTCTTTTTTCAGTGCTCTAAATGCATGATCAAGACATTTAACTATTTAGAAAAACTGAATATGAATTTGATTTCTATGTCTTCAAATCCTCCACAAGACAAAATTGATTGTCACTAATCAGAAATCAATGTCACCTAAAATGTAACTCCCATAGAAGAAAACAATAAATTTGCCTTTATCTTAAAAAGAATAGAGTGAATTCTCTGTCACACCGTAGTGGTTTTGACCTTTAAGGAAGCTTGGAAAAGGACTCTGGAAAACAGTGGCTTTGTCAGTGAAGTCTTTCAAGTGAGAGAACCAAGATCAACATTACCCCAGAATTTTGGCAAGAGGCATGAAATATGAAAGGCCACAGGTTTTCAATGCACCCTGGGTCAAAACACAAATCCTTTCTATCACCCAGCTCTAAAAACTCAGAGAGAATTTTAGAGTGGGCAGCAAGATTTTGGAGATTATAGTAAGTACTATTGAAAGGCATTTAAAGAATAGTTCAATCATCAGGCACTGTCAACATGGGTTCACAAAGGGAAAGTCCCGTCTAACTAACTTGATCTCCTATGGAAAGGTCACAGGCCCAGTGGTTAAATGGAAGACTGGATGTAGCTTATCTCAATTTAAGTAAGGCTTTTGATACTGTTTGTCACACAGTCCTTCTGGACAAGTTACCCAGCTGTGGAATGAGCATGTACACAGTGCACTGAGTGAAGAACTAGCTGAAGGGCAGTTCAGATGCCTCACAGGGATGTAGATAGATTGGAGCATTGGGCACTGGTTGGTGGGATGAAATTTAAATAAGGACAAATGCTGGATTCTGCATCAGGCCAGGGTATGATTGGGGCAGGGATATAAATGGGGAGAGGAGAGATCTGGGAGTGCTGGTTAACTGCAAGTTTAGTAGGAGTCAGCAGTGTGCCCTGTCAACCACGAGGGCAAACTGAATCCTGGGGAGCATCAACCACAGCACAACAAGCTGGTCAAAAGAAGTGATTATCCCTCTGCATTTAGCATTGGTTCAGCCTCACTCTGACCATTTTGAGCAGTTCTGGGCCTCACCATTTAAAAAGAATGTGAAGGTCCTTGAATAAGCCCAGAGGAGGGCAACAAAGACGGTGAAAGTGATGGAAAGAACGTCCTGCAAGGAGTGACTCTGGGTTTTTCTAGTTTGGAGGAAAGGAGTGTGAGGGGTGACCTCATTGCTCTCTAAAGCTTCCTGAGGAGGGGATGTGGAGAGGGAGATGCTGATGCAGTGATATGACTCTTGGGAATGGTTTAAAGCTGTGCCAGGGAGGGTATAAATGGAATATTAGGAAATATTTTTACTGAAACAATGGTCATCACTGGAACAGGCTTCCTAGAGATGTGGTCACTGCCCAAGGCCGTCCTGATTTAAGAGGCATTTGAACAATACCCTTAATAACAAGCTTTAACTTTTAATGAGTCTTGAATTGGTCAGGCAGTCGGACTAGATGATCTTTGTAGGTGCCTTCCACACAAAATATTCTATTCTAGTATATTCTATCCTACCCTATCCTATCCTACCCTGTTCTGACTCAGGAAAGGGTAATTACAGCAGGCAGCCCCAGCAGAACTATTCTATTTCACCAGGGCTAGTTTATCCTTCTGCTTAAAAGGCAAAGAAGTTTCCACTGGTTTGGCTCCAGAGCAAGTATTCTTGACCCTAGTACAATCAAGAATAATGTCAGATCAAAGGCTGATCAGCATGTCATGATCATGGCATATCTGAGCATCCAGGATAAGCACCAACCTTCCCCTCTTTGATGCTAGTCTGCTGTTAGGGGTAAAAGGGGACTGAGATCCTAACTTGTCTTGCCCAAGTCATTCTGCTGGGGTAGATACAAACGCTTTGAGCATCTAAAAGGGATTTCAAGTCCTGCCAGTATTCAATGGGACTGCACTGCTTATGTACCAAGCTCAACTTTAAAATGAGCTTTGATGCTTTCTAGAGTCTTTCTCTAAACCTTTGAGCTGAAAAGTCAAATACAACTTAGTTCCTTGAATGTAACATGGACAGACATGAGTTCAGCTGTACAGACTGCTTCTGAAGACCATTTTTAAAATTCAATCTGAATTCAGATGCAGCTTGTTGTGAAGTTGTATAAAGTTGTAATGTCAGAATAACTTCACTGAAGTGCCTTCTTGCTGGAACTCTCAGCTGCTGCACAGGTAGACTTTTGCTGTTGACTTAATAGGACTTTAGGAACCAGAGTTTCAACTTGTATGAAGTAAATGTATCATCAATCACTCAATTTCTTAGTTTACCTCATTACTATTCAAACCAGTTTGATTTATCTGTTTCCTGCCTCCTGTTAATAATATTTGTAATGTCTTATGAAAATTAGTTTTAGAAAGACACAGAGCAAGGAATGAAAACAGGACCTCCTATTGACTTTCCAAGTAATCTGAATCTACATAGTTCTATGGCAACAGGCTGAGAAAAGTATGTTTTCAATTACTTTATTTCCATGTATAAACTGCATATCCACAATTTAATTTGGCTGGTGATTTGGTTTTTACTGAAGGGGGAGGTGTGTTGTGTTGTGGTTTATTTTGCTGTTTTTGGGGTTTTTTTTTTCTAGAAAATAAAAAAGAAGAAACAGGGAATAATAAAACCTACCCAGCATCAGGAAACTTTTCTCATTACACTCTGAGCAATAGCAAGATGGAGAAAATAGTAGATCATTATGTCTGATGAGTATAATTAGTTTTTCAAAAAAGGGGGAGATTTAGGCTTATCACTACACCTGTTTTTTTTTTTAATAGATACCTTTAAATTCCGCTGAACATGCAACAGCAGAAAAATTATTCCTTCTCTCTGTTTGATGGCCTCCAGTAATGCTTAAGAAAAATTGTTTTCCATTCCACTGAACTGTAAAATAAACAAAACAAACCCTTCACTAAATGCTCTAAAGGCCAAAGGGTCTCAGTGAATGAACTTCAAATGGCTGCTTTGCTCATCATAGAAAAAATCCATTATGTGAGTGTGTTTAGAAATGGTCTAGCATATTTTGTGTTCTATAACATTTTAAAATAATAAGGTTTGGAAATAAATAATAAACTAGTGAAGAGGCAGAAAGTAAGTCGCTCTCTAGATCTAAATACAAACATATTTCAATGTCATTTTCCATACACAGAGAAATGCATAAAACTAAATCAGTTCTATCATTTATACTGAATGTTTTCCTATACTTCTCAGCTAACTTTCATTCCTTTCATGAAAGAGAATTTCATGACCTTTTCAGTATTAGCCTCAAGATATAGCTGAGCTATTCTTTTCATACAGAAACTCAAGGCCCCAGCTGGCTAGCATGAAAGCCAACTTTGCCGACAAATGTCTAAGAAAATGTGATATTGTTCATCGGTATTTTTGGGATACTTTTTACAGAAGCTATCAGTGTATTTAAACATGACAGATTTCTGTAGGTTTTTAAGTTTAACCAGGACGCTTTGAGACCAAGCATTAATTAACATGCTGTCCTGGGTATTATAGGCTAATAAAAGATCGAACAGCCTCTCTTTTACTGCATTTGTTAGAAAATGTACTGCTTGTGTTTTAGGATTCCTAACCTCTTATTCATCACTGGAAAATAAAACCCCTGTAATATCTGTTCTGTTTTAAGCTTCATTAGGAGTTGATTTCCAGCCTCTCAGTAGGATTTCCAAGAGCTTCACTGTGAAGTTTACTGTTCATAAGGGATTTTTTATAAGAGACAAACAATCAGAATAGAGCTTTTCCTCAGAAGATTTTGCAAGTAGGTTTCATCTACTGGTATATTCAAAGTCCTCAGGATTATCTATTAAAAATGTTGTAGGTGATGAAATACAGACAACATGAAAAAACAGATTAACTGCATAATATAATGCTCCTCAAGAAAGGCTTTGGGACACTAAAACATCTGCAAGAGGCTCTTGCACCCATCTTCATTCACAGACATCCAAATCAAGGATCCCTTTGGTTCTCATCAGAGCTTCTGTCTGACCAAAAGAGCCACACTGCTAAAACAGATACAGCTACTGGGCAAGGCAGTTTGCAGACCTCCAGATGCAGCTGCCACCTGAGCACTCCCACTGCAGCTCTTGGCAAGAGCAGAAGCCACACGGGTTTGTAGCTTCAATAGGATGAGGCATTCAGCTACTTGGGCTGTGTATATCCATTACCAGTTGCTGTAACCATCTTCAAGGAAAGATGATCAGTGGATCCACAGAAAGGATCTGACATGCAAGGTGCTTCCTGGCGCATACTGGGGGAGAGGAATACAGAATAGCACAGCTTTTCTTGCACTTTGAAAGAAGTGACAATGACATGTTTCAATTAATATTATCTGATCACAGACCTTACACGGAGCCTGTATTAATGGCATGGGACCTTCTATCAAGCCAAGCCACACCCTATGCACAAACATCATCCTTATCTAACGTTAGATACTCTGAAAGGGGTTTTTGAAAATTACCATAAAAACCTCTTGGTGATGTTCTGGTTCACACAGAGTTCAGAACTACAAGTAGTCATGCATTCAATTTTGTCTCAGAAAGTACTAGACAAGCTGCTGGGGGGCAGGCAGGGCTTAATTTGACACACATGACACAGCATCAAAATCAGGCTTTTAGCAAATCACTCCATTTAGTGTAAGATTCAGAACTAAGTGACACAGAAGTGATAAGATGGGGAAGACAACTCAAACTACAAAGGAAAGGCAGTGCTGAACAGTTATTCAAGTGTGAGTTGGTCATAGAAGCACACCTCACACAGACTGGTCTTACTGGAGAAGTGGAACAGAGTTTCTTTAGTGTCTATCCCTATGTAGCTGGTCCTTGGCCACTGCTGAGATGCTATTATCTGAATAAGACTGTGACTGCTTCCAGCCCTATGCTGTGTGATTGCATTTGGACATGGAGATATAGGGAAATGAGAAGATGACTTTTAAACCACTGCAATGCAGCCACATGAAAAATTCCATATGTATTGATGCCTTGTGTGCTTTTGTAAAGTCTTTTAAGATTCTTGGGTTGGTTCCCAGCATGAACTGGTCATTAGAAGGCACAGCTGAAGCAGCTGTCATCAAACGAAACATCGATGACATCAAAACCAAATACACTGCTCTTCCAGTTCTGCCTCCAGCAGTAACAAATAGCTATTGACCTTGCAATACAATCTTCCCAACAAGCATGTAAATAAAACCACACCTAAGGATGCTGGTTTTTTCTTGACTTTTCAATTGAAATTCTGTTCTGTACTAGTAGATATAAAACTTTGCTATCAAAGTAAACATATGCTAATTCAAGAAAGCTCTGTTTCTCAAGGAAAATAAAAATGCTTATCTTCTCTGGCATGGAAGTACTTCTACTAATAAATTAAGCTTCAATGTACAATATTTAGAATTTCTACTGACTTAAATTTCAGATAATTCCCATGGAAATAACATGTCTGTCATATATTTCTCTTGGGTTATAGTGCCATTTGCCAACTAGGGGCAAACTTTAAAATAGAAGAATTATTCAAGATTATTCTTTCAGTACTCCCACAGAAGTCAAGGCTTCAGCAGCTTCTTAAATGTTGACAGAAGGCAGTATAGGACCAGTTAACACTTCAGCACATTTTAATGCACTTTTTGACTTACAAGCTTGATGCAGAACCCAGAACAGGATTTATACACACTCAATACAAAATAAGTGATAGGGATATTAGAAGACCTTGCCAGCTCTTACAAAAGAGACTTCAAATCTAAACTAATCACATTCAGACATTAGAAGTCCTGATGGATTATCAATTTTTGATGGAAATTAAAGATACATGCTTCCTGTGGTCTATAGCTATATTGCAACAATCTGCAGAGGAGCATGAGCACTAGATTTCAACCACCTATTTGGGCTTCAGAAATGGTGAAAGACATATTTGACTTTAGCCAAAGTAATTTTCATGTGTCTACACCATTTTACATAGTGAGAGGATCTGTCAGTGTGGACAGTATGCAGCCTGCGCTGCTGTAAATACTATTCTGGAGGGGAAGTCAGAACAGGTAATTGAGCATAGTTGAGTGAGGCAACAAGAGGTGGCTTATTCACTAGGTATTTAGGGCTGTTACGCTATCCTACTCTTTGTTGATTTAAGTGCACCATTAACATTCTTATACGTAGCTGTTCTGCAACCAGTTTATGATTCCTGTTATCTCAAACCTTCCAATTCCAAAGCCTTTAGGAACCTGAAGATCTATATTCTTCCCACCCTAAGCAGCCCTGTCTACATCAACACAACTAGAGACATTTCTTTCGACTCTTCTCATTCACCTAATCTCAAGTTTCCTCTCATTAATCTCAAGCACCCTCATTGATCCAAATCCAGCACAACAATCCCTGCCCTACTCCCATTTTAGCCTTCATTTTGATCCAATCCACCTCCTACAGTTCCTCCATCATGTTCAACCACTTCCCAGTGATGCCAAGTACAGGTAACCTATACAGCTGAACCTGTCCTCTTTCCTAGTTCTTGTGCATCTGTAGCCCAAATACAGGTTCTGATGTAGATTCATACAATTCAGACTTCAAGTGACACCTACACAAAAACCTAACGGGCAGTTAGAAGATGACATTGCCAAAAAAGGCAATTGTAGTGGTATCTGAAAACCTCTATTGGAGTCTGATCTTTGGTCCATTGTTGCCTGAGTAGGGCACTTTAAGTTTAAAGAATGAAGTTTCAGTTTGTTGTAGGTTTTTTCCTACTAATTGCTTGGTGAAGTGAAAGAGAGCGAAAAAATATTTTGAAAGTTGTATGATTTCTGCTAAGAGCTCATATTGCAGTTTGCTAGTTCTATTAGCATTAAATATTAAGGCTTTGAATTCTAGAGAACCCTGGATGGGCACCTCATTTGATTTGCATTAAGAAAATCTGAAACCATCTACATCATACATACAGGAATGCTATTTTCATACATTCAAATAAATAATGTACAATGAAGAAATATCTACAGAAGTAATCAAAAGATCAGCTTGCAACCTTACACTTAAGCAGCATTGTGACTTAAGTCAAATACTTCGATCATTCAGAGATATATTTCTGTAATAAGTAAAGAAGGCTTGCTCACTTTCTGTGAGAAAAAAAGAGGCTTTGTTTCCTTTAAGCCTTTGCAATAAGCTTCATAGCATAGTTAAGGGGAAAGCAACAGCCATTATAATCTGAAATGTTCTAAAATTTACTCTGCTGAGAAAAAAAAAAAAAAAAAAAAAAAAAAAAAAGCTTAATTCAGAATCAAGTCTCTCTGCATAAAGGTGGAAAAAATTACTCTAATACATGATAGGTAGTTTTGTTGGGCAGATAGCATCCCTGGTCAGTTTTGTGTTTATGGCTCAGTACTAGTGAAACATTTTAGTTTCACATCTTAAAAGATCATTTCAGGGCTGAACAAACACAGCAGATTCAGCAGCAGCTGGAATACAACTACTACTATTCACCCTTTGGAAAGTTTACGAAAGTGCTGGCACGGTTCTGAAATATTAAAAGGTCCTCTGAAGCGCAGAGAGAAAGCAGCAATGTAAAATCAAGAGTCTGGTCTGGCTGAGTGGATAAAGTGTCATCCTTTTATACTGGGGACCTAAATCTTTCAAGTCACTACATGGTGTAGAATGGCTTTTATGGTCATTGGCTACTAGGTGTGAATTCATATCAACAAAAGTAACATAATTCAGAACAGGGCAGGGGAAGAAATCAAAGTGTAACAGGGCTTGTGTTATAAAAAGACACAGTCACTCGCTTGGAAATAGTCTTGAACAGTAACACCTGACCCAAAACTCTTGCTCCTGGGAGAGAGCTCAGATCACAACCTGCATTCAGATGTTTCAGCTTGACTTAGCTCTATACATCTAGCAAATTTTAGACTTTACATGGTTCCATATCTTATATGACTTCACTACCACGGCACCAGAACACCTCAAATTTTGATGCACATACACTTGTAACCCTGTGATGCTGTGAATATTGGGACAGAGACATTATTTACATTTACACAGATGTCTTAACTTGCAGCCAGAATATCCAGAGTGCTTAAAGCATGCTGGCATTAAAGCAGGAAAACCATTAGGCCATAAAAAGTTTGAGTTTCAGCATAGCAGTTCTGGCAGCCCTCGGGAAGCAGCCCAGTGCTCCAGATCCACCTCAGGGCATGCCAGCTCATTTCATGCATGTGTTCCAGGCTCAGTCCTAGGAAAAGAGAACTTCATGCTACACATAAGATTCAGGCTGATACCAAAATGACAAAACAAAAAGCACTCTTTCTTCCTCCGGCCCTTGTCTTTCTCAGTCACATCCTTAAACATCTCTGCAACATTTCACACACTAAGTTTTTGTCTTACAGACATGTCCCAGAACTCGTCTTCATTGTACTTTAAGAATTTTTTTTCCTTTCTGTGTTCTTATCGTCTGAGCAACTCACCAATAATAAACTCCCTCTTATATGAAAAAAGGCACGTGAAATAAGTATTTTCTTTAAATTTAGTTTTCTTTAATGAAAATTCCCTTTGAATGGCACCGTACACATTCTGTGGACTGGGTTCAGTTCTGTGACAGAGGAAATGTCATAGTGAGTAAAATGCAGTTTCAGCGGATCCATTAAACCATCTCCTGTAGTTTAGAAGTCACTGTTTGTGGTTGTTTAGAGAAGCAGCGCAAGAAATATTCCTTCTGTGGATAGTTAAAAAAATCTGAATATTGTAGATGAAAATCATTGAGGGTCCTTTCTTCTAGCTAATTTTCTGAACTCTTTTTAAATCTTCTTTATTCTTTGGGGACTACAAAAATCTTCTGACAATGAGTTCCAGAACTGAAACTTGCTGTGTGAGAGAAATGCTTCCTTATATTTACTGTAAACTATCAGCATGAGAATTTCATCAGTTGATCACTAATTCTTCAAACATTGCCAGTGGCAAACAGGGCAGTTCCTCTACTTTGTGCTACTTATTATTTTCTATACTCCATAATTTTGTCCCTCAGTCATTGTTTTAATCCCCAAAGACCCATAATCCTTGTCTAATTGCTCTTCACACAAAAATCTCTGTATCTAATCTTTTCTGCCCTTGTCTGTTTCAACAATTTTTCTGTTGGAAAGACTAAGGGTCAGAACTTCATATAGTGTTCAGGACATGAGACAATTCTGGCTTTATACAGAGGAAAAGTAATGTCTACTATTCTGTCCTTGATGTTCCTGTGATCTTCAGCTTTCACTGAGCACCTTTCAAAGAGCTAACCACAATCACCCAAGATGTCTTTTTAGAATTCCTATACCTCACTTTCAAACTCATGGCAGTGTAAAAATTGTTAGAATTATGCTTTCTCTCATCTATTACTTTTCATCTATCAGCACTGAAATTTGTCTTCCCTTTTATATGTAACCACTCAAAGTCACAGGACCTGATTAGTCTTTTGCTGTATTTGTTTGTTTCTGTCAGCTTGAAGAATTCTGTAGTATTGGCAAACTTGGTCACCTCATTAACCACCTGCTCTTCCAAATAATTTGTAATTGTGGTAACCAGCACAGATTCTACTAAGATCTGTATTTGTCTGTACTTCTCTTTGCATTGTGAAGTCTGAAAATCCATTCCTACACTCCTCATTTTCCACTTACCATTTTGCTTTGCTCCATACTTTAGTTAATCTTGGATACAGTTGATGAGAATTTCATACAGGATTCCAGTCCGTTTTTCCCAGTTTACAATGAAGTTGAGTGCAGTTGATTGTATCTCATAAAACAGGAGATGAAGCCACTTCTCTGACGCTAAACCACCTCCTTCTTGTAGCATCAGTGGTGAAAATAGTAATACTGAGTTTAAAAATGTGTCACCAACATTTTTTTTTCCCAGAAAATGGAAGAATGCAGACTCCAAAATAGATGTCAGTCAATATCAGAGAGTCATGCATATGTCCATGCTCATGTTTCCTCATAGCCTACCAGTGTATCAGAAAAACCTTTATTATCTCTATGCATATTTTAATTTCTACCTAGTTTCTATTAAAATTCATTTTCTTTTCCTAGTCTGAGTTGCACAAAAAGCAAATACAGTAGCTGAATTCATGTTTTTTAGTTTTACACGACACTTATTTTTCCTTTTTTCTGGTCTAAACTTCCTCTGTAATTACTGCTGTCCTTGGATTTTCTACAAGGAAAAACTTAGCTTAATATGCCAAATATATTATCCTGCAAATCTGGATGAACCCAGCTAAAATTGGGAAGAAAGAATCACACATAACAAAACTCTGATGTTCAGCAAATCAGCACTTTCCTTCATCATATAGTATCCATTCCTAATCAAAAGGAGGGAATATTTTAACTAGCTGAATCAAAGTATATCTATGCCTAGTCTCTTCTTTATGACTACCCCATTTCAGCAATTCATCTTTTCCACTAAGCATGTTGAGGATATGAAGAGACATTAAGACTTAGTGGTGTGACAATGTTGTGGAGGTGTATTAACTCAGTCAGCTTTCATGCTGACTCTGCAGTGATAAAAATGAGATGAACCAGTGGGTAAAAAATACATAGAGATATAATAACCAATCTGCTTCTTTCCTACTCATCTCTGGCTTCATGATGCTGAAAATCACACTGGTTCAGCCTGGGGAAAGAAATCTTTCCATAATCCTACAAGAGTTTACAATCTACCATACAAATCAAAGTAATATGGTAATCAGGAGATAAGCACAATAACACATGTGGCGTTAAATGAAGTCTCTTGTTCTCTCATGGGGAGGAAGAGAGAGACTTATTTGTTCAATATACCATTATAAAATTATCTAGTTTTAGGAACTAAAAAAACAACAGAAAGCACAGTTTAGATTCTTATCTTTTGTGCTTTTTTTGTGAAATTTATTGATGAATAATTTAGAACTGTGTCTTAGCTGCTCTCCTTTCTCTATAAAAATGTAATCTGACTTAATTATGTGTCATCACAGTAATAACAGTAGAAGAAATCCACTCTAGGGATGAGTAGAGCATATAGTGTCTTATGAAAAGTCCAAGAACATTATTTTAACGTATACAAATTGGGCTTTAGCACTTGAAATGCTTTTATTAAAAAATTGTTTCTAAGTATTTCACAGGCCTCCTACCAGTAAGGGGAGTTCCACAGCAGAATAATAGAAAGGGTGCTGGAAGCCTTTGTTAAAGGCTGACAGGATGATCAGGAGGATTTTATTCTCAAACTTGAGACTTTTAAGGAATATTTTAAGCATCAGAAATATAGGAGATGGGAACACTTCTATTAACCCAAGGCAAATCTATTTAGTTGATCCCTATCTAACAAATCTATGGTGCACAATTAATTAAACACTAAATTAGCAACAGGTTTTGCTGTTGATTCTTCAGCCAAGTGGAGAAATGTGTACAGACCATTTCAAATTAGATCACACAAAGATAGTGTTTAAAGCTATCTCCTAAATCCATATTCAGATCCACATACATTTTCAACAGAAGCAAAAGTAGATTGGGTAGCTACACAGTGACTCAGAGGTGTCAAGTCATAAACAATACAGCGAAGGGCAATAAACATTCCACTATCTAGGACAGAGGATAACATTTTTATTTTTGTTAAGGTACAAAACCACCAAACAGATATTCTGCTTCTAAATTATAATAGCCACAGTGACTAAACTACATCCTGTGTTACTGAGAGAGATGAGCAACTGGAGAAAATTAAGCCAGCACCTTTCCTGCTCTACATGCACACCCTTTTGTATATGAAAACCACAGACATATTCAGAACAATTTATGGCATAGGTATTCTATCTTTATGTTCAGATCACACATGCCTAGGCAGATTTATTTCCTGACAAGGAAGGTGCTCACAGCCAGATAAATAAGATGGCCATACTGTGGAAACACAGAAGTTTAATAACCAAACAATAACCTAGCTCATTAACTGCAATTGCTTCTGTCCTCAGAGAGATGACACCAAACAGCCTTGTTTTCTAGCACAGAATATCTACTTATTCTGAGATGCAATCTCTACAATGCAGAAGGTTAAAATTTCAAATATTTGTGCAGGAAAACCTTATTTGTACATAACATATATTCATTATTGCATTGATTTCCATAGAACTACCATGATTGGTTTTCTAAGAGAATCCCCACAGGGGTGATTTAGAAAGAGATATTGCTGGAAAAGAGTATTCTAAGTTAATTTTCCCTTGTTAGTCTTTTTATACCATAATTTTATACCAGACATCAGTTGCTCAATGGACTGCAGTTATTGTAAAAAGGCTTGAATTTAGCTCAGCGATGTTATTTTCAAAAAAAATTCAAATGGATCAAGCTAAAAATTGAAGCTTCACTTTCAAAAATGAAAAATGATCTGGGGCAATCAATTAAAAAACCCTTCAAATGCCTGGTGCTTAAAGAGGAAAAATGATCATGACCTTCTGAAGGCCAAACCAGGAAGCCAATGAGCACTCTGCTGTGCACCCAACCTCTCTAATCACTCCGGGACAGATGTTTAGTGTCAAGCCTCTTTACTTAAGAGCCTTTTGAAGATGTTCAAGTTTTACCACTTACACTTGCCAGCCACGGTTTGATCTCTTTCTTCCCCTTATTTCAGAGAAAAAAATAGATTATTGCCATTCTTTTGTCTTGGTTAAATTACTAATGTACTAGGCTCTCTATTCATGTCACAGTCTCAGTAATGTTCTTTGTATTATTTCTTCTTCAAGCATTCTATGCTACTTGGAAGTGTTATTGTAAGACATTAAAAACTGGTTTCATGGAAACTGAAATTCCTTTGCATACATTCTCTCCTGATCAATAATCCTTTTGGAGCTTTAGAAGCAGATTTCAGTTTAGATTACAGTTTCAGAGAAAAACTCATGGAGGTTTTCATGATATTGAAACTAGTTCAAGCTACAATGAAAACTTTCTTTTATGACAAAATTGATTCACTGCAAACAATTCATGACGTGCATGTGAAGTCTGCTTATACACCATTTCCTTAGTGCTATCAGACTGCCACACATGGAGAGGGAATGGAGGAAACTGTAAAGTATAAAAGACTTCAAGTTTTGAGTAGTTGATTTTCTTCCTTTTTTAAATATTCATAAGAAGTGGCTTTATGAAAAGTCAAAGGGAATGAGTGTAACTAATTGCATTGCCAGTTTCACTGTATATCACAGGGAACAAAGCAAAGATAAAAATGGCATAAAACAATGGACCCAGGGAAAGAGACCCCCCAAAAATACCACAACAGTCTGAAAGAGCTGTTATAGCAGAAGGAAATAATTCACTGAAAAGCTGATGCTGAAAAGAAGCAGAAATGAGTGGGCTGGATTGATGGGCGTCCTTTCTCCCTTTAGCAATGCAGAGTTCAGATGAAGTAAATTGAGTGCAGACTGTAATGCCAGAGACATGCATAGAAAACGTCTCAAATGAACATTAGTCTTCTGTGGGTCCATGAACCTCATTCTCCACTTTCAGCTTTGATTCCCCATTTATTATTTGATTGGTTTGGGATTTTTAATTGACATGAGTGTGAAAGTGATGCTAATAGGATGAAAAACTTTGTCCAAAATATTTCTGTAAAGAATTCATATTTTTGGCTAGGATTTAGTATTTTCTCTTTAACCCCATCCTACTGCTAAAAGCTGGTTGTCAGTAGACTGCTAGATAAGTAGGATCTTGGGCATCTAATTTAGATAGCTAAACTTAAGCAACAAGAACTTTCTCTGTAAGCCTCGAAAGGCACCTATTTTCTCGAGATTGCTAAAACAAAAGAGTGACGTCTCAGAGACCCTTGTAGGAATTCTCATGGCCAAGGCTAGCAGTGAGTGTTGGCTGTAAATTGTCTGGTATCCTTTATGGGGTATATCAGAATGCTCAGTCTTTTCACATGTTCTAGAACATGCAATAACATATAAAACTTTCTATTTGATTGCATTTGTATTTGATTAATTTTTCTTTAAATCATTCGGCTCAATAAATGATCATGGAAAAGTATGATTTTAGTAGCACAGTTCCTGTTTGCTATATAAGACAGTATCCAGAAATAGTTTAGCAGAAATTAATTAACATTAATTGACATTTGCAGCATCTTCTTAGGGCCTTAGGAACTACAGGACACAGTAACTGTAGGCTCCTAAAAGCTCCTAAGGCTAAATGTATGGATCAGACTTGCCTAAACTCTCTTCTTACAGGATCACTACTGTTAAAGAAGTTTTAAGGGATTAATGTGGTTGCTCAGATTCTCACAAGGAACTTACTAAGGCTCATTATTAGTTGATGGGAGATTAATGTGGTGGAAAAAGGAGAGACTTCATGGAATGTATTAGCTCGAATGAGACATCTCTGATATAGAATGAGAATACAAAAGGTGTTCAAGACTGTGGCAAGGTCTCCTACTGAGATAACTTGTTATACAAAAGGGTAAGTGCTAAAAAGCTTTCAAGCGCTTCCTCACCTGACAAGGTTGGAAAAGTATGTATTATTTGCAAGGCAGACCATACTTTTGAGAAGTAAGGAGGGTGATTTTTTTTTTTTTTTTTTGCTTGCAAATGCCTACCTATCAGACAGGAGGGGAATTAAATGGGAGTATTCATTTGTCTACTGCTGAGACAGACTCACTGCGTACAATTTAGTTAGAGTAGCATGAGTTCATGTTTGTTCCATTATAGAAGGTCTCACATCCCTGTTTCTCCTCATCCTCACAAAACAACAACTATTTTAAAATTCTCAAGACAATTTTTCCTCATCATCACTACGAGCTGCTGGATGTCAAGGTTCTGCTCAGAAACCTGCTCTCCACCCAGTCAGTCCCCAGCCCAGCCTGGTGCATGGGTAAACCAACCTGAGATGCAGGGCTTTGTTACCCTGTGCTGAACTTCATTAGATTCCTCTCTGCCCATTTCTGCAGTCTGTCAAGGTCTCTCTGAAGGTGTTACAAAAATCTGGTGCACCATGCAGTTCTCTCAGTTTTGATATCTACAAACTTGCTGAGGGTATTACTCCCTCTTCCTGCCTTTTCTCCAGTCAAGCTGTGTGATATGAACTCCATTCTATCTGTGCATGTGCTTACAGCATCCACCTTGACATGACCCTGAACTTCATGCAGACATATAGCTTTTCATAATGTAAATGAATAAAGTAGTAAGAACAGCTATGTTGTGTAAATCCCCTCAGAACTCAATGAAAGCCACCATCAGAGCAGAGGAGTGACAGTCAAGCATCAACAAAAGGAGAGGAAGAGAAAAAAATTAGGCTGAAAGAAGAATATCCCTGTAGAAAAGAAAACTGAGGTCTGGCCTACAAGAAAGTCGGGAAACTGGAAGAAAAAAAAAAAAAAAGTATGAAGTTAAAATGGCTTTGTTAAATCTCACAAACCTTGTATAGACACATCTGTTCAAAACTGAAGTGGATAAATTTGACTCAGCTTAATTCATTTATAGTATGTTTTAAATTAAACAAAATTAAGGCCTTCTTTAGTTCTAGCAAGGCTGTCTACACAGGGATTTAATGCAGCTGAAGTGTGAACTTTAACATTTAATTTGGATTGACTTCCCTAAATGTCCCAATGCAGAAGAGTCCTATTAGCTCCCACAGCGGCAAAAATTAAAAAAAGACAACAGACAATGGATGCTAGCCAGGTAATGGTAAAAAGTAATTAAAAGAAGAAAAAGAATCTCTCTGGAAGGAATTATGAGGAGTCACAGATTCTGGCCAAGAGGTGATTAACGCCCTTACCAGCACACAGGAAAAGAGCCAGCAACAGATGAAGGGTAATCATAAAACAGATCAAATACTGTCAGTTAGAGACTGGCAGTGCAGAAGATCTGGAGCACATGAAAAGACACAGAATTACTGCTTTTAAATGCCCAGATGGGACTGGCAAAAAAAAGGGAAAGAAAAAGGAAAAAAATGAAAAAGCACCAGCTAGATTACTACATATAGCCAAAGAAATGGAAGAATTTTTAAAAAACAGGATACTGTCTTTGTTCTAGAAAAAATTAAGAGACATTGTTAATGAGCTTTTAGAGATGCAGATGTGCCAATATTGAAATCTGGGTGACCAGTTACCTTGAAAGAGAGAAAGACACTTTAGTTGTAAGTAATAGTGTGATGCCTTTCACTTTTATTTCAGAGAACAATGAAGACACTAGGACTCATATTGTACACACTCAGGTAATACAACTATTTAGCACAACTATTTAGAAACAGTTACTGATCCACATAGTGCTTGCTACTGATTTCTAAAATGTAATAGATTGCACAACAGTGAAAATCAAGTAAGATTTCTGATTTAAATAGATTCCAAAATAATGGAATCCTTACCCAAACAAATCATACAGCACTGTAGGTGTACGCTTTGACTTATTCTAGGATGATTCTCTGCATCTGTACAGAAAGACTCATTACAAAAAAATTACAACTTCACCTGTTCTCCAGATGAGTCTCAGTAACTGGAAAGTAAAGCTACAGCTCCCCTGATGAGCTTTGCTATCAACTCATGCTTTCCCTTGTTGCAAACACCCCAGGGAAAGATGGACTTGCCAGCTAACACACTGAGTAGCTTCTCACCCCATCATTGTATGGTATACTAAAGACTTCTGAAAACACAATTTTTTCAACCTTAGCAGCCAAATAGGATAACTCTTTTGAGGGATTGTTCATTGTCTTACTCTCCCAAGTGAAATGATTTTGAAAAAAAGAATCACTATCTCATATTTTATCCCAAAACAGTTCTGAAGCCCTAGCACAGAGCTGGATCAAGCAGAGCCAAATCAAGCAGATGAACAGGTTTCCAGACAGCACCTGCCTCCTTCTTACCTTATATGCTCAGGCCCAAAGCAAGAGATGAGCAGAGGAAAGTTGCAGCCCAGGGAGCCCTTTGTAGTAGAGCACGACACGCTGTATGGAAATCTGAGACTTCAGTGGCAAGGCTGCTGAGCTGAATAGTGCAGGAGATATGGAGCAAATGAACTTAAATGAATTCTCAGTGTTTGGTTTAGAATTACCCCAGAAGCGTTCAGTACAGACAGAATCTGAGAAAAGCTTAATTTGGCTTCTCTGTCCAAGACTACATTGGTTTTGCCTATGTTCTCAGTTTTGCTGGTTTGCCATTTATGAGGCATATGTTATATGCAAGAATATATTCTATACCCAGCACTAGAGTGCCAGAAGAAATATAATTTGTGACCAAATTTATGTACCTGCTCCTAGAGTCCT
Organism: Heliangelus exortis; assembly: GCF_036169615.1. Classification (NCBI taxonomy): domain Eukaryota; kingdom Metazoa; phylum Chordata; class Aves; order Apodiformes; family Trochilidae; genus Heliangelus; species Heliangelus exortis. The sequence goes on along the minus strand of NC_092424.1, from coordinate 105,547,056 downwards.
TATCTGTTACCTTGCCAAAATTTTACATTTCATAAAGTAGGAACTAAATCTAGCCATATGCATTGGTTTTACCTAAATTAATTTACAGCAAAAAGACCTATTTCCTGCCCTTGGTATAATCTGATTGGCTTTTGTGACAGCTGTAAAAGGAAAACTGCTAAGAGAGACAATCATACCCGACAAAGAACATGCTAATGAAATCAGGCTTTCTAAGGCAAGTGATTTTGACATATTATAAATTATATCTTTGTATGGATACTACCCAAGTTGTCAGCCCCTCTTCCCATAGTAACAGCAGGCTCAGTTCAATTTGAGGAACACTCTATCTGCTCATCATGTTACATAAAATCAACCTCTAGCCATAGCTGGGTGATTTCCTATAGTGAAATACTCAGAAACAGACGGTAAAAATTCCCCATTTGGCATCTTAATCTTCTATTAATGATGCAACCTGTACTGCACCATCTGAAAAACATGAATCAACACTGCACCCACCCTTCCACAAATAGAACTCTTTACACTATAGTGTGGTGATCCTTCTCTTCCTAATTGCTTCTTACAGATTTTTAAAAGGCACTTTAGTCCTTAAGTGTAAAATTTGCATTCAAACTACTGTACAAAGAAATACTAACAATGATTTTGAAGTAATTCCTTCTAACAACGAGCATGGACTTCTGATCACACACCATTGGAGAAGATGGAAGTGTACATGGAGCGTTTTTCTTATCTCATTAGCAGCCATTAGAAACTCACAGGGGGAACATAATGACCAGTGGTAAAAGGGCAGAGCAGACTTCAGTGAACAAAACAGATGTTTAGTGCATATAGATATTATCCAACACCAGCATCAAACCAGTGAGTTTGGCCATTTAGGGCATCTCCTAGGAAACCATCAGATAACATTAAAAGATACTGACTAACATAAAAAGAGCTGCAGGGGAAACTGTGTATATTTGATAGAAATGGGATGTGCTTCTAAATGCAGCAGTTCTAATTTCTGCTGAGGGAAAAAAAAAGGTCTATTTTTTCTAGATGCATATTGTGGTTTTGGTTGGAGGTTTAAAATTTGCTGTACATTTCTGTATCTTGACATTGCAGTCCTTAACTAAGCAGCAAAATACAAAATACAATGCAAAAGCACACCACAAAGCAAAACAATACAAAAAAAAATCCTAAATATGTTGCAACTTGCATGACACATAACACTGTTCTGTTGCTATTATTTTATTTTTCCTGTCAGTTCTTTCTGGCTGGAATATTTCACATAGTCTGAGAGCCGTAAAACTGGCAAAGGCATTGGGCACTTCATTTGTTTTATGGTCCACTGAAGAAACCTTCTTCACATTATGCCAAAAAACTTTAATTGAC